>NC_069504.1:1013326525-1013676525 GCF_027579735.1 Bombina bombina | reverse complement strand
AACTTAATTCCAGATCACATGTTTGTTGTTGTGGAGAGCAACAAGTTTGATTACCCTGCTGGTATCAGTAGCGGGCTGTGAGCAATCACACTTCAGCTATACCACAATGTAACAGCTTAAGAATTGCAGAAATAAATAAATGGTTAGCAATAGCTACAACATTGTAATGAAGCGGCTGGCTATAACATAGTTGCAGCATGCTATGTATCTTTTATATGTGACAGTTTGTGAAGTTAACACAAACCTATTCCTCATAATACTTCTTAAAAGCTAGTCTGACCACCTTAAACCAGCCTTTATGCAACTTAAACCTCCAGGCAAATGCTTATTAATAAACGATTTTTGATCATTGAAATTAAGCAGAATCACAACCTTCTCAGTGCAATTTACCCTAACCACACTAAAAAGTGTTTCGTTGTTTTTTTCTTGCTATCATACTTGTGGAAGCATGTCCATTTCCACCAAAACATTAATTGTGTCTTTACATATATTATTACAGCAAATGATAATATTTTATTTGGTTTAATTTATTTTTAAAACTACAGGAACTCCTTGATTTGGGTTGGTTTATGTTTGTATCGGTTCTGTTTTTCTTCAGATACCAGGAAATTTCTCAGGTTTTTTTTATTGTCCTATGGAACAGGGGTGGTTCTAGACCTTAAAAACAGGAAAATGTAGCACCCTTGATATTTCGTTTTGGTGGTTCCCTTTTATCACAATTTTTATTGTAAAGTACCATCCCTGGTTGCTGATCATTATTTTATACAACTCATGCTTATTTAAATCCCTATTGTTTCTTTTTAAGCTTTACTCCTAGGTAGGACAAAAGGCTTAAAAAATAGACTGACCACCTTGGATTTGCATGGGGGCCATAATACTGATTGAGGGGTTCTTAGCAACCTACAGCATCTACCTTGAACCAGCACTGTGAGATTAGGTTTCTCCTCTCTTTCAAAAGTCCACCAGGGCAGAGTATGTTCTCATACTCTTCTGAAATGTTCACTTATTTCATCTTTTAATGCTCTCCTAAATTTAAAAAATAAATAAATAAAATAATGCAGACATTTCAAGAAAATACAACATTTTGAGAAGCTAGGGAAGCACATAGACATTCAGAAACATTCAGTAGATAGTTTCACACCCCTGAGAAGCTACCTTAATTATATAAATAGACCTTCAAATATTAAGTTAACAATGGGGTTATATTACATGGAGGAGGATGGATAAGAGGGGAAACATGGGTTATTATTAATAATAATAATAATACAAATTTAAATCTTACTGCTTATAGAAAACAAAAAGAAAAATTGTAGGGTTTACTGGTGTGCAGGGCATTATTTGTTTTAGAGTATTATCTACAAATGTAATTTAAGAAAGCCCCATTAATTGATTAGTGTATTTATTAGAAATAATAACTAAAGACTAGAGGTAATCAGTTTGTGCCAAAAATCGCAACTATATCCCCTAATGAATATTCAAGGTAGATGCTAAACATTATTCATAATATACCCTCTCTATAATCGGGTAAGCAGTAACTTGGAAATGAAAGAATTGGTATTTTCCTGACAGCTTTCAGACAAGAAAATGTATTTTTGTGATAGATTCTCTGATATTTAAGTCTGTCTTCCCTGATTTTTGTGTTGCCATTACCCAGTCTCTTGTAATTAATAAACTAATGTTTCTTTCATGCAGGTGGTGAGAATCCATTATCCATTACTCTTGGGAATTACTCTTCCCTACCACTAGGAGGAGGAAAAGATTCCCAGACCCCAAGAACTATATAACACCCTCACACCTCACCAATTCATCAGTCTTGTCGAAGAATGCATATGTGCATTTGATTCTTTAGAGAGAGAGAGGGGTTCTCAGATTAAATTGAGGCCCGTTGCCCCTCAGAGTACAGTGATTGTAAGAGGGATGTATTTGGAGTATTTGAAGTGACATACAGTATATTTCACCAGTGGGGATTTAGTGACAACTTTGCCATAGGGGTTACAGGGACTTGTCCTTTGCCTCTACACGTTTGTCGATATACTCCTATTCCAGTAAATATTTAATTTTTATTTATTTGGCACTCTGTTAGCCATTTAGGTTATCACTATATACAGGTATATATATATATTTATCTATCTATCTATCTATCTATCTATCTATCTATCTATCTATATATATATATTTATATATTGTTATATATGTACCTAGCCTTGGGACAGTTATTTATATGTACTTATTTGATATTGTCCCATATTAATAATTCAATTATTAATATTATTAATTATTAATAATAATATTAATTATTAATATGTTTATGTGTATGGCATAATTTTTTATCACGTGCATATATTTTTGACGCTAGCTTTTTGCACGATGTACTTTTTTTGTAAGATGTACTTGTCTTGTGTTAGTGTCTTTTTTTCTTAATGTCTTTCAGCGGGGGTAAGTTTCCCTTTCCTCAAGATCTTTTTTAATTGGGATATTATAATTTAACTTTGTTTTCTCTATTTAACTGAATTTTTAGTTTTTCTGCAGTTATAGAGCCTGTTAATTATGTCCCTAAATCTGCCTTTGAAGCTAGGTCATTTGAACATTTTCTTACCAGTGTTAAATATCTATATTGTTATATGCTAAGGTTTTTCCTTAATCAATCTTATGCAATAAATGTAATAATGATACGATGCATTCTAACTATCTGCTATTATTGTTTTTGTTTCAAAGGGTGTTATTGTTCCTTCTGTTTGTCCTTACAGGAGAAATATATAATGTTTTCTCCTGAAAATAAGAATGTTATTTGAACAGTGCTGAAATGTTGATCGCCATGTGTCTTTCAACTAAGCATAAAAGGTCAGTTAAGAATTTACATTCCTACTAGTTTTTAGCCTGCTAAGGTTAATATTTAGCGTACAGCTTGTGGGGCACTCAACGATTGGCAGAAGCTGTATTTGTCATCGATATGCTAAATACAGAAGGAGATGCATGCGGAGGATCGGCGTTATGTTCACCATAACAAAATGGTAAGTATTTAAAGTTTAATGACATAAAGTGCCCCGGTTTTTAAGATTATTTTTAAATACTGGGCTTTAAATCATTAAACTTTACAATCACTTTAAAGCAAGTGAGCTGACAAGCTAACCATGAGGGGAAAATGTCACATAAAAGCAAGGGAAGAAAGAATAGGCTGTATGCAGGGCAGACCATGTGTGTTTTCACATAAAATCCATGCTGAATGTAGAACCCTGCCCTCCCATGCTTTCAGCCTAAAAAGGCTCAGGACATGTTTGCTTAGGAGTCCTAATGGGGACTGAATGTGAGAAGTTAGAAAACTCTTACAGGATCAGATTGAGCATGTGTAAAGTGCTCTCAGGCATGGCATATTTTAAAAAATGACCTTTGACCTTGACAGTAATTTCTAACACTGTTTTTTTTAATCTAAGCTTTTTTTAAATTATTTTAGAACTAACCCTCTGCCCCACCCCCTCCTGAAAAAAACCCAAAACAACAACTAAAAACTACTAGTAACCTTACAGTCTCACCTCAGCTTGGCATTTTAATTAGTATTTTTTATTTTATTTTTTGCCCAAAATCTTTTGGGGTGCTGTCCCTAGTGCCACCATGGAGGAACCTCCACTGGCCCAAGGGCATTTTTAAAGCTCAGATTTGTGTTTTGTCCATTTATTAATAATAGGGCTCAGAAATATTTGTCCTTCAGTATCAGAGTTCTTCTGGTTCCATTTGGAAATAATAGTATAGTATTTGTAAATGCTTCAGTGTGTATCTGAATTTGCAAGGCTAAATTCCTATTTACCAGGACAATTTATGTGCTTTGGAGAATGCTGACAGGATTAGTTCCCATTAGTTTGACTGGAACAGGTTTAGCAGTTTTAATATCCTCTCCCTCATCCAAGTCTGCATATAGATGCAGTTTTCGATCCAGAGGCTCTGGTAGTGGGGTAGCTTATTACTTTTTCAGGAATCTCGGTTTTAATCTGTTCTAGTTCCTTGATTATTATAGTCTCAAGGATATTGAATTGGTTTCAGATCAAGGACTCCCAAAGAAGGTTTTTTTCTGTCCTATTTTCCGATGTTCCCTGTAAACACTCAGATTGATGGGAACTCCTTTTTGTTGTTACTAAGTAGGAGGAAACTATCAGATCAGTTCTGATCTAGAAACCCTGAACAAGTATTTCAAGTTCCTACTTTCGAAATGGAAACTATTTGGACTATTCTGCATGGTCAGTTTATGATGATATTTTGGTTTAAGCTCCATCTTTACATTTAGCAGTATTTCTTTCCTGCAGACTGCTGTTTTTTTCTTTAAATGGAGGTATACTGTAAAAATTTTTTTCCCGTATTGCATTTTCAATGGTTTTTATACCAGCTGCAGAGTATAAAATGTATGAAAAAGTGCACTTTCTGAATGTGTATATGAATTAGCTGGTTTTGGGTTTTTAAACCCCAACCTATTGAAATGGGTTGGGCTTGCAGGTAATATCGGATCTCATTATGTTATCACTTTGTGTATACAGACATGCTTCCTTATATTAAATTTGTCTGGAAAACCAAAGCTCAATACTTAGAGACGAAAATGAAAATTAACGTGCTATTACTTGGATGATACTTCGGAAAACAAAATAGAACATGCCAGCCCATACCATTAACTGGTTTATGTATAGAGGATATCAAGAAAAAAATGGATAATATTAAGGTAAATTCAACTCCAGGCCCAGATGGAATACACCCAAGGGTGTTAAGGGAATTTAGCACTGTTATAGACAAACCTCTACTCTTAATTTTTCAAGACTCATTATCCTCAGGCATGGTAAACCAAGATTGGCGTAAAGCTGATGTGGTGCCACTCTTCAAAAAGGGAAGCTGGGATGATCCAGGAAGCTATAGACCAGTTAGTCTGACATTAATAGTGGGGAAGATATTTGAAGGGATTATAAAGGATTATATTGATGAGCATATTCGTGTAAACAAGATTATGAATTCTAATCAGCATGGTTTTATGATAAATAGATCATGTCAAACTAATCTAATTAGATTCTATGAGGAAATAAGTAAAAATATAGATAAAGGGGAAGCAGTTTATGTGATATACTTAGATTTTGCAAAGGCGTTTAATACAGTGCCACATGAGAGATTAATGCACAAAATTAAGGGACTGGGAATAGCTGAAAATGTTAGCTCATGGATAAATAACTGGATAAAAGATAGGGAGCAACGAGTAGTAGTAAATGGATCATACTCAGATTGGACAAAGGTAATTAGTGGAGTCCCCCAGGGATCAGTCCTGGGCCCTGTTCTTTTTAATATTTTTATAAATGACTTGGAGCAAGGATTAAATAGCGACATCTCTATTTTTGCAGATGATACTAAATTAAGTAAGGTCATTAGGTCAGAGCAGGATAAACTTTCGTTGCAAAGGGACCTGCAAAAAATAAAAGTATGGGCAGGTAAATGAAAAATGAGATTTAATACAGGAAAATATAAGGTTCTACATTTTGGAAGTAAAAATAAGCAGGCAACGTATTATTTAAATGAGACAAGACATAACCAAACAGAGGAGAAAAGGAATTTGGGAGTAGTAATAGATAACAAGCTAAAGATGGGTGCACAATGCAGGGCAGCGACTTCAAAGGCTAATAAGATACTAGCATGTATTAAAAAAGGCATTGATTAAAGGGAGGAAAGCATAATTCTGTCACTATATAAAGCCCTGGTAAGACCTCACCTTGAGTATGGAGTGCAGTTCTGGGGACCATTTGCAAAAAAAGATATTGCAGCACTAGAAAAAGTTCAGAGAAAGACCACAAAGCTAATAAGGGGATTGGAGAATTTAAGCTATGTGGAGAGGCTAGCCAAACTGGGTCTGTTTTCTTTAGAAAAGAGGCGCTTGAGAGGTGACATGATTACTTTATATAAATATATTCAAGGCCCATATACAGAGATGGCAGAAGCTCTGTTTATTCCAAGAAAATTGTTTGTGACAAGAGGTCACAATTTAAGGTTGGAGGAAAGGAGATTTAATCTCCTGCAACGGAAACATTTTTTCACTGTAAGAGCAATAAAATTGTGGAACTCATTACCAAAGGAGGTAGTGAATGCCAATATCCTAGATACATGTAAAAATTGTTTGTATACATTTCTGTCTATAAACAAAATTCATAGGTTTGATTGCTAGTATTAAATGGATAACCTTTTAGTGGGATTATTTAAGATTAACTGGAGTTTGTAAGTATTTTAGATTTGTATAGGTTGGACTAGATGGACTTCGGTCTTTGTTCAACCTCATCTACTATGTTACTATGTTACTATGTTACTTAAAAGGACATGAAATCCAAATTTTTTTCTTTCATGATTTTAAAAAAGCATTCAATTTTTTAAACAACTTTCTAATTTACTTCTGCTTCATTCTCTTAATATCTAATATATATATTTGATTGTCTCATTCATGTGCATTGCTATTCCTTCAACAAAGGATATCTAAAGAATAAAGCAAATAAGATAATACAAGTAAATTGGAATGTTGTTTACATTTGTTTTCTCTACCTGAATCATGAAAAATGTTGGGTTTAATGTCCCTTTAACTATCCTGCACCCCACTGGGAGTGTAATTTCTTTGCTGGCTGTGTTTACATTGGCCTCTAGTTATCAAGGTCTGTCGGACCTGATCCGACAGTGCGGATCAGGTCCGACAGACCTCGCTGAATTAGGCGAGCAATATGCTCGCCGTATTCAGCATTGCACCAGCAGCTCACAAGAGCTGCTGGTGCAACGCCGCCCCCTGCAGACTCGCGGCCAATAGGCCGCCAGCAGGGGGGTGTCAATCAACACGATCGTACTCGATCGGGTTGATTTCCGGCGATGTCTGTCCGCCTGCTCAGAGCAGGCGGACAGGTTATGGAGCAGCGGTCTTTGTGACCGCTGCTTCATAACTGCTGTTTCTGGCGAGCCTGCAGGCTCGCCAGAAACATGTGGCATCAAGCTCAATTAGGAGCTTGATACATATGCCCCATAGGCTTGTCAATAGGTTGGACAAAAAAACAGAAACTTTCAATTTAAGTGGGGATAGCACAGGCTAAATCATTTATTTCAAATGGCAAAAAGGGTAAAGGAGCTACTTGTAAGCTATTTAATACACTCCAGCAGGTAAAATTGGTAATTTGGAACAATTTAAAGGGGATTTTTTGGGGGGATAAACCGTCCATTTAACAACTTGGTTAAAAAGTAATTTTCCATTCAATTATTGGTGCCTCAAATAAAGGTTGGTTTTCTGGGGATTCAAATAGTTTCAGTTTCTATGAGACTTTCATTGATAGAGCTAAGATGGTTAAAGATGAGGTTTGCCTGTTTGAACATTCAGTCTCTGTTTTTTACTTCAATTGCTCTTTGCATGGAGGTGTTAGGTCTCATGTTTGTGGCCTTGGTTTCTATTCCATTTGCTTGCTTTCACGTGAGCCTTCTTCAGCTTTGTATCTTTTCCTGTGATACAGGGACCATAACATGTCTTTAAGGCAAGGTTTACTATTAATGTTTTTAAACTCTATGCAATATTCAGGGCTCTTCAGGGTTGTCCTCTATTGAAAACAAGATTATTTTCTCTGTTTTCAGATTAGACTAAGTTTTATCTGTAGCTTATGCCAATCATCAGGGGGGGAACTTTCAGCTCTCCAGTTATGTGGATAGTATCCCTAATTCTTTCCTGGTCAGAAGCTTATGGCTGTCGGATTTCTGCAATTGGGAAACAGTTTTTCCTCAGTTGCCAGTTTTTTTAATCTAGGACAGTGTTTTTTTTCATCTCGTTAAGTTCAGTGGGCTTTCTGACTAACTTATACTTTTTCCACCTCTGGTCTTCTTTCCCAGGGTGATTGCCAAGATTTGGCAGGGAGAGCTTTGGTGATTCTGATTGCTTCAGCTTGTTCCTGCAGAATTTGGCATGAAGATTTGGTTCTGATATCCAGTTTCTTTCATTGGCTGCTTGTTTTACATCCAGACTTTCATTTTCAAAGTCCATTTTTCCATCCAGATTCTAGTTCCCTCGGCTTGATGGCATGAAGATAGAATCAGAAACCTTCTTTGTCTTTGAACTCATTTTTCTAAGTTAGATTTTTCTTTTTTTTGCGCATCGCCTTTTTCCCTGCTCCTATTTTGTTTGCTCTAATTACTTTTCCTTCCTCTTTGTGCTCAGCTATAAGTTGGACTGAGGTTCTGGTGAGGTGCAAGAGGTTTTATAGATTTCTTGAGGTTTGGGAATCTGCGCCTCCTCCTAGTGATAGGGAAGAGTATTTCCCAGGAGTAATTGATCGTAGGCCCTCGCCACCATGAAATAAATTAATTTATCAAATAAGTGTAAATTATGTTGGGTTTTTTATTACTTTTATAGACTCTATACTAAAAAGTATTATGCCCAGTGCATATCTTTTCTCTTTTGGCCCTATTTATGAAGCTGTGGATGCAGCTTTGTGGCCTGAGAGTTTCAGACTTGTTTGAGTGGGCCTGAAACACTAGTAAAGTAGCTAGGGTCTTAAGAACACAGCTACTTAGCCTCTCATCCACCTCAAGTCTTGCAGAGTTACATCATTCTAATCAGGGTGACTAACATTCCTTTCTCTAGCGCAACTGTTTATGCAATGTTGCGATGCCAGGCGGATGAGATTCAGGAGAGAGAATTGGGGGCCTTTGTCGTCTATAGGAATGAATTGATCTGTACTGGATATATATATAGAGACAGATAGACAGATGTTTGTGTGTGTATGAATTTTGCATAATTTGATTAATTCCACTAGTAATAAGATCATTAGTAATTCACAATCAGGTAGATTACAAGTTATGCACGTTATAGGGAATTTAATGAACGCAACAAAAGTTGTGTTGTTTCACCCACTATAGGGCATCCATTACAAATTTTGAAACAGCCATCTTGTGCGTGCGATATGGTTGCGTTGAGCTCCATACGGCACAAAATACAAGCGCTGCTTTGACTCGTGCACGCTTTCCCCATAGACATCAATTGGGAGAGCGGGTTAGAAAAAAACCTAACACCTGCGATTGCGGAATGAAAAGCTCCGTAATGCATCCCTATTGATATGTATCTATGGGGGAAAAAAAAGTAACTTTTAAACCTAACACCCTAACATTAACCCCACATCTAAACGCCCTTAATCTGCTGCCCCGACATCACCAACACCTACATAATGTTATTAACCCCTAATCTACCGCCCCCGACATCACCGGCACCTGAATAATGTTATTAACCCCTAATCTGCTGCTCCCGACATCACCGCCACTATACTAAAGTTATTAACCCCTATTCCCCTGCACCCCAACATCACCCACACTATAATAAATCTATTAACCCCTATTCCGCCACTCCCCGACATTGCAACTAAATAAAGCTATTACCCCTAAACCTCTGGTCTCCCACATCAATACCACTAAATAAACCTATTAACCCCTAAACCGCCATCCCCCCGCATCGCAACAACCTACATTAAACTATATTAACCCCTAAACCTAACCATAACCCTAACACCCTCCAACTTTAAAATAATTAAAATAGAGCTAAATTAAAGTTACAATTATTAACTAAATAATACCTCTTTAAAACTAAATACATACTTACCTGTGAAATAAAACCTAAGCTAGCTCTAATATAACTAATAGCTATATTGTAGCAAGCTTAGGTTTTATTTTTATTTCACAGGTAAGTTTGTATTTATTTGAACTAAGTAGACTAGTTAGTAAATAGTTATTAACTATTTACAAACTACCTAGTTCAAATAAATAAAAACTTACCTGTGAAATAAAACCTAAGCTGCCTAACACTAAAACCTAACATTACAAAAAATAAAAAACACTAAAATTACAAAAAATAAAAACCTACCATTACAAAAAATAACAAACGAAATTATCCAAAACAATAAAAATTATTTGTATTCTAATACCCTTTAAAAAAATAAAAAATAACCCAACCCAAAATAAAAAGCCTACTCTATAATAAACTACCAGGGGCTCTTAAAAAGGCCTTTTGTGGGCCCTTAAAAGGGCCTTTTGTAGGGCATTGCCCTAAAGATATCAGCTCTTTTTCTACAAAAATAAAACAAACACCCCCTAACAGTATACAAACCCCCACCCCCAAACCCACAAAATAAAAATAAAGTAAAACATAATCTACCCATTGCCCTGAAAAGAACATTTGTATGGGCATTGCCCTTAAAAGGCATTCAGCACTTTTGCTGCCCATTAAAAATAAAAAATCGCTTTTCTAAAAAGAGAAACCCACCCCAAAAAAAGAAAAAACAACATTGCACAAAATAACAAATGAATTATTAAAAATAATTACAACTATTACTATTCTAATACCCATTAAAAAAAAAAAACACCCCAAAATAAAAAAACTAGTCTAGAATAAACTACCAATAGCCCTTAAAAGCGCCTTTTGTAGGGCATTGCCCTTAAGTTAAACAGCGCTTTTACCTGAAAAAAAATGCAAAGACCCACTAACATTACAAACCCCCACCCCCCAAATCCACAAAATAAAAATAACTATCTAAAAAAAAACTAATCTACCCATTGCCCTGAAAATGGCATTTGTATGGGCATTGCCCTTAAAAGGGCGTTTAGCTCTTTTGCATTGCCCTGAAAAGGGCATTTAGCTTTTTTTAAGAAAAGCCCAAACCCTAAGCTAAAAAAAAACCCACCCCAAAAAAACCTTAAACCTAACACTAACCCCTCTTTAGGTACTCTCAGTTGCTGAAGTCCCGCTTGAAGGATCTTCATTCCAGTGGCTCAAACTTCATCCAAGTGGCTCCATCTTCATCCATCGCGGGACCAGCATCTTATTCATCCCTGCGGAGGTGGATCACCGATGCGCGGAGGCGGAGGTTCAGGCGAATGTCCAAGGTGGAGGTCCGGGCGAAGGTCCGATTCGAATCAGCCAATAGAACGAGCGCTGCTTAAATCCAATTGGCTGATTTGAACAGCCAATAGGATTTTAGCAGCCCAAATTCCTATAGGTTTATTATAATTTTTAAGTCAATATGAATGCAATGGTACACCAAGTATAAAAGGGGTACCTTGCATTTCGATCCTCAGTGTGCCGTGGACGATCGTATGAAGAGGACCTCCACATCGGATCGAGGGACCTCCGCCTTGACCTCTGCCTTGGACCTCAGCCTTGAACCTCCACCTTGGACCTTCACTTGGACCTCCGCCTTGGACCTTTGTCTGGACCTCCACCTCCGTGCATCGCCACTCCACATCTGCAGGGATGAAGAAGATGCCGGTCCAGTGATGGATGAAGATGGAGCCACCTGGATGAAGATGCCACTGGGATGAAGATGGAGCCGCCGGGATGAAGATTCTTCAAGTGGGACAGCAACTGTGAGTACCTAAAGAGAGGTTAGTGTTAGGTTTTTTTAAGGTTTTTTGGGTTAGTTTTTTTTTTTAGTTTAGGGTTTGGGCTTTTCTTAAAAGAGCTAAATGTCCTTTTCAGGGCAATGCAAAAGAGCTAAATGCCCATACAAATGTCTTTTTCAGGGTAATGGGTAGATTAGGTTTTTTTTTATTTTGTGGGTTTGGGGGGGGGGGTTTGTAATGTTAGTGTGTCTTTGTATTTTTTTCAGGTAAAAGAGCTGTTTAAAGGGATACTGAACCCACATTTTTTCTTTCATGATTCAGATAGAGCATGCAATTTTAAGCAACTTTCTAATTTACTCCTATTATCAATTTGTCTTCATTCTCTTGCTATCTTTATTTGAAAAAGAACATCCACAACCCTGGACAGCACTTGTTTATTGGTGGATGAATTTATCCTCCAATCAGCAAGAACAACCTAGGTTGTTCACCAAAATGGGCCGGCATCTAAACTTACATTCTTGCTTTTCAAACAAAGATACAAAGAGAATGAAGAACATTTGCTAATAGGAGTAAATTAGAAAGTTGCTTAAAATTGCATGCTCTATCTGAATCACAAAAGAAAAAAATTGGGTTCAGTGTCCATTTAACTTAGGGAAATGCCCTACAAAAGGCCCTTTTAAGGGCTATTTGTAGTTTATTCTAGATTAGGTTTCTTATTTTGGGTTGTTTTTTTTTAAAATGGGTATTATAATAGGAATAATTGTTTTTATTTTTGATAATTTGTTTGTTACTTTATGTAATGTTGTTTTTTTTTCATTTTGGGGTGGGGTTTTCTTTTTAGAATAGCCATTTTTTATTTTAATGGGCAGCAAAAGAACTGAATGCCCTTTTAAGGGCAATGCCCATACAAAGGCCCTTTTCAGGGTAATGGGTAGATTATGTTTTACTTTATTTATATTTTGTGGGTTTGGGGGGTGGGGGTTTGTATACTGTTAGGGGGTTTGCTATATATACTAGGACTCTGGAAAGGGAGGTCCTCCAGGTGTGCACCATACTCTATCAGATATAAGCTATACAGGACATTTCTAAAGTGTGTGCTGGTCCTGCTTCTCTCATACAATATACTGTTAGGGGGTGTTTGTTTTTCTTTTGTAGAAAAAGAGTGAATACCTTTAGGGCAATGCCCCACAAAGGCCCTTTTAAGAGCCCTTAATAGTTTATTATAGATTACGCTTTTTTATTTTCGGGTGGGTTATTTTTTTTTTTTAAAAGGGTATTAGAATAGGAATATATTTTTATTTACTAACTAGTCTACCTAGTTCAAATAAATACAAACTTACCTATGAAATAAAAATAAAACCTAAGCTAGCTACATTATAACTATTAGTTATATTGTAGCTAGCTTAGGTTTTATTTCACAGGTAAGTATGTATTTACATGTAAAAACAAAAAGGGGAGAAACAGCGCAAAGCCACTCTAAGTGTAAAACATATAAAACAGATTTAATTCCAAATAAAAACAACACTCAGCACACTCATATGTGGTAACCTCAAACATATATGAGGAATTGGAAAAGGGGTGACCGCATATATAGCGATGGTGAGTAAACAACAATCTGTCTAATGGTCGTCAATAGGAGCTCTGCAGTTCGTTAAGGGAAATATCTTAATCCGCAAGTTCCTTTAAGATCCAGCATTCAGGCTGTTAGGCACCTTGTTTCAACAGTGCTTCCAATACAGAACACTGCGGCTGCTTCAGAGCTCCCTCTAAGCCAGCTGTAGTGCTCCCAAAACAATTCTTGCGGGATTGGTGGACTTGTACTAACGCGTTTCGTGAGGTCCTCCTGACTTCGTCAGAGGCTCTCTGGCTGGCTTAGAGGGAGCTCTGAAGCAGCCATGGTGGTCTGTATTGGAAGCGCTGATGAAACAAGGTGCCTAACAGCCTGCATGCTCAATCTTAAAGGAATTTGCTTATTAAGATATATCCCTTAATGAACTGCAGAGCTCCTATTGACGACCATTGGACAGATAGCTGTTTATGCACCATCGCTATATATGCGGTCACCGCTTTTCCAATACCTCATATATGTTTGAGGTGCTGAGTGTTGCAACAAAAGAAGGTGCAGAAGTCCTCTTGTAAGTTAAAAATTCACAACTTTTATTTCAATCGGATAAAAATCCATAGCACAAAAAATACAGGACAGAAAAAAACAGAATGGTTTGACTAGTTTCGGCTTGTGGCCTTAATCATAAACCTGTTATACCATGAATCTTGGGTAGTTTAAAAAGAGTAGTATTACTCACTCATTGGTTAATTAACCGGGAGGATTAAAACCTCCCCATTAACCCCTGACTCACCAGACTCACTGAACATTTGGAACAATATATCAAGTAAAATAGGGCTAGATATTCACTTTGAGAACTATATACACAACATAAATGAATATGAATCTATACACAGGTAAACGGACATGAGCAGTCATTGTATTTATAACATGATTGTACTTATCCCAAAGGTGACCATTCAAAATTTTAAATGATGTTAAATATGTCTGTAGTTTCACTAAGTCACCTAGTATCAGAGAAGCGTATACAAATAAATAAAGCTACATAGTTTAATACAAAAAGGTACTCTTGTTGTTACTTTCAAAGGTAGTCAGACTTTACACTAAGGATCATATACAAGTTAGAAATGGCATATCAAACTAGGATGTGTTACAAATCAAACATTTAAAACCAAAGGATGTGTTAAATGCTCAACAACCTATGTCGTGTACCTCATTGAGTATGTCCAACATCGTTGCCAATATGTGGGTATGACCAGCAGGGACATATGAACCAGAATACGCGAACATCTGGGTTACATAAAAAACAACAAATTTAGTTCCGCTCTGTCAAGACACTTCATTGAGGTACACAAAGGGGATGTGAGATCCTTTAAATGGAGGGCAATTGAAAGTATCAGGAGACCCCCAAGGGGGGCGATAAAGACAGGATTCTAGCCAGACAGGAAGCATTCTGGATTTTCAAACTCAGGACACAGGTTCCTGAGGGGTTTAACTCAGAATTTGATCTGATTAACCACTGCAAGTAAATTTGTCGGCCTATACCATACTGTACTCCTGAGTGTCGTGTCTTTGCTTGTTCTTTATACACTGATACCCTTTACATATTCTGGTCACACACATGTATGTAAACCATCTCTGGCCGCTACCCCCTCTGCTTTCACCCTAGTTTAATATGCCATTTCTAACTTGTATATGATCCTTAGTGTAAAGTCTGATTACCTTTGAAAGTAACAACAAGAGTACCTTTTTGTATAGAGCTATGTAGTTTTATTTATTTGTATACACTTCTCTGATACTAGGTGACTTAGGGAAACTACAGACATTTTGAACATCATTTTAAATTTTGAATGGTCACCTTTGGGATAAGTACAATCATGTTATAAATACAATGACTGCTCATGTTCGTTTACCTGTGTATAGATTCATATTCATTTATGTTGTGTATATAGTTCTCAAAGTGAATATCTAGCCCTATTTTACTTGATATATTGTTCCAAATGTTCAGTGAGTCTGGCGAGTCAAGGGTTAATGGGGAGGTTTTAATCCTCTCGGTTAATTAACCAATGAGTGAGTAGTACTACCCTTTTTAAACTACCCAAGATTCATGGTATAACAGGTTTAGGATTACGGCCACAAGCAGAAACTAGTCAAACCATTCTGTTTTTTTCTGTCCTGTATTTTTCGTGCTATGGATTTTTTTTCTAATTGAAATAAAAGTTGTGAATTTTTAACTTACAAGAGGACTTCTGCACCTTCTTTTGTTGCTGCTTATTTCGACTGGAATACAAGGAATCCTTTATTTGCAGATACCTCTAATTTGAGTCCCCACGCTCGATTACTGCTGTTGCCCAAGTCCGTGATACAGCTGAGTAAAGGCATTGTCTGTAAAAAGGCAATAGACTGGCCAGCCAATAGAGGCACATCTACCCGCACACACCCCTGTTGACGTCAAGCTTCAGTCCCGGATACAAGCGCTGGAGAGAGAACGGCGTTCGATGTGAGTCAGGTGATTACATGGGTAATCTTCACACGCTAACTCCAGGCTATGCAAGTACCAGGTGAAACATGACAACGGTCATTTGTCTTCAGAAGAAAGGTGAGTTTTAAGCTCCTTATTCCTCTATAGTGGATGCCAGACATTTCTCTACTTGGGGTCACTGTGTGAGCTTCGTCTACATGACATGCCTATCTCTTGCTGTTTATTTGTTTGGATTTAGTAAGTATTGTTTCATATTAAGTGGACATGAGTCGTATCATTCTCCGTGCAAGCAGATGATATATTTTTCTGGGAATTGTCTGTTTTTTTTTTGCTGTGCTGAGTGTTGTTTATATTTGTAATTAAATCTGTTTTATATGTTTTACACTTAGAGTGACTTTGCGCTGTTTCTCGCCTTTTTATTTTTACATGTTATGCTGAGAGGTGTTCCAGCACCTGTTTGAATAAGAGCTGCATCGCCAATTGGATATTTAACCATTTCAAGGACTCAGTAGAGAATTTTTACCTTTCAGAGCACATGGACTTGGTATATTTGTGTGAGTATTGTTTCTAGATGCATACATAGGCCTAGATTTGGAGTTCGGCGGTAGCCGTCAAAACCAGCGTTAGAGGCTCCTAACGCTGGTTTTGGCCGCCCGCTGGTATTTGGAGTCAGTGATTAAAGGGTCTAACGCTCACTTTTCAGCCGCGACTTTTCCATACCGCAGATCCCCCTACGCCATTTGCGTAGCCTATCTTTTCAATGGGATCTTTCTAACGCCGGTATTTAGAGTCGTTTCTGAAGTGAGCGTTAGAGCTCTAACGACAAAATTCCAGCCGCCTGAAAATAGCAGGAGTTAAGAGCTTTCTGGCTAACGCCGGTTCATAAAGCTCTTAACTACTGTACCCTAAAGTACACTAACACCCATAAACTACCTATGTACCCCTAAACCGAGGTCCCCCCACACCGCCGCCACTCGATTAAAATTTTTAACCCCTAATCTGCCGACCGCCACCTACGTTATATTTATGTACCCCTAATCTGCTGCCCCTAACCCCGCCGACCCCTGTATTATATTTATTCACCCCTAACCTGCCCCCCACAACGTCGCCGCCAGCTACTTACAATAATTAACCCCTAATCTTCCGACCGCAAATCGCCGCCACCTACGTTATCCCTATGTACCCCTAATCTGCTGCCCCTAACATCGCCGACCCCTATATTATATTTATTAACCCCTAATCTGCCCCCCTCAACGTCGCCTCCACCTGCCTACACTTATTAACCCCTAATCTGCCGAGCGGACCTGAGCGCTACTATAATAAATGTATTAACCCCTAATCCGCCTCACTAACCCTATCATAAATAGTATTAACCCCTAATCTGCCCTCCCTAACATCGCCGACACCTAACTTCAATTATTAACCCCTAATCTGCCGACCGGAGCTCACCGCTATTCTAATAAATGTATTAACCCCTAAAGCTAAGTCTAACCCTAACACTAACACCCCCCTAAATTAAATATAATTTTTATCTAACGAAATAAATTAACTCTTATTAAATAACTTATTCCTATTTAAAGCTAAATACTTACCTGTAAAATAAATCCTAATATAGCTACAATATAAATTATAATTATATTATAGCTATTTTAGGATTAATATTTATTTTACAGGCAACTTTGTATTTATTTTAACCAGGTACAATAGCTATTAAATAGTTAAGAACTATTTAATAGTTACCTAGTTAAAATAATAACAAATTTACCTGTAAAATAAATCCTAACCTAAGATATAATTAAACCTAACACTACACTATCAATAAATTAATTAAATAAACTACCTACAATTACCTACAATTAACCTAACACTACACTATCAATAAATTAATTAAACACAATTGCTACAAATAAATACAATTAAATAAACTAGCTAAAGTACAAAAAATAAAAAAGAACTAAGTTACAGAAAATAAAAAAATATTTACAAACATAAGAAAAATATTACAACAATTTTAAACTAATTACACCTACTCTAAGCCCCCTAATAAAATAACAAAGCCCCCCAAAATAAAAAATTCCCTACCCTATTCTAAATTAAAAAAGTTACAAGCTCTTTTACCTTACCAGCCCTGAACAGGGCCCTTTGCGGGGCATGCCCCAAGAATTTCAGCTCTTTTGCCTGTAAAAAAAAACATACAATACCCCCCCCCCAACATTACAACCCACCACCCACATACCCCTAATCTAACCCAAACCCCCCTTAAATAAACCTAACACTAATCCCCTGAAGATCTTCTTACCTTGTCTTCACCATCCAGGTATCACCGATCCGTCCTGGCTCCAAGATCTTCATCCAACCCAAGCGGGGGTTGGCGATCCATAATCCGGTGCTCCAAAGTCTTCCTCCTATCCGGCAAGAAGAGGACATCCGGACCGGCAAACATCTTCTCCAAGCGGCATCTTCGATCTTCTTCCATCCGGTGCGGAGCGGGTCCATCTTGAAGCAGGCGACGCGGATCCATCCTCTTCTTCCGATGTCTCCCGACTAATGACGGTTCCTTTAAGGGACGTCATCCAAGATGGCGTCCCTCGAATTCCGATTGGCTGATAGGATTCTATCAGCCAATCGGAATTAAGGTAGGAATTTTCTGATTGGCTGATGGAATCAGCCAATCAGAATCAAGTTCAATCCGATTGGCTGATCCAATCAGCCAATCAGATTGAGCTCGCATTCTATTGGCTGATCGGAACAGCCAATAGAATGCGAGCTCAATCTGATTGGCTGATTGGATCAGCCAATCGGATTGAACTTGATTCTGATTGGCTGATTCCATCAGCCAATCAGAAAATTCCTACCTTAATTCCGATTGGCTGATAGAATCCTATCAGCCAATCGGAATTCGAGGGACGCCATCTTGGATGACGTCCCTTAAAGGAACCGTCATTAGTCGGGAGACATCGGAAGAAGAGGATGGATCTGCGTCGCCTGCTTCAAGATGGACCCGCTCCGCACCGGATGGAAGAAGATCGAAGATGCCGCTTGGAGAAGATGTTTGCCGGTCCGGATGTCCTCTTCTTGCCGGATAGGAGGAAGACTTTGGAGCACCGGATTATGGATCGCCAACCCCCGCTTGGGTTGGATGAAGATCTTGGAGCCAGGACGGATCGGTGATACCTGGATGGTGAAGACAAGGTAGGAAGATCTTCAGGGGATTAGTGTTAGGTTTATTTAAGGGGGGTTTGGGTTAGATTAGGGGTATGTGGGTGGTGGGTTGTAATGTTGGGGGGGGGGTATTGTATGTTTTTTTTTACAGGCAAAAGAGCTGAAATTCTTGGGGCATGCCCCGCAAAGGGCCCTGTTCAGGGCTGGTAAGGTAAAAGAGCTTGTAACTTTTTTAATTTAGAATAGGGTAGGGAATTTTTTATTTTGGGGGGCTTTGTTATTTTATTAGGGGGCTTAGAGTAGGTGTAATTAGTTTAAAATTGTTGTAATATTTTTCTTATGTTTGTAGATATTTTTTTATTTTCTGTAACTTAGTTCTTTTTTATTTTTTGTACTTTAGCTAGTTTATTTAATTGTATTTATTTGTAGCAATTGTGTTTAATTAATTTATTGATAGTGTAGTGTTAGGTTAATTGTAGGTAATTGTAGGTAGTTTATTTAATTAATTTATTGATAGTGTAGTGTTAGGTTTAATTATATCTTAGGTTAGGATTTATTTTACAGGTAAATTTGTTATTATTTTAACTAGGTAACTATTAAATAGTTCTTAACTATTTAATAGCTATTGTACCTGGTTAAAATAAATACAAAGTTGCCTGTAAAATAAATATTAATCCTAAAATAGCTATAATATAATTATAATTTATATTGTAGCTATATTAGGGTTTATTTTACAGGTAAGTATTTAGCTTTAAATAGGAATAAGTTATTTAATAAGAGTTAATTTATTTCGTTAGATGTAAATTATATTTAAGTTAGGGGGGTGTTAGTGTTAGGGTTAGACTTAGCTTTAGGGGTTAATCCATTTATTAGAATAGCGGTGAGCTCCGATCGGAAGTTTAGGGGTTAATAATTGAAGGTAGGTGTCGGCGATGTTAGGGAGGGCAGATTAGGGGTTAATACTATTTATGATAGGGTTAGTGAGGCGGATTAGGGGTTAATAACTTTATTATAGTAGCGCTCAGGTCCGCTCGGCAGATTAGGGGTTAATAAGTGTAGGTAGGTGTCGGCGACGTTGTGGGGGGCAGATTAGGGGTTAATAAATATAACATAGGGGTCGGCGATGTTAGGGCAGCAGATTAGGGGTACATAGGGATAATGTAAGTTGCGGCGGTTTACGGAGCGGCAGATTAGGGGTTAAAAGTGTAATGCAGGGGTCAGCGATAGCGGGGGCGGCAGATTAGGGGTTAATAAGTGTAAGGGTAGGGGTGTTTAGACTCGGGGTACATGTTAGGGTGTTAGGTGCAGACGTAGGAAGTGTTTCCCCATAGGAAACAATGGGGCTGCGTTAGGAGCTGAACGCTGCTTTTTTGCAGGTGTTAGGTTTTTTTTCAGCTCAATCAGTCCCATTGTTTCCTATGGGAGAATCGTGCACGAGCACGTTTTTGAGGCCGGCCGCGTCCGTAAGCAACTCTGGTATCGAGAGTTGCATTTGCGGTAAAAATGCTCTACGCTCCTTTTTTGGAGCCTAACGCAGCATTTGTTTGAACTCTCGATACCAGAGTTAAATTTATGGTGCGGCCAGAAAAAAGCCCGCGGAGCGTTAACAGCCCTTTTACCGCCGAACTCCAAATCTAGGCCATAGAGTTTGTATATGTGTTTTTTTTTACATACCATATTTACTAATTGAATATTATGTGTATTTTTATTGTAATTTTAACATTATTTTACAAATATCTGTTTACATACACTTATTACTGGAGCTCATAGATATATATGTGTTTGTTGTTTAAGTATGCATTTAGTTTTAAATAGGTATTATTTAGCTAACTATTGTAACTTTGATTTAGCTCTATTTTAATTATGTTTGTTAGGGGGTGTTAGGGTTAGGGTTACGGTTAAGGTTAGGTTTAGGGTTATGGTTAGGTTTAGGGGTTAATATAGTTTAATTTAGGTTGTTGCAATGTGGGGGGGCTGGCAGTTTAGGGGATAATAGGTTAATTTAGAGGCAGTGATGTGGGAGGCCAGAGGTTTAGGGGTTAATAGCTTTATTTAGTGGCAGCGATGTAAGTGAGCGGCGGAATAGGGGTTAATAAATTTTATTAGTGGCAGCAATGTCGGGAGCGGGAGATTAGGTTATATAGTTAATAACTTTAAAATAGTGTTTGCGATGTGGTAGGGCAGCTGTTTAGGGGTTATTAGGTAGTTTATGGGTGTTAGTGTACTTTGTAACACTTCAGTTATGAGTTTTATGTAACAGTTTTGTTGAGTAAAACTTATAACTACTACTCTCAAATTGCGAAACGGAACTTGTTGGTATGGGGTGTAACGCAAGCTTTTTAGCCTCACCGCAAAATTCGTAATGGCTGCGCTATGGAAGTCCCATGAAAAAACTTAATTTTTATGTGTGCGGGACTGACGTTGCATTACAGGCTAAAAGGTTTGCGGTACAGCTATACCGACAAGACTTGTAATGGCTGCAGTGCTGTTTTAACGCTGAAATGATTTTTTAAGCTTTAAAACACGAACGCAAAACTTGTAATCTAGGTGAATGACAGCTGAAATAAATATTTTGTGGCTCTTCATCACAATTTGACCCTCTGTTACCTCTTCTTTCATGTTTATTTATTTTTTCCTTCCGAAATCTCTTTTCTAAAAGTATAATAGTCATACATGTAGATTAATGGTGTCATGTGCAAAGGGGGCATAACTCATGTTAATTTATTTTCTTTAGGTTTAAATCAGCACTTGTGAGGAAGGTTAGTTAAAAAAACATGTTTTGTGATAGATAGCAGTTCATTTTTAACTTCAATGCCACATTAAATATAAATAAAACAATTGTATCAAGACAAGATCAGGCTAGATATGTGTGTTCATCTGTAACATATTTGTACAACTATTCTTAATAATACAGTTGTAGAATATTGAATTCTTGCCTTTTCTTTATTTTCTCAGCTCATTCTAAAAAATTTTTTTTATTAAAATGTTTTACTAAACGTTGGATTCCAGTTGGAACAGTATATTTGTACTGTTAAGGTGACTAACAATAGCTGCAAAATATTTTATTGCAAATTGCATTTTTGAAATGCATCAGTTTGTAAACGTGTTGTCCATGTTTTAATGATATATTGCTCTGAAAAATAAAATCAACTTTATATAAGATGACACACTCTTATTTTACTAATGTAACTGTTCTGTCTTAGGCCCCTATTTATTAAAGGTCTTGCGGACCTGATCCGACAGTGCGGATCAGGTCTGCAAGACCTTGCTAAATGCGGAGAGCAATACGCTCTCCGCATTTAACATTGCACCAGCAGCTCACAAGAGCTGCTGGTGCAACACCACCCCCTGCTGACTCGCGGCCAATTGGCCGCCAGCAGGGAGATGTCAATCAACCCGATCGTACTCGATCGGGTTGATTTCTGGCGATTCCTGTCCGCCTCCTCAGAGCAGGCGGACAGGGTTACGGAGCAGCGGTCTTTAGACCGCTGCTTCATAACTTGTGTTTCTGGCGAGTCTGAAGACTCGCCAGAAACACAGCCCTTCAAGCTCCGTACGGAGCTTGATAAATATGGGCCTTATTCTTTAATGAATACTGCTGTTTAATAAATTTAGTTTTTACAATTTATACATAATGACTAACAATAATATATTCAGGATAAAGTGTGTATTATTTATTTTATATGAGGGTTTAAGGTTTAAGATTGGACATCCCTGTTGACAATCTTATGAATTTAAATCTTTCAATCTTTCGTATTTCTGTGGGCTCATTATTCCTTTATTTTATTGATAATTATATCTGCACGTACCAAGGCTAACATCCTATTCCTTTTATTACTTCTGAAATCCAAACTATCCACGGGAAAACTGAATTCCTTCCTTAATAATTTTGACTTGACCTTTTTTACCTGCAGTATGTTTTCATGTTATTTCTTGTCTCATTCAACTTCCTCCTTCATGGTGGGTCTCTAAAAAGTCATTATGAAAAAGATAAGAGGTTAACTTCACTTTTTAACCCATATTAAATTAGCTAACAGTGTGCACAGCCATAGAATACCTTTCTGTTTCTGAAGTGAGCGTTAGACATCTAACAACAAAACTCCAGCCGCAGGAAAAAAGTCAGTAGTTAAGAGCTTTCTGGCTAACGCCGGTTTATAAAGCTCTTAACTACTGTGCTCTAAAGTACACTAACACCCATAAACTACCTATGTACCCCTAAACCGAGGTCCCCCCACATCGCAGACACTTGAATAATTTTTTTTAACCCCTAATCTGCTGACCGCCACCTACGTTATCCTTATGTACCCCTAATCTGCTGCCCCTAACACCGCCGACCCCTGTATTATATTTATTAACCCCTAATCTGCCCCCCACAACGTCGCCGCCAGCTACCTACACTTATTAACCCCTAATCTGCCGACCGCAAAGCGCCGCCACCTACGTTATCCTTATGTACCCCTAATCTGCTGCCCCTAACACCGCTGACCCCTATATTATATTTATTAACCCCTAATCTGCCCCCCTCAACGTCGCCTCCACCTGCCTACACTTATTAACCCCTAATCTGCCGACCGGACCTGAGCGCTACTATAATAAAGTTATTAACCCCTAATCCGCTTCACTAACCCTATAATAAATAGTATTAACCCCTAATCTGCCCTCCCTAACATCGCCGACACCTAACTTCAATTATTAACCCCTAATCTGCCGACCGGAGCTCACCGCTATTCTAATAAATGGATTAACCCCTAAAGCTAAGTCTAACCCTAACACTAACACCCCCCTAAATTAAATATAATTTTAATCTAACGAAATTAATTAACTCTTATTAAATAAATTATTCCTAATTAAAGCTAAATACTTACCTGCAAAATAAATCCTAATATAGCTACAATATAAATTATAATTATATTATAGCTATTTTAGGATTAATATTTATTTTACAGGTAACTTTGTATTTATTTTAACCAGGTACAATAGCTAAAATAGTTAAAATAATTACAAATTTACCTGTAAAAGAAATCCTAACCTAAGTTACTATTAAACCTAACACTATACTATCAATAAATTAATTAAATAAACTACCTACAATTAACCTAACACTACACTATCAATAAATTAATTAAATACAATTCCTACAAATAAATACAATTAAATAAACTTGCTAAAGTACAAAAAAATAAAAAAGAACTAAGTTACAAAAAATAAAAAAATATTTACAAACATAAGAAAAATATTACAACAATTTTAAACTAATTACACCTACTCTAAGCCCCCTAATAAAATAACAAAGCCCCCCAAAATAAAAAATGTCCTACCCTATTCTAAATAACTAAAGTTCAAAACTCTTTTACCTTACCAGCCCTGAACAGGGCCCTTTGCGGGGCATGCCCCAAGAAATACAGCTCTTTTGCCTGTAAAAAAAACATACAATACCCCCCCCCCCAACATTACAACCCACCACCCACATACCCCTAATCTAACCCAAACCCCCCTTAAATAAACCTAACATTAAGCCCCTGAAGATCTTCCTACCTTATCTTCACCATACCAGGTTCACCGATCCGTCCTGAAGAGCTCCTCCGATGTCCTGATCCAAGCCCAAGCGGGGGCTGAAGAGGTCCATGATCCGGATGAAGTCTTCATCCAAGCGGGAGCTGAAGAGGTCCATGATCCGGATGAAGTCTTCTATCAACGGCATCTTCAATCTTCTTTCTTCCGGATCCATCTTGCAGACCTCCGACGCGGAACATCCTGCTGGCCCGACGGACTAACGACGAATGACGGTTCCTTTAAGGGACGTCATCCAAGATGGCGTCCCTCGAATTCCGATTGGCTGATAGGATTCTATCAGCCAATCGGAATTAAGGTAGGAATATTCTGATTGGCTGATGGAATCAGCCAATCAGAATCAAGTTCAATCCGATTGGCTGATCCAATCAGCCAATCAGATTGAGCTCGCATTCTATTGGCTGATCGGAACAGCCAATAGATTGCGAACTCAATCTGATTGGCTGCTTGGGCTTGGATGAGGACATCGGAGGAGCTCTTCAGGACGGATCGGTGAACCTGGTATGGTGAAGATAAGGAAGGAAGATCTTCAGGGGCTTAGTGTTAGGTTTATTTAAGGGGGGTTTGGGTTAGATTAGGGGTATGTGGGTGGTGGGTTGTAATGTTGGGGGGGGGTATTGTATGTTTTTTTTACAGGCAAAAGAGCTGTATTTCTTGGGGCATGCCCCGCAAAGGGCCCTGTTCAGGGCTGGTAAGGTAAAAGAGCTTTGAACTTTAGTTATTTAGAATAGGGTAGGGCATTTTTTTTATTTTGGGGGGCTTTGTTATTTTATTAGGGGGCTTAGAGTAGGTGTAATTATTTTAAAATTGTTGTAATATTTTTCTTATGTTTGTAAATATTTTTTTATTTTTTGTAACTTAGTTCTTTTTTATTTTTTTGTACTTTAGCAAGTTTATTTAATTGTATTTATTTGTAGGAATTGTATTTAATTAATTTATTGATAGTGTAGTGTTAGGTTAATTGTAGGTAGTTTATTTAATTAATTTATTGATAGTATAGTGTTAGGTTTAATTGTAACTTAGGTTAGGATTTCTTTTACAGGTAAATTTGTAATTATTTTAACTAATTTAGCTATTGTACCTGGTTAAAATAAATACAAAGTTACCTGTAAAATAAATATTAATCCTAAAATAGCTATAATATAATTATAATTTATATTGTAGCTATATTAGGATTTATTTTACAGGTAAGTATTTAGCTTTAATTAGGAATAATTTATTTAATAAGAGTTAATTAATTTCGTTAGATTAAAATTATATTTAACTTAGGGGGTGTTAGTGTTAGGGTTAGACTTAGCTTTAGGGGTTAATCCATTTATTAGAATAGCGGTGAGCTCCGGTCGGCAGATTAGGGGTTAATAATTGAAGTTAGGTGTCGGCGATGTTAGGGAGGGCAGATTAGGGGTTAATACTATTTATTATAGGGTTAGTGAGGCGGATTAGCGGTTAATAACTTTATTATAGTACGGCTCAGGTCCGGTCGGCAGATTAGGGGTTAATAAGTGTAGGCAGGTGGAGGCGACGTTGTGGGGGGCAGATTAGGGGTTAATAAATATAATATAGGGGTCGGCGATGTTAGGGCAGCAGATTAGGGGTACATAGGGATAATGTAAGTAGCGGCAGTTTACGGAGCGGCAGATTAGGGGTTAATAATAATATGCAGGGGTCGGCGATAGCGGGGGCGGCCGATTAGGGGTTAATAAGTGTAAGGTTAGGGGTGTTTAGACTCGGGGTACATGTTAGGGTGTTAGGTGCAGACGTAGGAAGTGTTACCGCATAGCAAACAATGGGGCTGCGTTAGGAGCTGAACGCGGCTTTTTTGCAGGTGTTAGGTTTTTTTTCAGCTCAAACAGCCCCATTGTTTCCTATGGGAGAATCGTGCACGAGCACGTTTTTAAGGGCTGGCCGCGTCCGTAAGCAACTCTGGTATCGAGAGTTGAAGCTGCGTTAAAAATGCTCTACGCTCCTTTATGTGGACTCTCAATACCAGAGTTATTTTTATGGTGCGGCCAGAAAAAAGCCGGCGTTAGTTTTTCGGGTCGTTACCAACAAAACTCCAAATCTAGCCGCTAGAGAGTAACTGCTATAATTCTTTATACTTATATTAAAGGGCCATAATACCCAAATGTTTAAACACTTGAAAGTGATGCAGTATAGCTGTAAAAAGCTGACTAGAAAATATCACCTGAACATCTCTATGTAAAAAAGAAAGCTATTTTACCTCAAAAGTTCCTCAGTAGCCACCTCCCATTGTAAAGGATTTCTAAGCCGCATATTAGTGTGTCTGTCCTGGGACAGCTGAAAGGATGAGCCTCGTGAACTCTTATATTATTTCACCAATCAGATAAAGGAAGCTTACTATGAAATCTCATGAGAGTTAAGTCAAATCTCATGAGATCACAGTAAGAGTTCATGACCTCAGCACTGCTGATGCTGATTGGCTGCTGTTCATTTCTTCATTTATTTATTTTTTACCTACAGCTGGGAGCAGCTGAGTATAACTTTTTACACAGAACTTACTCTGCTGAGCTGAGGAGATTGTGAGGTAAAAGATCTTCCATTTTTACATAGAGATGGTAAGGTGATATTTTCCTGTCAGCTTTTTACAGTTATACTGCATTAGTTTCAAGTGATTTAGCAAATGAGTATTATGTCCCTTTAATATTGACATAATTAGGTATTTAGCAATAAAAACAACATACATATGCACTTTAGCTTTTCTAGAACAAGCTAAAAGAACAAATTCAAATGTAATATGAAATTGTCACAGCATCTCAGAGAAAGTCGGTGGGGCGTGCAAAGAACATGCACCTCCTGCCCACATTCTCTGATGGTATTTTGTTTTTAAGATTTTGAGTTGGAAAGAGGTTATATGACTTATTTAAGACATGAAATAAACATATTATTGAATGGTTTTGTTATTACACCGTACATATTGAAGATTTTTTTTCACTCTTTTTTCCTACCATAAGCTTAATGAGTGTCTTGTAAATAACATTAGAGGGCAAATTTCACAAGAACTGCTTGTGCAATGTTAAATGCTGACAGCGTATGCTGTCGGCACTCAGCGATGTCTGTCGGACATGATTTGATAAATCCGCCCCAAAGTATGAAACCACAGTAATATAGAGAATAATGACATCAGTATATACACCTTATATTTGTACTAACATAACATGACTGAATCAATAAATTGGTAATGTTTAAAAAACAGAACATAAGTTCAGTCAGAAGAATTAAAGGGCACTTTTTGTCATGGGGTATACTTTATTTTACATTATTCCCAATACCAAATACTATCTAAAATATATTTTTTATCTCACACAGGATATGCGTAAGGATAATCTGTATATAAATGCATTGATTCCTCTGTGTTGTACTTTCCAATGCTATAGGTATTTAAATAGTATTTAAATACCTAGTTTAAAAACTAATGGCTAGATTGTGAGTT
This sequence comes from Bombina bombina, assembly GCF_027579735.1. Taxonomy (NCBI): domain Eukaryota; kingdom Metazoa; phylum Chordata; class Amphibia; order Anura; family Bombinatoridae; genus Bombina; species Bombina bombina. Next base: position 1,013,648,937 of record NC_069504.1, on the reverse strand, counting down.
TTGCGTTAGGGTTAAAAAGCAGCGCTGAGAGGTCCCAACGCTGCTTTTTAACGCCCGCTGGTATTACGAGTCTTGAAGGTACAGGTGTACCGTTCACTTTTTTGGCCAGACTCGGAAATACCGCAAATCCACTTACGTCAATTGCGTATCCTATATTTTCAATGGGACTTGCATAGCGCCGGTATTATGAGTCTTCCAAAAAGTGAGCGGTACAGCCTCTCCTGTCAAGACTGATACCGCATTTTAAAGTCAGTATTTAAGAGTTTTACACTACAACGCCGTAGCATAAAACTCTTAACTGAAGTGCTAAAAAGTACACTAACACCCATAAACTACCTATTAACCCCTAAACCGAGGACCCCCCACATCGCAGACAATAAAATAAATATTTTAACCCCTAATCTGCTGAACCAGACATCGCCACCACTATAATAAATATATTAACCCCTAAACCGACGCACTCCCGCATCACAAACAATAGTTAAATATTATTAACCCTTAATCTGCCGGCCCTAACATCACCGCAAAATACCTACATTTTTTTTTTTTTTTTTTTTTTTTTTTAAATACATTTTTATTGAGGTTTAATACATACAATAATCATTAGGCAATACTTTGCATGACATGTAAATGCAGGAAAAAGAAATCATATAAATGGCACAAAAGACAGGAAAAAGCATTAACTAGCACAGAATCTTGATTTACAGTCAAGGCTAGAAAGGAATATAAATGTCATTTAGTAATGCAATGAAACAAACCAATGAAAACATTCTCAACCTCATGTTTTCTGTTATAGGGAGCTCCCCTTAGGATATAATAGCAAATGAAATATAACGTTTACCCCCAATGGATTATAGAGGCCACTCTTGGACCCCCAACACTATTAATGTGGCACAAAGGGGGATAATGGGGAGGAAAGAAAAATAAAAAATAAAAAAAGATACTGGGCCACTCTTGGACCCAAAGTGTGTATTAGAATAGTGATGAACCAACATTTAAACATAGTGGATTGCTAAAACAAGTACCAGTTGCTATCAGGCCATAAGTAAGCTAGGTACTTATTGTTTCACAAGTAATTCTTATGACTAGATCGATATTATCGTCTAGTGGAAAGACATATTACCCAGGCAGTACGGCATACTCACAGTGAGTGCTATTATAAAACTAGTCACACAAATTTTACCCAAAAGGAGAGGAATTCTTAGCTGACCCCTATTGGGGGGCGCTCTATAATATAAGAAAGAGAGCTATAGATTAGAGTGTCTTTTGCCTTTTAAGGGTACATTTGCAGCAAATATCCTAGCTGTAACTGTTGAAATGTACTAGTGGAAAATATAGTGAGCTAAATTTAGGTAATAAATAGGTGAACATGCTAGTAGCTAAATATAGACCTGAACATAAAAGCAAGCATTAGTAATAGACATTCAAAATTCTACTAAAAGGCCACCTTATCTGTGTCAGATATATTGAGCATACATTAAGCAGAACATAGGTGATAAATGTTCATGTAGTGTCTGAAAAGTTCTCGCATCTTAAAGCGTCGTTAGTCACAGTCCACTCATGAGAGCGAGTCCCAGTGCTGGATAGGGCAACCAAGGTAGCATAGATTTGGGTCACCCAGAGCAAAAGTCTAATATGAAGTGGGACTTAGTTATCTAGAGCTGACACATCATCCCTCAGGTTCATATACAAGCAGACCCAAGCCCCACACAATGAAAACAGAGGTGTACCTTTTCCTTTCCCCGTGTGCGCCCCGTGACAGAGTATGGACGCTACTGCATGGGATCATGTCCAAATGCCCCCAGGATCAAAAGTCCAGCAGGGGAAAGAAATGTGTATACTGGGCAATGGCTGGCAGAAAGTTCCCTGAGATTTACCCCATCTTGGCGGTCTGACCCTCAGTCTCGCTGTTTCCATAGACATGCGGCAATGTGCCGTGGGGGCTTTCACCAATGCGGCCCAAACTTCCAGATTAGTGTAGGTCGGCTGAGTCTCAAATTGCTTCAGTGCCTCCGTCGACACTTTACATCCGTGATACCCATGGCGCACCTCACTGATGTCCTCCACGCCGCAGGAGAGGTGAGTCATGTCCGAATACAGGGTTACAATTTTTACTTCCCCAATGACAGTGACTGTTCCTGCCTTAGCTGTCTGTCGCTGTCTGGAGGTTTGCGGTTGCATCTCGGTCACTACCGGGATGTCAGGTGGGTCTTTTATTGCTGCTGGGGGGGTTTTAATAGGAAGGCTTAGAAGTGGTATTGCCTTCTCCAGGGCTTGAACTTGAGATACCTGGTCTGTAGCGCTATGGCCAGGCCCCTGATAATCGGCGGCGTCTTCCACTTGCCCTGCAGGAGCTACTGATATGGTACGACAGTGAGCACTGCCAACCTGTCTGGCCAACACACGGAGGCTTTCACATTCAGTTGCCCAGGCCTGCTGTATCCTCATATGGTGGTTCTGTTGAAGCTTTGTCACGGCTGAAAGGATTATTTCGGCATCAGTCGCCATCTTTAGCCGGTATGCGCTGAACAAGGAGGCTCTAAGATTTCCTGCTAGTTAGCCTCAATAACAGTGATGGTACTATATAGTCATAAGGAATGTTGGTATTACAGGGAGAAAAAAAGAAAGTCAGTGTCTTTGCACTGCATACCCGGCGTACAAGATACCGGGGGGGGTGTTGAGAGCCTTTACTGAGGTAACTGCCTTAGGCTCCAACGCTCCAGATCGGTTTCCAAGGGTTATAATACCAAGAGTTTAGGATCACCCAGCTCAGGATGGACTGCAGATTATTAATATCTAGGTGCAAAAGTTAGAAGATCTTCCTGGCCACTGATAAAAGGCAGATTATCCGTGAATCCCTTGGAGCAACCGATATTGCTACCATTCAAGGTGCTGCCCAGAGACACGCCCCATACCTACATTTATTAACCCCTAATCTGCCGCCCCCAATGTCGCCGCCACTATAATAAATTTATTAACCCCTAAACCTAAGTCTTACCCTAACCCTAACACCCCCTAACTTAAATATAATTTAAATAAATCTAAATAAAATTAGTACAATTCACTAAATAATTAATATTTAAAACTAAATACTTACCGATAAAATAAACCCTAAGACAGCTACAATATAACTAATAGTTTATTTTTATTTTACAGGTAACTTTGTATTTATTTTAACTAGGTAGAATAGTTATTAAATAGTTATTAACTATTTAATAACTACCTAGTTAAAATAAAGACAAATTTACCTGTAAAATAAAACCTAACCTAAGTTACACCTAACACTACACTATAATTAAATAAATTAAATAAATTAAATGCAATTAATTACAATTAAATAAAATTATCTAAAGTACGAAAAAAAACAAACACTAAATTACAGAAAATAATAAAATAATTACAAGATTTTTAAACTAATTACACCTACTCTAATCCCCCTAACAAAATAAAAAAGCCCCCCGAAATAAAAAAAGCCCTACCCTACACTAAATTACAAATAGCCCTTAAAAGGGCCTTTTGCAGGGCATTGCACCAAAGTAATCAGCTCTTTTACCTGTAAAAAAAGTACAAATACCCCCCAACATTAAAACCCACCACCCACACAACCAACCCTACTCTAAAACCCACCCAATCCCCCCTTAAAAAAACCTAACACTAACCCCTTGAAGATCACCCTACCATGAGATGTCTTCATCCAACCAGGCAGAAGTGGACCTCCAGACGGCCAGAAGTCTTCACCCAACCGGGCAGAAGTGGACCTCCAGACGGAGCATCCTCTTCAAACGACGGCCGACGACTGAATTAACGTTCCTTTAAATGATGTCATCCAAGATGGCGTCCCTTCAATTCTGATTGGCTGATAGAATTCAATCAGCCAATCGGAATTAAGGTAGAAGAAATCCTATTGGCTGATGCAATCAGCCAATAGGATTGAGCTCACATTCTATTGGCTAATTGGAACAGCCAATAGGATTGAAGTTCAATCCTATTGGCTGATTGCATCAGCCAATAGGATTTTTTCTACCTTAATTCCGATTGGCTGATAGAATTCTATCAGCCAATCAGAATTGAAGGGAGGCCATCTTGTATGACGTCATTTAAAGGAACCTTCATTCAGTCGTCGGCCGTCGTTTGAAGAGGATGCTCCGCGTTGGATGTCTTGAAGATGGACCCGCTCCCTGCCGTCTGGAGGTCCACTTCTGCCCGGTTTGGTGAAGACTTCTGCCCGTTTGGAGGTGCACCTTCCCAGTTGGGTGAAGACGTCTCATGGTAGGGTGATCTTCAAGGGGTTAGTGTTAGGTTTTTTAAGGGGGGATTGGATGGGTTTTAGAGTAGGGTTGGTTGTGTGGGTGGTGGGTTTAAATTTTGGGGGGGTATTTGTACTTTTTTTTTTACAGGTAAAAGAGCTGATTACTTTGGGGCAATGCCCTGCAAAAGGACCTTTTAAGGCTATTTGTAATTTAGTGTAGGGAAGGGCTTTTTTTATTTTGGGGGGCTTTTTTATTTTGTTAGGGGGATTAGAGTAGGTGTAATTAGTTTAAAAATCTTGTAATTATTTTATTATTTTCTGTAATTTAGTGTGGTTTTTTTTCGTACTTTAGATTATTTTATTTTATTGTAATTAATTGTATTTAGTTTAGGTAATTAATTTAATTATAGTGTAGTGTTAGGTGTAATTGTAACTTAGGTTAGGTTTTATTTTACAGGTAACTTTGTCTTTATTTTAACTAGGTAGTTATTAATAGTTGCCTGTAAAATAAAATAAAAAAAAAAAAACAAGCTACAATGTAACTATTAGTTATATTCTAGCTAGCTTAGGGTATATTTTATAGGTAAGTATTTAGTTTTAAATAGGAATTATTTAGTTAATTGTAATAATTTTTGTTAGGGTTAGACTTAGATTTAGGGGTTAATAACTTTATTATAGTGGCGGCGACGTTGGGGGCAGCAGATTAGGGGTTAATAAATGTAGGTAGGTTGCAGCGACATAGGGGGCGGCAGACTAGGGGTTAATAAATAAAATTTAGGTGTCAGCGATGTTGGGAGCAGCAGATTAGTATAATGTAGGTGGCGGCGGTGTCCGGAGCAGAAAATTAGGGGTTAATAATATAATGCAGGTGTCGGCGATGTCGGGGGTGGCAGATTAGGGGTTAATAAGTGTAAGATTAGGGGTGTTTAGACTTGGGGTTCATGTTAGGGTGTTAGGTGTAGACATAAATTTTATTTCCCCATAGGAATCAATGGGGCTGCGTTAGGAGCTTTACGCTGCTTTTTTGCAGGTGTTTGGGTTTTTTTCAGCCGGCTCTCCGCCATTGATACCTATGGGGAAATCGTGCACAAGCTCGTTTTACCTGCTTACCGCTAACGTAAGCAGCGCTGGTATTGAGGTGAGATGTGGAGCAAAATTTTGCTCTTTGCTCACTTTTTTGCGGCTAATGCCGGGTTTGTAAAAACCCGCAATACCAGCGCTGTCTGTAAGTGAGCGGTGAGCATAAACCGTTAGAACCGCACCCCTGTTAATGCAAAACTCGTAATCTAGGTGTGAATTTGTCTATATTGCCAAATCAATCATTTTATGTGACTTCCCTAATCTTAGGCATTACAATATCATTACAATATCAATAAATTATAAAAGTAGAAAATGTGTAGATATTAATTTTTAAGAACTGCACACTATGGAGGTAAATATTTTATATATATATGTATGTATATCTTGGTTACTTCTGTTATTAATAGGATTTAAGATTATTCTATTATAATTTTCTTGATCTTTTTACATATATATATATACACACACACCTGATAGGAGTTTGTCAGCAGTCATCTTTTTAAAAACCAAATTATGAAGATTCTTTATAGTACAGGAGCTGTATGTATCTATATGTATCAATATGGTACAGAAAAAAGTACAAATAACCTCCTAAATCAGCATGAAACTAAAACTATAATAAATGGGATTTTAGGTATTCCATGTAATATAGAGTTCAAAGTATGAGAAACAAGTTTGTTTCAGTGATAAAGGAGATTTGCAGTGTACACTTCTCTGTGCAATGATGTATAAATAAATAAATAAATATATTTCCCAACAATAGATTCCACTTACTAGAACAATCGATATGAGGTGAGTTGCCGCTTCTGTGAAGGAGAGACCAATGGTGTAGTAGGGTTTGGGGCCTTGTCTGTATGGGTCTGTTTCTTCTCATGGAGTATGGCAAAGCTTTATGGTCTCGTGGTATTTCCAATTAATGGTAGCATAAAAGATAAAGAGGACAAAGGAAGGTGCAATATTGTTTTATTATCCACAAGCCAATATTCTTTATAAGAATGCACTCACATTTAAAACCCTCAAATTGTATTTGGTATAGGTATAGCACTCAGTATTGATATGTCCCCAATCCCAGGTATATAACTTTCCAAAAACTCCAGAGTCCCTCAAACAGTCCCAAGTTAAAAAAACTATGGTAAAACACATAGGGGCCTATCTATCGAGCTCTGAACGGAGCTTGTGGGCCCGTGTTTCTGGCAAATCTTCAGACTCGCCAGAAACAGCAGTTATGAAGCAGCAGTCTAAAGACCGCTGCTCCATAACCCTGTCTGCCTGCTCTGATGAGGCGGACAGGAATCACCGCAATTCAACCCGAATGAGTACGATCGAGTTGATTGACACCCCCCTGCTGGGGAGTCTGCGGGGGGCGGCCCTGCACCAGCAGCTCTTGTGAGCTGCTGGTGCAATGCTGAATATGGAGAGCGTATTGCTCTCCGCATTCAGTGAGGTCTGTCGGACCTGATCCGCACTGTCGGATCAGGTCCAACAGACATTTATTAAATAGGCCTCATAGCCTTCTGATAGCCGAGAATTCCCTCTTTTTCTTATACAGTAACATTCATTGGACATATCATGAGAACATCATTGCACAGAGATGTATACACCGCAAATCTCCTTTAGTGCTGGAATAAACTTGTTTCTCATTTATATATATATCCTGTACTGAATAAATATATATACACATATAAAGAAATAAATACATATGTATAGATATATAGACTTATATTTAAGTGCATTGGAGCCCTTTGCAGTTAAGTAGATGAAAACATGTCAAACATGTTTATGCAATATTCATTTTTAATAAAGTGCTATACTGTGTATTTACTGTAAATATTTCACAATACAATGTTCTGCACATTGCAGCCTATGTTCTATGCATATATATGTTGGGTTTTTTTTCCACTTTTTTTGCTCCATTGACCTCTATGGGAGAATACTTACTTTCAACATGTAATACGAGTGCAACCCTAAGCACTCAAAAAGTTTACTTCTAGAGTTATTAGTGCTGTAGCGAAAGCGCAAAATCACGATCCACTTTTAATCTGGCCCATAGTTTAGAGTGAGATTGTTGAGTGCTTTATAGGTTAGGGCTTATAATTTGTATTGTATTCTAGAGTGTATGGTAAGCCTTTGTACAGAGTGGCAGAGTGGAGCAGATGATGTAGATCGGTGAGGTGGATGAGTCTAGCTGAAGCATTCATAATAGTTTGAAAGGGGAGAGGAGGAAAGGCGGTGTTTGGGAAGGCCAATTAGAAGTAGATTCTAGAAGTCAATGTGTAACAAAAAGAGGGAATAAATGATTTATTTTTGTAGTTACTTGAGTAAGGAAAGGTCAAATTCTGGAGATGTTGTGTAGGAGTGCACAACAGGATTTGGTAAGTACGTGTATATATGGAGTGAATGTGAGTTCAAAGTCAATTGTGACCCCAAGACTGTGGACCTGGGGTGAGGTGTTAAAAATAGAGCCTCCAACTGTAATAGAAATGTTAGGTGTTGGATGGGGGAATAACAAGCAGTTCAGTTTTAGACAGATTAAGCTAGAGTTAGTAAGAGGACATCCAAGAGGAAATTGCAGAGAGACTTTTGGTAATCATATTGATTAAAGAGGGAGCAATAGCTTAAACTTAGACTCCTTTATATTATCAGATATTAAATTTTTACTTTATTTAAAATGTATTTAAAGCACACACACATATATATATATATATATATATATATATATATATATATATATATATATATATATATATATATATATATATATATATATACAGTATCCCACAAAATTGAGTACACCCCTCACATTTTTGTAAATATTTTATTATATCTTTTCATGTGACAATACTGAAGAAATTACACTTTGCTACAATGTAAAGTAGTGAGTGTACAGCCTGTATAACAGTGTAAATTTGCTGTCCCCTCAAAATAACTCAAAACACAGCCATTAATGTCTAAATCATTGTCAATGATATTGGGTACACCCCTAAGTGGAAATGTGCAAATTGGGCCAAATTAGCCATTTTCCCTCCCCGGTGTCATGTGACGCATTAGTGTTACAAGGTCTCCGGTGTGAATGGGGAGCAGGTGTGTTAAATTTGGTGTTATAGCTCTCACACTCTCTTATACTGGTCACTGGAAGTTCAACATGGCACCTCATGGCAAAGAACTCTCTGAGGATCTGAAAATACGCACTACATAAAGATGGCATAGGATATAAGAAGATTGCCAAAACCCTGAAACTGAGCTGCAGCTTGGTGGGCAAGACCATACAGCAGTTTCACAGGACAGTTTCCACTCAGAACAGGGCTCGCCATGGTCAACCAAAGAAGTTGAGTGCACATGCTCAGCGTCATATCCAGAGGTTGTCTTTAGGAAATAGACGTATGAGTGCTGCCAGCATTGCTGCAGAGGTTGAAGGGTTGGGGGGGGTCAGCCTGTTAGTGCTCAGACCATACGCCTCACACTGCATCAAATTGGTCTGCATGGCTGTCATCCAAGAAGGAAGCCTCTTCTAAAGATGATGCACAAGAAAGCCCTCAAACAGTTTGCTGAAGACAATCTGACTAAGGACATAGATTACTGGAACCATGTCCCGTGGTCCGATGAGACCAAGATAAACTTATTTCATTCAGATGGTGTCAAGCGTGTGTGGCGGCAACCAGGTGAGGACTATAAAGACAAGTGTGTCTTGCCTACAGTCAAGCATGGTGGTGGGAGTGTCATGGTCTGGGCCTGCATGAGTGTTGCCGGGACTGGGGAGCTACAGTTCATTGAGGGAACCATGAATGCCAGCATGTACTGTGACATACTGAAGAAGAGCATGATCCCCTCCCTTCGGAGACTGGGCTGCAGGGCAGTATTCCAACATGATAGCGACCCAAAAACACCTCCAAGATGACCACTGCCTTGCTAAAGAAGCTGAGGGTAAAGGTAATGGACTGGCCAAGCATGTCTCCAGACCTAAACCCTATTGAGCATCTGTGGGGCATTCTCAAACAAAAGGTGGAGGAGCGCAAGGTCTCTAACATCCACATGCTCCGTGATGTCGTCATGGAGGAGTGGAAGAGGACTCTAGTGGCACTGGCAACTTGTGAAGCTCTGGTGAACTCCATGCCCAAGAAGGTTAAGGCAGTATTGGAAAATAATGGTGGCCACACAAAATATTGACACTTTGGGCCCAATTTGGACATTTCCACTTAGGTGTGTACTCACTTTTGTTTCCAACGGTATAGACATTAATGACTGTGTGTTGAGTTATTTTGAGGGGACAGCAAATTTACACTGTTATACAGGCTGTACACTCACTACATTCCTTCAGTGTTGTCACATGAAAAGAATTAATAAAATATTTACAAAAATGTGAGGGGTGTACTCACTTTTGTGGGATACTGTATGTATATATATATATATATATATATATATATATATATATATATATATATATATATATATATATATATATATACGGGGGGTAATCACTGTAGTTTACTAATCAGGGGTTAAATGCTACTAGCCCAGAGGGAAAAAGTTTCTAGTCTTTTCAATGTTAAAGATAGGGAAAATCCGATTTTTTTTTTTTTACTCATCCAATTGCAAATTCCTACTCATCCTTGACTAGTGGACTAGTTTAAATTTCAAGATATATATATAGTTGTATACAATGCTCATAGAGACTTCTATTTGTGCTTAATAACTTTGATGACTTTGGGTATTGCTAGTCTCCTCTGATCATCCTGCCAATAAATACACACTGACATGCAGACCATCTATGCCAATAAATGCACACTGACATGCAGACAATCTGCACCATCAAGAATAGCCCTTACTCATGTGTAAGTAAGTCAAGAAATGTGTGTATAAGTAGCAAGCTATTTTTTCCTTAGTAGAAAACAATCTTACTATCCATAAACAAATACTTTTCTACATAAGCAACAGTAAACATAAGACAATTAATTAATGGAATGAATATTACAATGAGATATTTAAATTATTTAGATATATAGATAAAGCTTGTAATAAGTGGTGCTTTCATTTTGTTATACTAATAATTAATATATTAACTCAAAGCTTATCAATTTTGAGCCAAACTAATAAATAACACTCCCTGGGCAACACCATGGCCTCTAGTTATCAACGTGTCTACTTACCTGCCTTCGTCGGCCCTAATACACCCGCCTAAGCTCGCCTCACATCGCCGCCGCGGACCTAAATACGCTCGCCAAAGTTATCAAAAAAGCTGTCAAAAAGCCGCGCACCAAATACGGGGCGATGAGCAGCGGACTGTGATAGTTATCACTCATCTGATCTTGCTGCTCTTTGGCTTTTTCACAGCTTTATTGATAAGCTGTCAATAAGCACCCACACTAAACTACACTGTTCTACCCCCTATACCGGCACCCCCGGAGACCCCTGCAACTAAATAAAGTTATTAACCCCTAAACCGCCACCCCTAGACCCCGCCGCAACTATAATAAATGTATTAACCCCTAAACCACCGCTCCCGGAGCCCACAGCCACTATAATAAACTGATTAACCCGTAAACCGCCGCTCCCAGACCCCTCCACCACCTACATAATACCTATTAACCCCTCTCCTGCCCCCCTATACCGCCGCCACCTATAATAAATGTATTAACCCCTATCCTGCCGATCCCGTAACCCGCCGCAACTAAATAAATTGTTTAACCCCTAAACTGCCGCTCCCGGACCCCTCCGCCACCTACATAATACCTATTAACCCCTATCCTGCCCCCCTGCACCGTCGCCACCTATAATAAATTTATTAACCCCTATCCTGCCCCCCCTATACTGCTGCCATCTATATTAAACTAATTAACCCCTAAACATAAGTCTAACACTAACCCTAACACCCCCCTAAATTAAATATTATTTTAATAAATCTAAATAAAAATTACTCTTATTAACTAAATTAATCCTATTTAAAACTAAATACTTACCTATAAAATAAACCCTAAGATAGCTACAATATTACTAATAATTATATTGTAGCTATTTTAGGATTTATTTTTATTTTACAGGTAACTTTGTATTTATTTTAACTAGGTAGAATAGTTATTAAATAGTTATTAACTATTTAATAACTACCTAGCTAAAAGAAATACAAAATTACCTGTAAAATAAATCCTAACCAAAGTTACAATTAAACCTAATACTACACTATCAATAAATAAATTAAATTAATTAACTACAAATACCTACAATTAAATACAATTAAATAAACTAAGTTACAAAAAATAAAAAAAACTAAGTTACAAAAAATAAAAAAATATTACAAGATTTTTAATCTAATTACACCCAATCTAAGCCCCCTAATAACATAACAAAGCCCCCCAAAATAAAAAAATGCCCTACCCTATTCTAAATTTCAAAAGTTAACAGCTCTATTACCTTACCAGCCCTTAAAAGGGCCTTTTGCGGGGCATGCCCCAAAGAAATCAGCTCTTTTGCATGTTAAAAAAAACACAATACCACCCCCCAACATTACAACCCACCACCCACATACCCCTACTCTAACTCAAATCCCCCCTTAAATAAACCTAACACTACCCCCCTGAAGATCTCCCTACCTTGAGTCGTCTTCACCCAACCGGGCACCGATGGACCAAAAGAGGGCATCCGGAGTGGCAGAAGTCTTCATCCTATCCGGGCAGAAGAGGACATCCGGACCGGCAGACATCTTCATCCAAGCGGCATCTTCTATCCTCATCCATCTGACGAGGAGTGGCTCCATCTTCAAGACCTCCGGCGCGGAACAGCCAATAGAATGCTAGCTCAATCTGATTGGCTGATTGGATCAGCCAATCCGATTGAATTTGAATCTGATTGGCTTATTCAATCAGATTTTTCCTACCTTAATTCCGATTGGCTGATATATCAGCCAATCGGAATTCGAGGGACGCCATCTTGGATGACATCACTTAAAGGAACCTTCATTCATCGTCTAGTCATCGGTCAAGAAGGATGTTCCACGCCGGAGGTCTTGAAGATGGAGCCGCTCCTCGTCGGATGGATGAAGATAGAAGATGCCGCTTGGATGAACATGTCTGCCGGTCTGGATGTCCTCTTCTACCCAGATAGGATGAAGACTTCTGCCACTCCGGATGCCCTCTATTGGTCCATCGGTGCCCGGTTGGGTGAAGACGACTCAAGGTAGGGAGATTTTAGGGGGGTAGTGTTAGGTTTATTTAAGGGGGGTTTGGGTTAGAGTAGGGGTATGTGAGTGGCGGGTTGTAATGTTGGGGGGTGGTATTGTGTTTTTTTTAACATGCAAAAGAGCTGATTTCTTTGGGGCATGCCCCGCAAAAGGCCCTTTTAAGGGCTGGTAAGGTAATAGAGCTGTTAACTTTTGACATTTAGAATAGGGTAGGGCATATTTTTTTATTTTGGGGGGCTTTGTTATTTTATTAGGGGGCTTAGATTAGGTGTAATTAGATTAAAAATCTTGTAATATTTTTTTATTTTTTGTAACTTAGTTTTTTTTATTTTTTGTATTTTAGTTAGTTTATTTAATTGTATTTAATTGTAGCTACTTGTAGTTAATTAATTTAATTTATTTAATGATAGTGTAGTGTTAGGTTTAATTGTAACTTAGGTTAGGATTTATTTTACAGGTAATTTTGTATTTCTTTTAGCTAGGTAGTTATTAAATAGTTAATAACTATTTAATAACTATTCTACCTAGTTAAAATAAATACAAAGTTGCCTGTAAAATAAATATAAATCCTAAGATAGCTACAATGTAATTATTAATTACATTGTAGCTATTTTAGAGTTTATTTTACAGGTAAGTATTTCTTTTTAAATAGGAATAATTTATTTATTTATAGTGTAGTGTTAGGTGTAATTGAAACTTAGGTTAGTTTTTATTTTACAGGTAAAACTGTCTTTATTTTATCTAGGTAGCTATTAAATAGTTAATAAATATTTAATAGCTATTGTACCTAGTTAAAATAAATTTAAATTTGCCTGTAAAATAAAAATAAATCCTAAAATAGCTACAATATAATTATTAGTAATATTGTAGCTATATTAGGGTTTATTTTATAGGTAAGTATTTAGTTTTAAATAGGAATAAGAGTTATATTTATTTAGATTTATTTAATTAATATTTAAGATAGGGGGGTGTTAGGGTTAGTGTTAGACTTAGGTTTAGGGGATAATAATTTTATTATAGGTTGTGGCGGTGTAGGGGGGCAGGATAGGGGTTGATAAATTTATTATAGTTTGCGGCGGTGTAGGGGGGGCAGATTAGGGGTTAATAAGTTTAATATAGGTGGCGGTGGGGTCCGGGAGCAGCGGTTTAGGGGTTAAACAATTTATTTAGTTGCGGCGGGGTCCGGGATCCGCAGGATAGGGGTTAATAAATTTAATATAGGTGGCGGCGGTATAGGGGGAGCAGGATAGGGGTTAATAGGTATTATGTAGGTGGCGGCGGGGTCCGGGAGCGGCGGTTTAGGGGTTAATATATTTATTATAGTTGCGGCGGGGTCCGGGAGCGGCAGTTTAGGGGTTAGCATGTTTAATGTAGGTGGCGGCAGTGTAGGGGGGCAGATTAGGGGTGTTTAGACTCGGGGTACATGTTAGGGTGTTAGGTGTACACACTTCCCATAGGAATCGATGGGATGTCGGGCAGCAGCGAACATGAACTTTCGCTATGGTCAGACTCACATTGATTCCTATGGGATCCACCACCTCAAGGCGGCGGATTGAAAACCAGGTACGCTGGGCCGAAAAAGTGCCGAGCGTACCTGCTAGTTTTTGATAACTAGCAAAAGTAGTCAGATTGTGCCGAACTTGTGTTCGGAACATCTGGAGTGACGTAAGAATCGATCTGTGTCGGACTGAGTCCGACGGTTTGAAGCTTACGTCACTAAATTCTACTTTTGCCGGTGTGTAGGGCTTGATAACTTAGGCAAATCAGCCTCGCCACAAATACGCTGCAGAATTCCAGCGTATTTGAGGTTGATGGCTTGATAACTAGAGTCCCATATGTTACACAAATGCTAATTAAACAGTGCCAACAAACAGTAATAACACAAGTAGAAATATTGTTTTATGTATCAATATATAAAGAGTAGTTTGCTTAGCCATAAGTTGCAGCAAGGAATATAAGTCTTTATATATACATATGACATTGAAACAAACATTAACAGAAAGTGATTGCTACTAGCAATTTCTAGATTTTGGGGTCCTGATCTCACGTTTCTTGCAGATATCCTTAGTTGTACAGGATTTCACATACTTATATATGCAATGTAAATGTGTTCCCTGGCTACTGCACACGGACTATACAATAGTGATGAGTAGAGAGTTAATGAATAAATATCATGTATGCAAATACACCTCTAAAATGTCTCACGTGGCCATTTCATAATGTCTTATACACATGAATCATAAAATAATAATCCTGAATTGTCTTGCAATATTTGCAAAGATGTCCAAAAAGTTATTTCAGGGCTTTATCAACAACTTTAGCTGTTAGAAAAAGCTAAAATGATCTTGGAAACCTGTTTAAATGTATCTTGCAAAATGGATTGTGATCACTGAGAATTTTTCAGCTTCAATATTAAAAATAGGGCTTTTCTCAGGGAGCAGAAAAAAATAGATTGCAGCTGGGGAAAATAGTCAAAAATGCACTACTGTGATGGTGTTGAAACAAAAAGTAGCCATTTCAGCTGGAAAAACAGCTAAAGCGCAACAGGAGATTGTTAATCCCCTCCCTAAATGACAATGGGGGAAGGTCACACTAAACAATTTAGGATATTTTTGTGTAGTTGTAAAAAAGAATCAGAATCTCTGTAAACTTTGTGAAAAATGGAAGCCAATAACACTTTGCACAAGCTGAATAATTTAATGCTCTGCATCTTACATCACCAATGGAAACTTGGCCATATATTTTGAAGGCAAATATGGCCCAAAAGGCCCATCAATTCTGCCTATATTTTTTTCTGAAGTATAAGCTTAATTAATTATTTTTAATGAATTCTCAGGATACTCATTCTCAGGATAGTTTTATCCGTATCTGTCATGCGTCTCCAGCTTTTTTCCCAAATTTTTTTGTGCAGCTTCTTTGTATGTGTTTTTTCATGCCTTACTGATTTTTCTGTGAAATGGGTTTGCACCTTTTAATCTATAAATAGATACAGACACTGTTCTATGTACCAATTTGTTGTTTCACTCCTGGGTGCATAGTTAGTGGCTTATTTTCTCTAGTGCTTGAATTTCGGCTTGTTTTCCTGACTTTTCTTCTGGTTCATAATTGAAGTTGTTGCTCAACTAAATTACCTGATGACTCTATACTCTGTGGTACCTTGCTACCTTGGCTTTTCCTGTCAACTCTAGGATTATGCACGTTACCTATTTGTACGGGTGGTCTGGCATCTGATGAATCTCCTGCACTTCTGACCTCTGCCATTCTGTGCAACCACCCTGTTCCCTGGCTTCTCCTACAGCAGTACACGGTACTTACTTTATTACTACATTGACTGTCTACTTACTCAGCCTTAAAGGGACATGAATACCCAAACATTTTCTTTCATGATTTAGGTTGAACATACAATTTTAAACAACTTTCTAGTTAACCTCTATTATCCAATTTACTTAATTCTGTTGGTATCATTTGTTGAAGGAGCAGCAATGCACTTCTGGTTTCTAACTGAACACATGGGTGAGCCAATGAAAATTGGTATATATATATATATATATATATATATATATATATATATATATATATATATATATATATACATCGACCAATCAGCAGCTAGAACCTAGGTTATTTGCTGCTCCTGAGCTTTCCTAGATAAACATTTCAGCAAAAAATAACAAGAGAAGGAAGCAAATTAAATAATAGAAGTAAAATGGAAAGTTGTTTAAAAATTGTATGTTCTGTCTAAATCATGAATATCTAATTATGACTTTACTGTCCCTTTTAGGGATCCTTCTAAACTTACTGATTGTGTTAATGTCTCAGGAATTCTTATATAGGACATATGCAGTATATATCCTTACAAACTCTAGTTCATATAAATTTCATGAAACTATGGTTTCAAAATACATCTAATTTCTCTTTTTTCTAACCTCAGTATATGTAACGTCGAAACTTTGTGCGCGTAGCTCAAAGATGCAAGACACTGATTTAGAATGGAAGTCAGAATAAATGCTAATATCAATTTTTGTAATGAAACCATCATTTTAACCTTCACTGGCTCTAGTCTGTTTTGTGTGTATGTCATTTCTCATGGTCATTGATGCTTCTATGGGTGTTTACCAGAATGAAAAAGCATTTTTTTTTTGTGTGTGTGACATTGTTACTGTTGGAAAATTCGGCTGAGGAGGAGAATCCATGCCACTGTTCCTTCACATTTAACCATGCCCTGGAAAATATAGACACACACTAAAAAGCCTAGCTATGATGCTGGGACATCAGTTACTCCTTTTATACCCACCCTTACTCCATCCACAGAACAATGGCCTCCCTGACTAGTTCCCTGCTGCCTGGCACCTGCATAGAACACTCAAACTCATACTGTATCTTTCCTCAATAATCACTTTTTTTGTTCTCTTTCATATACTTGTCAAATAACTGCAATTCAGTGTTACAGTAACCTATTCAGAATCATATAGGGGCTAATTCTGATCCATCATGACATCTAATTCTGGAAAGTATTTATTATTTCCTTTAAATATTTTTGTTGTCTAAGTATTGACTCTTGTTTCAAATAATTTAAGAACAGATTTTTATTGCATAACTACTAAAAAAAAAGCCCATGTGTATTGTAATAATTCACAAATATTCTCATTGTAAGCTTTAAATGGTTAATTGCAAAACAAAAATTAAACACACCAGGCTAATAACAGTGTTTATTATAATATTTAGTAAGTCATTTCCATATGGCAGGATTAAGAAATCAATTGCTAGTGACACCTGCACTCACTTAATACATTTCTTCTAAATGAAGACAGTCAATGGAAGTTAAAACATTTCCTGCTTAAAGGAATGTAATACCACATAAACAAAACCATTTATTTCTACTGATATCTATCAGTCTTTGTCAGAAACAATTTTAATTCAGTTGATAAGTTAAAGGAACAACCTTAATCACTTTTTTCTGGTAATCAAGACTTTTCTATAATAGTCAGAGGTGCCTGATATATCCACAAGTTATACCAATATAGTAGATGAATTATATTGTTTGCTAAACAATATATTAAAGATTTTTTTTTTATAAAAGCATAGCATATATCAGCAACTGATCAGTTTACATCCAATATCTGCTACTGAGCACTGTATGGAAAAAGATTTTCATTCAAAAATATCATTTTATTAGCAAAATTTATAAGGTTTTGCAAATCAAGTGCAGTTCACGGATACACCCTTACACCCTTTGGAAAGTCTGTTGGAATTGATATGGATAGATGTTTGCACATGTGCAGTTAAGGAAAGAACTTGGAGCAGCCTACTCTTCCTTTTAGGTGGTTTAGCATTGATTCCACTTAGTGAATAAATAATTTATTAAACAGGAATTTAAATAAACAGATGTATATTCCTTTCTAATTTCTATCTAATAGCTACATATAAATATATAAAATAGCTAGTTATAGACCCACTGCTTTAGCCCCTTAAATGAAGGAATAACTAGAGACAAGGGGGTAAATTTAACAAGCAGGGGATGCTACTTTCTACCCCTGAAGTTTCAGATCAACCTAATCTTTTAAGTTAAGAAGCCGCGGTCGTAAGACCGCTGCTCCTTAACTTTTCTGCCACCTTTTAGGTAGCGGACTGCAATCATCCCAATCCAATACGATCAGGTGTGCAGGGGGTGGCATTGCACAAGCATTTCACAAGAAATGATTGTGCAATGTTAAATGCCAACAGCTTATGCTGTCGGCATTTAGCGATGTCAGGCGGACATGATTCGCTACAGCGAATTCGCTAAATTGGCCCCAAGGTGAGGGAAGGGGTGAAGGTAAACACAAGTACACAGATAATTAGATATTAGTATTAACCCAAGCCTTCCTGTGAGATAGTGAAAGAAGCACAATTTCCAGATGTATTTACTGCAAAAGGCAGAAAAAGAAATAATTAATGTAAACAGCAATAATGTTAAACTTTCAACAATTACTATATGTTCTACATTGTTAAAATGTTGAGTTTGAGGGTCCTTTAATTAAACATTTTATAAAGAGGCATTACATTTTGCACTTATAGTCCCAAAATACTTGAGCAGTCGGCAGGCTGAACTTTAAACTAATTTTCCAACCTCACTGAATTCATTAAGTTTAGAAGATTGAAAAATAATTAGAAATATATAAATGAATACTGGAACCACATGTAGTGGGTCATAGAATACATTCAAAAGACACTTGGTGAAATTAACCTTAAAATAACAGAACAATCTAATGCCAGAAATCTTTCCAGCTCCATTGTTACAAAATAGCAAATGGAGAGATGTTTTTAATGAAAAGTTCAGAACACCATAGCTTACTCTAGGCCAGTGAAATGAGAAATACAAAGTTGCTCACTCAAATAAAACATTTGAAGAGTGTACATTATTTCTTAGTCTCATCATCTTTTGAGGCTCTTGAATCATCTTTCTGATTGGTTAACTTAATTTTCACAATCCCAATGATGTCACTTTCTTTTAGTCAATCAGGTATTAAACAGACCTGTTAAAATTAGGGCTCCATGTATTAAAAGACAATGGACAAGCTTCTCAACTGCAGAAGTTGTCCGCTCGCCTTCGCGATATACGGGCATCAGATCCTGTTCGTCCACTGCCCATATTTATCATTATTTGCTTGAGTTAGAATGTAAAACCAGCCCCTTCTCTCACGTGACCAGTTGCGTGAAAGAAGGGTCTGCCAATCATTGAAAGCGGGCAAGCAGGGTCATTTATCTTCGCAACCTCAGAGGTGCCCATTGCTTCTTACATTGCAGGAAGCTTACGCTGCTTTGTACATGGAGACCTGAGGGACCTTGAATTATTTATTTTTTTAGAATATTTCCAATAATTAATACAAAGGTTCTGAACCACAAATTTGCCACCACATTTTTAATTGATCTACTATAATTGGCCTCGTTTCCATTGTTGTTGTAAACTGTGTAAACTGGAGGTAGCCAGTATCTCCATTAAAATCTATGGAGATGCTCAATGCTACCATTAGTTTACACACGGCCAGATTACGAGTTTTGCGTTATGAAGGGTGCGTTGCTAACTTGCACGTCATTGTCACCGCTCACTTACCTACAGCGCTGGTATTACAGGTTTTCAGAAACCCGGCGTTAGAAGGCAAGAAGTGAGCGTAGAGTAAAATTGTGCTCCATACCGCACTCCAATACCAGCACTGCTTAAGTCAGCGGTGAGCTGGTTATACATGCTCGTGCACGATTTCCCCAAAGACATCAATGGGGAGAGCCAGCTGAGAAAAAGTCTAACACCTGCAATAAATCAGCATAAAGATCAGTAACGCAGCCCCATTGATTCCTATAGGGAAACACAATTTATGTTTACACCTAACACCCTAACATGAACCCAGTGTCTAAACACCCCAAACCTTATACTTATTAAACCTAAACTGCCACCCCTGACATCGCCGACACCTGCATTATACTTATTAACCCCTAATCCGCCGCTCCGGACATTGCCGTCACCTACATTATACTTATGAACCCCTAATCTGCTGCCCCCAACATCGCCGACACCTACATTATATTTATTAACCCCTAATCTGCTGCCCACAACATTGCCGACACCTACAGAATGTTATTAACCCTTAATCTGCCGCCCCAAACGTCGCCACCACTATAATAAACATATTAACCCCTAAACCACCGTACTCCCGCATCGCAAACACTAGTTAAATATTATTAACCCCTAATCTGCCGCCCCTAACATCACCGCTACCTACCTAAATTTATTAACCCCTAATCTGCCACCCCCAATGTGGCCGCCACTATATTATATTTATTAACCCCTAAATCTAACTCTAACACCACCTAACTTAAATATAATTCAAATAAATCTAAATAAAACCTACAATTATTACCTAAATTATTCCTATTTAAAACTAAATACTTACCTTTAAAATAAACCCTAAGTTAGCTACAATATAACTAATAGTTACATTGTAGCTATCTTAGGGTTTATTTTTATTTTACAGGCAAGTTTGTATTTATTTTAACTAGATAGAATAGTTACTAAATAGTTATTAACTATTAAATAACTACTAGCTAAAATAAATACAAATTGACCTGTAAAATAAAACCATATCTGTCTTACACTAACACATATCCTAACCCTACAATTAAATAAATTCCCTAAATTAAATACAATTACCTAAATTCAAAACAATTAGCTAAATTACAAAAAAAAAACCCCACTAAATTACAGAAAATAAAAAACAAATTACAAGATATTTCAACTAATTACACCTAATCTAATAGCCCTATCAAAATAAAAAAGCCCACCCAAAATATAGGGCATTTAGCTCTAATGCAATAATAAAACCCACCCAATACACCCAATCAGAATTAAGGTAGAAAATATCCTATTGGCTGATGCAACCAGCCAATAGGATTGAAATTGAATCCTATTGGCTGATCCAATCAGTCAATAGGATTGAGCTTGCATTCTATTGGCTGATTGGAACAGCCAATAGAATTTAAGCTCAATCCTATTGGCTGATTGGATCAGCCAATAGGATTCAAGTTCAACCTTAATTCCGATTGGCTAATAGAATTCTATCAGCCAATCGGAATCTAAGAAACGCCATCCTGGATGACGTCATTTAAAGGAACCTTTATTCAGCAAGAAGACGTCTATTGAAGAGGATGCTCCGCGCCGGATGTCTTGAAGATGAAGCTACTCCGCGTCGGAAGGATAAAGATAGAAGATGCTGTCTGGGTGAAGACGTCTGCCCATCTGGAGGACCACTTCTGCCCATCTGTAGGCCCACATCTGCCAGCTTCCTTGAGGACATCTTGCCGTTTGGATGAAGACTTCTCCCGGTAAGTGGATCTTCAGGGGGTTAGTGTTACGATTTGTTAAGGGTGTATTGGATGGGGGGGGGGGGTTAGGTTAGGGCTTTGGGCCGCAATAGAGCTAAATGCCCCTTTAAAGGGACAGTCTAGTCCAAAATAAACTTTCATGATTCAGATTGGGCATGTAATTTAAAAAAAAAATCCAATTTACTTTTATCACCAATTTTGCCTTGTTCTCTTGGTATTCTTAGTTGAAAGCTTAACCTAGGAGGTTCATATGCTAATTTCTTAGACCTTGAAGGCCACCTCTTTTCAGAATGCATTTTAACAGTTTTTCACCACTAGATGGTGTTAGTTCATGTGTTTCATATAGATAACACTGTGCTCATTCATGAAAGTTATCTGGGAGCCAGCACTGATTGGCTAAACTGCAAGTCTGTCAAAAGAACTGAAATAAAGGGGCAGTTTGCAGAGGCTTAGATACAAGATAATCACAGAGGTAAAAAGTATATAAATATAACTGTGTTGGTTATGCAAAACTGGGGAATGGGTAATAAAGGGATTATCTATCTTTTAAAGCAATAAAAATTCTGGTGTAGGCTGTCCCTTTAAGGGCAATGCCCATCTAAATGCCCTTTTCAGGGCAATGGGGAGCTTAGGTTTTTTTAGTTAGGGTTTTATTTGGGGGGTTGGTTGTGTGGGTGGTGGGTTTTACTGTTGGGGGGGTTGTTTGTATTTTTTTTTTACAGGTAAAAGAGCTGATTTCTTTGGGGCAATGCCCCGCAAAAGGTCCTTTTAAGGGCTATTGGTAGTTTAGTTTAGGCTAGGGTTTTTTTTATTTTGGGTGGGCATTTTATATTTTGATAGGGCTATTAGATTATGTGTAATTAGTTTAAAGATCTTGTAATTTGTTTTTTATTTAGGGAATTTATTTAATTATAGTGTAGTGTTAGGTGTTAATGTAACTTAGGTTAGGTTTTATTTTACAGGTAAATTTGTATTTATTTTAGCTAGGTAGTTATTAAATAGTTAATAACTATTTACTAACTATTCTACCTAGTTAAAATAAATACAAACTTGCCTGTAAAATGAAAATAAACCCTAAGCTAGCTACAATGTAACTATTAGTTATATTGTAGCTAGCTTAGGGTTTATTTTATAGGTAAGTATTTAGTTTTAAATAGGAATTATTTAGGTAATGATAGTAATTTTTATTTATATTTATTTTAATTATATTTAAGTTAGGGGGTGTTAGGGTTAGGGTTAGATTTAGGGGTTAATAAATTGAATATAGTGGCGGCAACGTTGGGGGCGGTAGATTAATAAATAATAAATGTAGGTAGGTGGCGGCGATTTTAGGGACAGCAGATTGGGGTTAATAATATTTAACTAATGTTTGCAAGGCAGAAGTGCGGCGGTTTAGGGGTTAATATGTTTATTATAGTGGCAGCAATGTCCGGAGCGGCAGATTAGGGGTTAATAATTTAATTTTAGTGTTTGCAATGTGGGAGGGCCTTGGTTTAGGGGTTAATAGGTAGTTTATGGGTGTTAGTATACTTTTTAGCACTTTAGTTATGAGTTTTATGCTACGGGGTTGTAGTGTAAAACTCATAACTACTGACTTTAAAATGCGGCACGACTCTTGACGGGGCAGGGTGTACCGCTCACTTTTTGGCCTCCCAGGACAAGCTTGTAATACCGGTGCTATGGAAGTCCCATAGAAAAAAGACTATACGCAATTTGCGTAAGTTGATTTGTGGTAAGGCCAAAAAAGTGTGTGGTGCCCCTAAATCTGCAAGACTTGTAATACCAGCGATAGTAAAAAAGCAGCGTTATGAGGCTTAATGCTACTTTTTTACTCATTCGCAAGACTCGTAATCTAGCCGACAGTTTGCAACAGCAATGGGAACTTGTCAATTCACTGATTTATGCTTTACATATGATGTAATTATTAGGGATTGATAAATGTGGTGAAAGTACAATTCGCTTGGTAGAACGAATAGTCCTGTGGACATTCGTTTTGGACAATCGAATATTGATAAGAACAAAAATCCATTCAAATTTTGTAATCAAATGTTATTTCTGTTTTTTTAATGTTACTTGCTTTATGAAGTGTTCATAATTAGATCGAATATCCAAATTCGAAATTCCAAATGTAATATTCAATTAAGCAAATTCTATTCAGAAGTTCAATAGTTCATGTGGTTGAGAATTGAGAAAATTGATAGATAACAGATACAAATATATTGATTCAAACTTTTCTATTTTGAATATTGCATAATTCAAAAACTACATTTAAAGAGAGCATTAGAAATACTATTACAAACATATTGATTCAAATTTTTCTAAATCGAATATTGCATAATTCGATTTGATACATTAAAGGGACATTAAACACTAAATAAATGCTAGATAGAATGATGCATTCAAAGAAAAGATTAGTCTGAGAATAACATGTAGATGTATATTTTAAAGTTTCATTAATTGTTTAAATATTGACAAAATAAGTGTAAAGTTTTAGTGTCTTTAAAACAATGGGAGCTGCTATGTTGTAACTTAGGCTACCTTCTCTGCTGTGGCCAATTAGGGACAGTTATAAATAGGTCACTAGAGTGTGCAGCCAATGGCTGTCTGGACTATAATTGTTATCCACTTCCATTTGTAAAAGGAACTGAAAAGCTCCCAATTTCCAAATGGAATGACCGGAAAAGGGGATAAAATAAATAATGAAAGTATATTGCAGAGGTTTTTTTTTTTAATATATGATTTATCATTGTATATTACCATCGCAAAGTGTTTAATGTACTTTTAAACAAATGTTAGAATGTTGTACAAACATTTGAAATTTGCAATGAATTAACAAATGTATTAAAATTAATTTAATTGCCAATCTCTTGTAATTATCTAAAGGTTTCTAGGCTTGTGAGATTCTCTAAGAAGTTTCTCCAGAGCTATAAAGCCTCTGATGGAATTCCCTAAAGGCAATTGTTACCTCAAGTACAGTCTATCCTGCAAAGGGGTGTTTCTTTCATTTAAATATGTCAAAGAAGATGCACTCTCACCTTCTCTCACTCACACTCCTAAAACATTGGCTCCACTGTGTGTACAAATAACATTACTCAGTCAGAATGCATCAAAAACAAAAATATTTATTGTGCACTATAAAAACAAAAAGTAACAGAAAAAGGTCATTAAGTCAAGAGATGACCGCAGGCAGCAACAGCAGACGCGTTTCACACGTTAGTCTGCCATCAATCTATTTAAAGGCATACATTTAATTACTGATCTGAGAGATAAATAAACCCTTTCCTTGATACTACAGAAATCACATATCAATTTATACATATAAACCATTTAACAAATGTATCAATATACAAAGATATTGTGGCAGCAAATTTAAATGCATCTCATTTTATTCATTTATACTATTCCAATTCTGATTTGTTCGTTTCAGGAAACCTAATGCAACCACATTTTAAACTCAATACACATATGGAATATTCTAAATTAATAAATTCACATCTGCCACCATATTAATTCCCCAAGGGGTTCTTGTGTTAAGATAAAAAAATCCACTGTACTTCTATTCTACTCAGGGTATACTCCCTATAACCTCCTCTTTTTGATAGTGGGACATGATCTATATTGCTTGAAACTGTAGTAAAGATGAATCCCCAAAATGTTAATTTTTTAAATGTTTAGACTCTGGTGTAATATATATGGGTTATCCATATTCTTATATGCTCCAATGCCCTATCCTTCAACGTTCTTTTAGTTTTCCCTGCATACTGTATATTGCACCTCCTACAGATAAGAAGATAAATTGGTGCATGTGTTGAATTTCAATTCAATGCGTGATTTATTTTTATACTGTTTCTTGGTGATATTGGAGACAAAAGTATCCCCTTCCTTCACATAACTACATGTTTTACATCTAGTTGCTCTACAACCATAAACACCCCTTATTCTACTTAACCAGGTACGCATTTTGTTTTCATGTAAAAATGAGAGAGCGACAAAATTACTAATGGGTTTTGCTTTTTTGGCTACAAATTGAGAACCTTTAGCTATTACTTGTTCTAAAACAGGGTCCGTAGTAAGTATGGGTAAGCACTAACAAATGAAATCGCAGATACGCTTATACTACAGGCTATAAGGGGTACTAAAAAATATTTTATTATTCAAATAACCCCGATTCAAACTCCCTTTCTTCATTGTTATTATTTTTCATTTTTTTTTTACTTATATCTCAGCAATGATTCCAGTTGGATATAATCTACCATGTTCTTAGTTAATTGTAATAGTTTTTCATTATACCCCCTAACTACCAGTCTTTCCCTTAAGATTTTACATTGTTGATTTTATCATTAGAACACATACATTTTTCTCTAATGTATTGGCCCTTAGGAATGACCTTTAACACATACTTGGGGTGGCATGATCTAAAATTTAGGATGGTATTTCCTCCTGTTGATTTTCTATATAAATTCATTTCAACACGGTTATTGTTGCAACTCTGAGAGGGCATTGGGTTTTGTGCATACGGTGGGGGACCACCTTTGTGTTGAAACTGATCCCATTTTTGTACAGCTTGGCATAAGTAATGAGATTAGTTTGGGGTGCAGATATGCAGTGACAATAGTCCATAAAGTTTCCCTTTTTACATTTAAAAAGAAAATGCTACTTTTATTATGATATTCACATCAAACTGCTCTGCCTTCTAAAGAACAAATAGCCTCCCCTATTGTACTTACCCTGTCCCAGGAGGAAAATTAGTAATGATTTATTTAAAGGGGCAGTATACACCAATTTTTCATATAACTGCATGTAATAGACACTATTATAAGGAATAATATGCACAGATACTGATATAAAAATCCAGTATAAAACTATTTAAAAACTTACTTAAAAGCTCCCAATTTAGCACTGTTGATGGTTTTGTCTGGAATACTCACTGAAAGGGGCTGAGCGCAGACACGACCTCCTCCCCCCCTTCCCTGCATGTGACAAATTCCATTATACAAACAGAAGCAATATGAAGTCTGTATACATCAGTATACATCTAAAATTTTGGGGCTTGGTAAGGAGTCTGGAAATCACCATTTGTTGGCTCATTACTTTTTTTATTTTTTTTTTCATTTTTATTTTATTTTTATTTAGTTTTATTTTGTGCTTATATTAGAGTGGATTGTTTTATAGAGTATTTGTTTTTTTATTCATATTAATTATTTTGTTTTGTAGCATTTTTGTTTTTTTACTTTTTTTGTGATGCTTGTATCCTTTCATGGTGGAAGTACAAGTTGACCTTCGCCCAGGCCTGCCCTTTGGGCAGGGCGAGAGGGACACCTGCCCAGGGCCTCACTCTTTGGGGGGACCCCACAATGTTAGCAGTGAGGTTATGAGTTTGTGCAATGTATATGTTGTATTTAGTTTATGAGAAATGTTTATGGTATCAGGTGGTCTAATATTTTGTCTTATTCTTTATATAGGTATCACTGAATGTTGGCACATGGGTGGGCCATTCAAGGGGCAACTCATACAGGGGCACTGGGCTGAAGGGTCCCACAAATTTAGCTTGCCCAGGGCCCCTGCAAATGTTAAGGTTGGCCCTGCGGTCAGCTCCATTGATTTTAATTTAACTGTTCTTATCCCTCATTACTCAGGGAAGGGGCAGGTACAACCCTCTTTGAATAACACTATTTTTTAATAGTGAAGTTGTATTAATTTCTTCAACAGGTTTTATTGAATCAAGGTCATTAGTGTTTGTTTACTACTCCTGTAGTTTTAGTATTGTCACTAATTAATAAAGTTCAAAATAATGACTGTTATAGTTGAATCTGAAGTTATTTTGGTTTTAAGAAATATATCTTTATGGTTACTGGACAAGAAGAATTTATATTAATTCAAAAAATAAAAGAAAAATTCTGTTTGTAAAAAAAAAAAATCTGAACCATATGCTGATTTTATGTTTTCAGTACAGCTGGTGTAATTATTTTGTTCCCCTTTAGCCTTTATAAATAAAGCAATATTACATTTTGTTATGAGTATAAACCTAACAAGCTTAGTGAACTTGTAATTTTTAATAAAGTTGTGAAAAAAAGTCTGTTTTTATGAAAGTGTCTATCCTTTTAATAAAATATTAATACAAGAAAAAATCCATAAATATTTTCCTAAGTGAGGTATTTAAAACCATTGCCAATTTTCCATACTGAGAAGGGAGAATCTTGTGAGTAAATTCAGATAGGGTTTCTTTGAGGTCAGATGTATACAACAAATACATTTGTAATGAAAAATAAAAAAGTAATAAATAAAAGTAATTATATTATCTTGGCTAACCTATACTAAATAGGGACATTTAGCAATTTCCAAACATCTCACAAAAATACATATTTACAAGGTTTCTGTTTATGTTTCATGTCTTCCTCACGTCGATAAAGGCTGACAGCATACGCTGTCAGCATTTATCATTGCACTAGCAGTTCTTGTGAACTGCTAGTGCAATGTTGCCCCCTGCAGATTCGCAGCCAATCGGCTGCTAGCAGGGGGTGTCAATCAGCCCGATCGTATAGGATCAGGCGTATTGATGTCTGCAGCCCCTACAAAGTGGGGTAGGTAAAGTAATTTGGGCAATGTGCTGTGGAAATGCATTGCCAAACCTGAACACATGCCAGCAAGTCAATAACTAGCATTATGTGGAAATAGTCACTAATCATTATCTGCATTCACATGTGCAGTGGAAGTGTTCTGCAAAGGGGTTAAAACACAGATTTTTGCAATAAATAGAACAATAAAAATGTTCTAATGTATTAGAACATTTTTGTAATGCACTTTTATGTCTATTTAAAGGGTCATTAAACACTAAATACATGTTATAAGTATAGTATTGAGGTTATTCCTCTCATCCCTCTAGTCATGGGTGCCGCCATGTTGAAATTTAGCTTTCACTACATTCCAGTACTTACCTGTTTGCACAAGTGCAGATACCTGCAGTGTAACCTAGGTTCCATAATGGCAGCAACCATTATTAGTGAGAGGTGCATGAAATGTATTTAGAGTTTAGTGTTTCTTTAAATACTGAGTTAAAAAAATATATGCTTACAAAATGTTTTTAAAGTATTAATAATTGTAATTTTGTTAGTAAAATATGGATTATTTAGCATCCTAGGGAAATACCCCTTTATAAGCCTCTTGAGTGTGTTTATTTTTTATCTCATTTGCAGATATGTCACTTCATGCACAGATCAAACCATCACTATGTAGAAAATTGCAGGGTTAAAGTTTTAGGGGTAGATGTATTAATAGTTGAGCGGACATGATTCGCTGTAGCGAATAATGTCCGCTTTACCTCGCTAAATGCCGACAGCATAAGCATCCATACTTAATAAATGAAGCACATAGAGTCTGTAGGACATAATAGTCTATACAAGTGTGCATGGGCAAAAAATCGGTTTGACTGAAACTTTCATTAAGAATATTCAAAACAACTACACAAATACCAGCCCTTCATGGAACATTTATATCAGTTTACATTAAACTAATTTAAATGTTCCTTTGCTACAGGTCAAAAGGTTTACCTGTAGCATAAAATACTTACCTTTAGTGTGAAGGAGAGCCAGGCTAATCCTAGTCTTCCTTCACAGATCCCCGGGCTTGCACTAATAGGAGGATTAGCATGATAAATACTAAAAAAATCAAAAATAGAAGAGGCACCTCATAGGATGATATTGTCTTCAATATAGCATACAAAAAATGGAAAAGGAATCACTCACATAAATTAGAGCACCACTGATAGTGCTCGTGATGCGAACTGGGAATATAAACCCTCCATCTAGGCTAGCCTCCGGTCGTTGCTACCGCTTAACTCAGAGCCACGGTCAACTGCCTCCAGGTTAATCCTGTACTAGTCAGGAAATCACCTTGCAGATCGATGATATTGCTGAATACTTGCAAATTTCATTCGCAACCGGATAGCCCAATTTGAACAAACGCTAATGGCGTAAAACTTAATAAATAATTTATTTAAACTAATGTAATTAAATAAGTATTATTATATTTACTATTTTTAATCAGGGATGGCAAAGTTAAATCATCCCAATCAAATCCAATCTGGAAGAGTGACAAGCGCTGCTTTCACGCTGTTGGTTGCGTGAGAGTAGGGGGAGTGGCTAAATGAGTATTTGCTCATGTAATGTTAAAGGGACATTCCGGTAAAAATTTAAATGCACATAGATTAATTACATCTTTGAATAGAAACATACTTGCAATATACATGTATTGGTAAAAATGCTTCTAGCAAAAGTTATCACTGTTTTAGTGTTAGCATTTTTCTATGCACGTGCATGTGAAGCATAGCTAGATATTGTCAATGCACCAGCATTTTAAATACTGAAGCTGCTCAGAGCTACAAGCATCTTAGGCTTTCTGAGCAAAGGCTGTGTTTAAAATGCTGGTGCACAGTGCATACTTAAATACACTTTTGAAACAGCTATAACTTTTATTAGAAGCATTTTTGCTAATATGTGTATATTACAAAAATGCTTCTATTCAATATTAAATTGTAATTATATGGAATCCAATTTTGGCTGGAATGTCCCTTTAACTGCAGGCAGTTGATGCTGCCTACTCACTGTGATGCTGGGTGGGTAGTTAACCGGGCACAAACCTTGTCTGCTTGGCATTTAATAAATGGGGCCATAATCATCATCTAATTTTCTTTATACTTTTAAAATATTTGCATTATTATAATTGTAACTACAAAGGGCCAGATTAAAAGTGGAGCACTAATTAATGATCCTGCTTGAGAATTAAATGCGCTAAAAGTAAGTTTTTTGTGCTTGTCGGGTTGCGCTCATATTAATTTAATGTAAACTGTTTTCGCTCGCGTGCTAACCCAACGAGTGCAAAAAGCTGAACTTACAATATCGTAGGCGCATTCACGTATTCCCCCATACAAGTCAATGGAGAAAAAAAAGTGGAAAAAAAATAAACACCCCACTACTCTAGCACAAACTCGATTGCATATTTTCATGTGCGCTAACCCGACACGAAAATATGAATATTTCACATTCCTATGTTCTTCATATAACAGAGTATGTTCTATTTATTCATAAATAAATATTTCTACACATATCTAATGGTATTTTTGGTACAATATATATTTATACCTGCCATGATTATATATAGGTATAGATATATACAGATTGTATATATATAGGAATATCTATTTAGAAACACATATAACATATTCTGTTATGTACAGAACAATAGAATGTGAAATATTTACAGTAAATACATAGTTAAAACCTTTATTAAAAATTAATATTGCATAAATATGTTTTTCATGTTTTCATCTACTCAACTGCAAAGGGCTCCATTGCATATATATATATATATATATATATATATATATATATTATGTGTTTATATGTGTATATATGTCTGTAAATACATATATACACATATATAGACATATATAAATACATACATATCCATCTTTAGACATGTATATGGATGTATCTCAATGTTAAAGCCCTTTGCCTGCCTTTTTTTTTTCTTCTAACACCTGTGACCTTATATCTTTGAGTCCTTATACCTTTTGTGTGCAATATTTTTTTTTAATCATTTTTATTAGACAGTGTTATAGCTGCAGAGTGTAACTATACTTTGTAATTTATTTTTTATATGTTTTGTACAACTTTTAGGTTCGCTAAACAGTTAACCAGAACTCTGAAGTGACGGTAATGATTCTAGCGTAAATCACAATTGCGCTCAAGCAATCTCGTTTATTTTTTACTTTTAATATGAGCAGTAAGCCCAACAAGCGCAAACTCCTGCGATAAACTCCTTATCGCTCGTGCGCAAATGTTTGTGCTCCACTCGTAATCTGGCACAAAATCTGCCTGCATAATCATTTTACTAAATATTAAGACACATTTTAAGTTATTCACTAAAGGTTTCAAAAGAAAACTTTGAAAGAAGTAAAACATTAACTGAATTTGATCTTGTAATTGAGAAGTGCCATAATTAAAAGGATCCACAAGATATACCCACATTTCTTATTCAGTAAAAACTAAGAAGAGGGCTAACACAAGGTCACAGAGGGGTCCAAGAACATTTCATGAAGGTCTTATTAATTAAATGCGAAACATATAGCTGGAAGTGTCTCAAACCACAAAATGTTAGGGGATAAACATTATGCTGGATATAGTGAATGTGAAATTATTCCCACTACATATTTTAATAAAATATTGGATGAAACTTGCAATTGTGTTTCAAACAATAAGCCATAACTGGCTTTAGACGTCTCACATTCACTATAGATTATTTTATATATTATTGCATTCATTTCTCTCCACATAGAACAAGTTCCACAGTGAATGATACTACACCTTCAAAATATTATACACAAAGTAAAACTTAAAAACGAATTAAAGTAACATAAAATGAGACAACCTCTCACTATGATAGGGAGACTCACCTGTGAGACAAGACAATCCCAAAGGGCTATAGAATCTTTGGGCATGACTTATTGTTATGAGTGTGGACAAAGTTCTCATAGAGTACATAAAATTGAACTGCACATTAATAAATTAATTAATTTATTTATTTATGGATTGATGTATCTAAATTAATGGAATGGGTGGACTGTCCAAGATACTCCCCACAGCTATTATAAAAGAATAATTGAACATCATTTTAAACATAAAATTTAATTCCACATTAATTAATTAACCTGAAGGATCCCTACACAATTGCAGGTTCTATTCCAAGAAACTATCTCCAGCAGGGTGCAATTTTGAGACCAGAGATAGAGAATTATTGGTCCTTATCCTAGCACTTAAAGAGTGGAGATATCTGCTTGAAGGTACTAGAGTTCCAGTTTCTATTCTAACAGATCTATATATAGGTAACAGATATACAGCTAGATTACAAGTGTTGTGGTATGGCTTTTAACACTGAAAAAATTGTCATTCCAGCGTAATTAAATAAAAGAGAAGTGTCAGCGCTAATCAGCTAGGGTGGAGGTAGGAAATGTATATACACTGATTGTAGCATATCAAGATTAACAACTGAATACTATATGTTCAATATAACAGCTGAAACTTTGTGTCTTATAAAAAATATATCTAAACAGAAAAGTTATATTTAAGAGGAACACTTGTGTGAAAGGGCTGGTATATATGCAATAATTGTGCAACAGTAACTGGGCGATAAATATCTGTAAGGCACAGCAATATACTAATAAATACAAATAAGGAAATGGATAATATACAATTTAAGACAATTTATTAAAACAAATATAAAAAAGAGGGACATCTCTCCAGACAGCCGTGATAATGATGGCCAATGGGCTAACTAGTAATATGTTTAGGAAAAATGAATTGAGGAAATGTTCAAATGATAAAATATACCTCAATGAGAGGAAATAAGTAAAAAGTACCTTATAAAATAGGAAAATAGTGGCAACATCACTCTTAGAAATTCCTCTGTGTATCCAGGACAAAAACCTGCGGTGCATATTTGAGATGCTGTCCCTTTTGAGAATATAGCGGTCTGTAGATGTGACTGTATATACAGTTGGATCAGTGGCATGAATCAAGCTTATTTTTCATGGTGTGGTTCTGGACAACCATTCTGAGTAGATCCAATTATACTTAGACAGAGATTGACTGGCGTGTGTTACTCACAGGAGCAGCTGACAGTTTTTTCCCAGCTGAGTCTGATCAGCGTCTCTGTAGGTCCACCGTTGAGTGTTGGGGTCAAAGGGCACCAAATAGAAAGTGCCAATTTTGACAAATACCGCTGTATGTTATTGAGAGTAAAGGTGATTGCCACTGATAGTGGCTACAAGTTTCTATATACAAGCCAAATGTAAAAAAACAGGGTGTAGAAATAAATAATGTCCGTTTCTGTTTGTATACACCTCCCTCCGTTCAAATTCAGAGTTTCTTGGGCTAGGTGTATTTAGGGACAAGAAGACAAAGTAGCAAAGCAGGTAGCAGTCCTGGTCAACCTAATTGCGTAATTGCCAGGAAAGTATATTACGAGTCGTGTCGGTATAATTATACCACAAGCATTTTAGCCTGTAACCCAACGTCCATTCCGGACTCAAACAAATTACGTTTTTGTGTGGTATTTTCATAGTGGCAGTATTACAGGTTGTGTGGTCCGGCTAAAATGCTTGCATTACAGCCTATACCGACACGATCCATACCGCCATCTGAGACTAGTAGTTATGGATTTTGCAAAACAAAAATGTTTTACAAAACTCATAACTAAACTGTTACAAAGTACACTAACACCCATAAACTACCTATTAACCCCTAAACTGTTGCCCTCCTGCATTTCAAACACTATTTAACACTTATTAACCCCTAATCTGCCGCCCACTCACATCGCGGCTATTAAAGGGACAGTAAACCTTAAAAATAATGTTATATAATTCTGCACATAGTGCAGAATTATATAACATTATTTAGGTGCTATAGCCATAAAAGCATTTTTTACCGTTTAATTTGCTAAAATACGGCGCTTTAACAGACCCGCTCTCTGCTCTCTGCTGAGCGGGTCTGTTATTTTTAGTCAGCGCATCGGGCCAGCTGTATAGTCACAGCCTGGCCCGACCGCGCCATAGCACTAAGTGCAGCTCGCTCCTGTCACTTTTATGTGCAGAATTATATAACATTATTTTTAAGGTTTACTGTCCCTTTAAATAAACCTAATAACCCGTAATCTGCCGCCCACCCACATCGCCAACACTATTTAAATATATTAACCCCTAATCCGTCACTCCCCGACATTGCGCCCACTATAATAAAGTTATTAACCCCAAAACCTCTGGTCTCCCACTTTGCCACCACTATTGTAAAGTTTTTAACCCCTAAACCTCCGGCTTCCCACATCGCCGCCACTAAATAAACCTATTAACCCCTTAACCTCCGGCCTCCCACATTGTCGCACTAAATAAACCTATTAACCCCTAACCCGCCTGCCCCCCCGCATCACAAAACACTAAATTCAACTATTAACCCCTAAACCTAACACCCCCCTAACTTTAAATTAAAATTACAATACAACTATATTAAAATAATTAAAAACCTACCTGTGAAATAAAAATAAACCTTACATTAAACTATAAATTAACCTAACATAACTATTATAATAAAATAAAAAATACTACCAATTAAAAAATCTAAATTACAAATTTAAAAAAACCTAACATTACGAAAAAAAATTAAAAATCTAAAATTACAAAAAAATATAAACACTATATTGCGAAAAATAAAAAACACTAAGCTTACAAAAGTAATAAATGAAATTATCAAAAATAAAAACAATTACACCTAATCTAATAGCCCTATAAAAATAAAAAAGCCCCCCCTAGCCTACAATAAACTACCAACAGCCCTAAAAAGGGCCTTTTGTAGGGCATTGCTCTAAATTAAGCAGTGCTTTTACCTGTAAAAAAAATACAAAGTCCCCACAACAGTAAAACCCACCACCCAACCAACCCCCCAAAATAAAAAACCTAACTCTAAAAAAAAACTAAGCTACCCATTGCCCCTAAAGGGGCATTTTTTTGGGCATTGCCCTTAAAAGGGCATTCCGCTATTTTCCACTGCCCTTAAAAGGGCATTCAGGTCTTTTACAAAAGCCCAATGTCCTAATCTAAAAGAAAAACACTGCTGCATTCCCCCTCCTCATATTCAGGATCATAAGGTTCTCACCCAGAAGGTCATCTTGCTGTAAAATATTATAAAGGCTGCACTTATTAGACATGGGTGCAGACAAAAAATTAGTGTCAGAGGATTTGTTCATCAAAAAAAAAAGAATTTGCTTTAGCTGATTTTCACTAAAAATAAATATATACAGTATATATTTTTAACAGGATAAGTATTGTCAAGAATAACAGTTAAGCTTACATACTTATTGGCAGATACAGGAATCAATCAACTGTAAATAACAGTTCTAGATTGTTATTGAATACTATTCAATGATTAGTGTACATTTGAAGCCTTTCCCTTCTTTAGGGTAACGGGTTTAACTATGAGAACATATCAACTGTATTTTCATTCATTAGCTCGTTAGTTTTTCATTAAAGGGTCAACTCATTTTTTTTAAACAAATATATAAATATATATAAATATATATATATATATATATATATATATATATATATATATACGATGAGTATGGAAGAACTATTTTTTACATTAGTTTGAATCCAAATGCAATGTCCATCTATGATCTTTTGGTGCAAGTACTATAATGCATTACTGGGATAATCCAGAAAGCAGAGTTGTGATTTCACAGCATCAAAGGTTTACTTAATTATGGATATGGTTTACTGATGAGAAAGATCCACTAGACTTCGGTATTACATGACATGAGCAACCATGCTCCGAACGTATAACCTGCATCACCTATTGGGAGGGAAATAAAAGTAAAAATATAACAGTAAGAAAATTTGAATTTGAGTAAAACTAACACATGTAAAGAGTGTTCTTTAAATTTCCCTTAATTACACCGTCACCATAAAGGATTGAGAGCAACGTTTAAAACATATAAATATAGCTAGAATTTAAGACAATGCTTAATTCAACACAATGATAGCATTATTCATTATATAATTTCATTTTCAGGCTGCAATATTAAAGGGATAGGAAAGGCAAAATTAAACTTGAACGATTCAGATAGAACATGTAATTTTAAGACCGTTTTAAATTTACTTCAATTTTCAAATGTGCTTCATTCTCTTGGTATTCATTGTTTAAAAAGAATACACACATATCCTACACTAGTGGGAGTTAGCAGCTGATTGGTGCCTGTACACATTTGTGTCATGTGATTGGCTAACTAGATGTGTTCAGCTGGCTGCCAGTAGTGCAATGCTGTTCCTTCAGTAAAGGATAACAAGAGAACAAAACAAATTTGATAATAGAAGTAATTTGCAAAGTTGTTTAAAATTATATGTTCTATCCAAATCATGAAAGAAAATGTTGGGGTTTCCTGTCCCTTAACCATTTAGTTTAAAATTATCACATACTGGGCTAGATTACCAGTGCCGCGGTAAATATTTTTTTGGCGTTAGCGAAAACATCACTAGCGTTAAGCTTTTTGCGCTTTTCAGTTTCCGCTGGTATAATAATTTGAAAAAAAAAGTATTTTGCGCTAGCGGCAACCCAAAAAACGCAAAAATCCTAAGCTGAGTTTTTGCGAGCTTGTACATGTATCTTCAAATTTAAATCTGCCAATAGAATGACAATTTTTTCCTTTCATTCTATTGGCTGATTTTGAATTTGAAAATTCAAATAAGCCAATAGGAATGCAAGAGTACCCCTATATAAAAAGGGTACCTCGCATTCACTATTCAGTGTGCGGTTGGAGACCGTATGAAGAGGACCTGCGTGTTGAAGATCACAAGAGGAGGACCGCCATCGCTGACGCCATCACTGGGATGAAGAAGATGGACAACCATCTGAAAGAGGGGTTAGTGGTTTTTATTAAGCAAAAGAGCTGATCGCTTTAGGGGAATGCCCTACGAAAGGTCCTTTTAATGGCTATTGGTAGTTTTGTTTTACAATAGAATTTTTATTTATTTTTTTGGAGGTTGTTTTTTTAAGGGATATTAGAATAGGATTAATTTATTTTTTTGGTAACTTCTTTTTTATTTTCTGTAATTGTACTTTTTTTATTTTCTGTAATGTTAGTTTTTTTTCTGTAATGTTAGTTTTTTTTTTAAATTTGTGTAATGTTAGGTTTTTATTTTTAAAGATAATATAAGATAAGATAAGATTAGATAAGATTAGGTTTTTATTTAATTTTACAGGCAAGTCTCCCTGAGAGAACTGTATACCACGTACCTCGCAGCAAGATAATAGTAAGAGGGCCCGAGCTGGCTTTTTGGAGCGGTGCCTGCTGGAGTGTGAGGACTCTGAGACCATGGAGGGGCTGTTAGCGGCATTGCACAACTGGCAGGAGTACTTCGAGTGCAAGATGGGCCACAGATTTGACCGCCTCCTAACCATCATGGCGGATACCCATGCAGAAATTGCTACTGAAGTCTCGGATGTGGCACCCCATGCAGCTTTGAACGCACAGCGCAGTGATTCTCAGGAGGATATTGATCAACCCCCGGATAACTCACCGCTCACCGCAGAATCAGAGGCCTGTGGATTACCAGTGACCCGGTACAGGTCAGATCTCTTAATCCAGATACCCAGGGGGGACTGTGGGAGCTCCTACCATTGCGCTGCTACACTTCAGGAGGGTGCGCGCAGAAGACAATTCTACTCCAACATGACCCACAGCCTGAGGCTACATCGGATGGACATATCATGCTGGGAAACTCTGGATTTACCTGGCGTCTTGGTGAGAAAACTGTTTGTAAAGACCGGTGTGGGCTGAGCATTCCTACTGTGGCTGTCATTTGTGCAGCTACCGCCATGTTCAGCAGGGTGCCTCTGTTCTAACATTGCAATCCCATATGACGACCGTTAGGTCTGAACTCACAGACTCAATTTTGTGAACATTTTATCTTGTGGCCCCAGCAATATTCATATTTGTCAGCTTACTGGAGATATGAGAACCTATATCCTCTCTGATTATTTGGCTAACTGTGGATCTAAATATGCAACTGATATGTCCCTTGTACTTGTAAATTACCACTGTCTGCCCTTTGCTCTTTCCTAATCTAATCTCTATCCATATATAGTGAACAGTTTATCCCTCTCATACCATTGCAGCCTCCTCCTGATGATATGTGTTATTGGGAAAGAGAATGCTAGTTTTCAGATATTACTTGGGTAGCGGGGTTTTTTCAAGGAATGGGACCACAATACTTGTCTTAGATCCGCCTCTCTTCCCCCCTCCCTCCCCCCTCTTTCCTCCCTCCTTCCCCCCCTCTCCCCCCCTTTTCCCCCCCTCTCCCCCCCCCCCCCTTTTTACCCCCCTCTCCCCCCCCCTTTTCCCCCCCTCTCCCCCCCCCTTTCCCCCTCATATCCACCCCTTTTCCCCTCATCTCCCCCCCTTTTTCCCCCCATCTCCCCCCCCTTTCCCTCCTCCCTTCTCCCCTCTCCTACTCCCCTCCAACCTTCTTCTCCTCCCTTCCTCCTCCTCTCCTTCCCTCCTTTCCCCCCTCCCTTTCCCCTCCCTTTTCCCTTTCACCCTTCCTCCCCCTCCCCCCCATTCCTCCCTCCCCCTTTTCCCTCACTCCCCCCTCTCCATCCTTTCCCCTTCCTCTCCCCTTCCTCCTCCCCTCCCTCCTTTCCTCCCCTTTTTCTTCTCCCCCCTCCTTTTCCATTCCCTCCTTTTCTCCTTCCCCTCTTTCCTCCATCCTTCCTGCTTCCCCCCCTCTCTCAATTGTGTAGTAAAGGGATAAATAATTTATCCTCTATGCTCCTATCTGGCAGAGTTATGAAGTCTCTGCCCTGTTCGTAGGGCCTCGGTTAGAGAATATACCCATATGAGTGTAAAAATGGCTCTTCGAATGTCACTAATTTAACAATATATTATGAATGTCATGCATTGTTTATTATCTACAAGCTGCGTCTCACTATTGGCTTTCTGTATTTGCAACCTCACTTATATATCTAATGCTTTTTCTAGAATTATTACTATGCTGCCTAAGGCTCAGAGATTCTAGGACGTCCAATGCTTATGTTTTCTTTCATATGCTACCCACCATGGTGGTATAAGCACTCACTAACCTTCGGGTGATTGATAATTCCTTTTGAGCCTGCAATTTTTGGTCTGTTAGTTTTCTAGCCTCAATGCTCTTCCCATATTTGTATCTTGGTGAACAACTACATTCCTTTATTTATCAGTATGTGAGCTTTTATGAGACGCAGTTTCTACAGTTTGTTTCTATGACATAATGTGAGATATTGAAATATTTAATGTTGTAATATCTGGTTATATCATCTCCTTCTATATTATTCTGAGCTTCTCGGACCTCACTAGGGTCCTATCTGCCATAGGGAGGAGCTATTCAGCGTAGGCCTTGATTGGGTCTGTGCTGCCTAAAAGCCCTCTGAATAGTACCCTTAATTCATAGAAGTCCAAAAGTGGCTTCAGTCATCTTTGAGGGAAAAGAGGGCGATTTTGAGTTTGCTCTCCAACTTCTACTCATTTGATGTATACTTTAACCTGAGAACATTTTGTGAATTTGACAGGAGATTTATCTCTATATCTGTTCTTCTACATTTATAATTGTCCACAATACTTGTTTTACTATATGCTTTATACTATGTCCATGTTGGGGCAAACTGTTCTTGTGTATTTGTAAGTGCAATTCCCTCAATAAAAACATATTTAAAAAAAAAAAAATGCAATTGCGCTATTGCAAAACCATTTGTGCTTCACTATGCGCATATGATACATTTCTTTAAAAAAATATGAGAACTATGTTCTCTGTTTTGTCAGTATATACCAGGGTTATAATAAAATTTATTAATTATTATTCTTTAAAATAACCTCCAATAAAAATGTATATAAGAAACAATTGAAATTAATATTTATTCCTAAATTCTTTAGATTACTTAAAATTTATATACACATTGCAATATATTTATTGAGAGACCAGATAAAGAGGCCCATTTATCAAGCTCCGTATGGAGCTTGTGGGCCCGTTTTTCTGGTGAGCCTTCAGACTCGCCAGAAACAGCAGTTATGAAGCAGCAGTCTAAAGACCGCTGCTACATAATCCTGTCCATCTGCTCTGAGCAGGCGGACAGGAATCGCCACAATTCAACCCGATAGAGTATGATCGGGTTGATTGACATCTTCTGCTGGCGGCCCATTGGCCGCGAGTCTGCAGGGGGCGGCATTGCAATGCTGAATATGGAGAGCGTATTGCTTTCCGCATTCAGTGAGGTCTTGCAGACCTGATCCGCACTGTTGGATCAGGTCCGCAAGACCTTTGATAAATAGGCCTCTATGAATCAAATTTTACATGCTTATGCTGTTATAATATTCTTTACAAAGATCATAAAATATATACCTTTAAAATTAACTTTACTCACAATGAATTGCATTAAAATACCACAATGAAATACCAGAGGTTGTATATATTATTAATGCAGACAGCCAATGTATATGCCAATATGCCTGACCTGAAATAAGCTCTTCAATTTTACAGATGCCTTCCTCTGAGCTGAAGGGATAAATAGACTGAATTGTAAATAGTCCCTCTGGCATAGATGCAAAGGTTTGTTCTATTAATTGTTCTTCAGTTAAGTATCCTTCAGGTATTAGCCCAATTACATTAATCTGGAATCCAAAAGTGTAATAACTTGATTCCAGCGCATATCCTATGGTAGTTCCCTTGGATATGGTGATATCCTGTGGGGTCATGTTATGCACAATAACATGTATTGGAGTAGTTCCAATATTTACCATAGGAGTATGGGTCATTGTTATATCCAGATTTTGCATTCTATGGGAGATGCATATTAGTGTTTCAGAAGTTTTTAAATTCTGACCTCTTTTTACCTGTAAGGATAAGAGGAATTTATCAGCCCCAACAGGGATTACAACATCGTTAGACACCTGCATATTCACAGCATATGGTAAATGCTAATTTGATTTCAGGGCCGCATTTTCATCCTGAAATACTTCAGGGACCCCCTTTAACCTGCTCCAGAGGCAAAGGTTAATCAAATATTTTTGTATGGCATATCTATGTAAGAGATCATTGCCAATGTATATTTGATTATGGGAATTATTTAAAACTAAAAACAGGTGCTTTGCTGATTTATTACCTATAGAGATAGATAATAAACATTTAGCTGTGACATTATACATTTCAGACCTGTCATCCAGGCCATGGACATAGTGGTCTTGGGGAGAAAGATATTTAATCACTTTAGGTTCAGCTATCTGTGTTAATAAGCTTTCACTTATATAGCTAGCTTCCTGTTTTAAGTTTAATTTGGCATGCTTGTTTTTCCCAAGGTCATGCACTTGCATTGGGATAAATAGATCATCCTTAACCTTCTCAATTTCTGCAAGGAATTGCAAATGATCTCCCCCTTTAGGAGAATTAGGGTCCCCATTGTGGAGGTATATGGTTAATACATTGCCGTCTAAGGAAATATTTGCTATCTTTCCAGGAAAATTTTTAAAAGTATTACCATCAGAGCCGCTTAAGGGAGTCTGAGTATCTATTTGTATTATAGTGATTTCAGGTACAGAGTCATTCCTGAAATTAATCTCCACAGCATCTGGCTTCTCTTCTACCACATGACAGTTATGTTGGGTGCGAGATATCTCGGACCGCTCATAATTTATAGTCCTTTTTACTTATGACCAAATTACATTATTTATGCAATCAATTATGGTGCTTAATCTCATAAGCAGACCACTACCAATAATTAAATAATCAGTTGGCAGATCCACTATAATGAAAGGGTGTCTTATTACCCTGTTCCCTAGTTTTAACCATGCCGTACCGTAGACTTTGAAAGAGTCACCCCTAACACCTATTAGTGAACCATCAAATTCTTTTAGATTAGGCTTGTGGGGCGTTAGCTCATTTAGCTGTGTGTAGTACAAGTGGGATAAAATAGTTGCCTGAGATCCAGTATCAATTAATCCCATGATAGGGTTAGCAACTGAATCCTAGAGTTCAGCACATACATAATATCTTCCTGCAGTTTCTAAAATTTCACACATAAAATTAGCATGATTACATATCTGAGGGCTTCGCCACATTTTACCTGTATTCACCACGTTACCTGATGCAGAAGAAACTTCATTCTTACCAGTCCTTCCCTCTGTAATAGGGTCGACAG
The DNA here is from genome assembly GCF_027579735.1 of Bombina bombina. Classification (NCBI taxonomy): domain Eukaryota; kingdom Metazoa; phylum Chordata; class Amphibia; order Anura; family Bombinatoridae; genus Bombina; species Bombina bombina. The sequence continues at coordinate 1,013,606,816 of NC_069504.1, read as the reverse complement.
GGTTCTTGTGTACTGCATCTGTGGGAATAAGGTTAGGAGAAAACTGCAACGGAAGAGGTTTAATAGAGCTTCCAGCCTGAGGTTGCTTGTCATCACAGCTAAACCGTCCGTTTCTGGGCGGCAAGGAGAGAACATGATTAGTACCATTATTGACATTTATCCTTTTATTTGGTATATCTGTCCCCTCTCTCTCAGGTAATACCGCAGTATTTATGACTGTGCCTGTGGCCCACTGCTGGCCACTGGCTGTACCCCTAAAAAAAGGATTATTAGGGTGCTGAGTCATTAAAGCTTGACTCATATTAGTAAATAGTTTACATAATTGACTTACTTGCGTACTGAGTTGGCCCACTTGAACGGACAACCCATTTTTACCCATGGAACGATTTCTTGATATCCCAGGGTATTGATTCCCGGATCCTTGGGATCCCTCAGAATCATAGCTATTGTTCCTATTTTGACGTGGTTGTCTTTTGGGTTCAACTTGTTCAGCATTAATGTCTTGAGGAACACTATTTACTTGGGGTGTCTGGTTACCCTGAGAGTATTTTTGCCACTTTTGGTATTAATTTTTACGGGGGTACCGATAACCTTTTGGGTATTCATCTCTTTTGGGATAATGAGCTATTTGGGTATGCCCCCCATTTTGAGTATATTCTCTCTGCACCTCAGCCCATGTTGGGGGAGGGGCAGAGTTAAAACTTTGCAGGAAGGCCTGTTTTCTCGGGCCACCTCTGCATAGGTTTTCTTTTTAGACTCCAAATTGAGGGGCTAGGTGACACCCTCGTTTCTGCCACAATTTTGGGCCTGGGTCTTGGTTCCTTTTTAACCCCGTGTTCACCGGACTGCTGAATAGAGTATAACTTAGTACTCTCTTTGATCAGCCAGCCCAATGAGCAGTTCTCATCAAAATCTCTAGCTAAGTTAAGCTTGATGTGAGCGGGCAATGCTTCGTAAAATAAATTCACAAATTCTGAGCTTTCAAATATGGGGTAATCTTCGGCCATACTGTACGCAATTTTTAGTACAGAAAGGAATTCTATAGGGCTTTAATTGGCACTACATTTTAAACCCTATACAGCTATTTTTGCAGCGGTTTTAGTGCGATATTGCCCAAATCCTTTTTGCACTAATTTTTTGTTTCACTCCAGGAATGAATATTCATATCCTTTAGTAAAGCAAATAATTTGTGATGTTTACCCTTAAATACCCAGGGCAGAAATTCAATTTTTGACTGCTCACTAGTAACATTCATTATGGATAAAGCATTTTCATAGGTCACTAAGTGGTTAATTATAGAATTGGTTCCCTTGTTGGAAAATTTAGGTACTGCACTATTTAAAAATGTAATTATTTTAGGGGTGTCATATACCTTATTGTGTGTATCTTGGACTTCCCTAGGGACTTTATTTTTGGGTCTGGAGCATTCCCTATCTGTCCTTCAATTGTGGGGAGATCCCTTACGCATATTAGCATTATGGGGGTTATTTGGGTAGCTGGCTCCGCCCTCTGACTCACTACTAGAGCTTTCTCCTTCATCTAAAGTATAGCAGTTCCCTGAATTTATAACCTGAGGTGACTGTCTATTTGGGAAGTGTATTTCTGACCCAATAGGGGTCCTTTGTTTCAATTCTTCTCTAATATTCTGCAGTTCATTTCTCATCAAGTCTTTAAGGGATTTAAAATTATCTGCATTATCCTCATTGCTAATAGAGGGGTTTTCATTATGACGATATGGCCTTTTTAAACCACTTAACTCTCTTTGACTTTGCACGAGTTGTTTATTTAAATCTTGGATTTTGGCTAGTAATTTTTGGTTTTGATTATCTAAGGCGGCCATGTCTTATTTAAATGTAACAATTTCATTTTCGGCTATATTTAAATTCTCTTTGCATTTGCGTGATGAGCGAATATTATCGTCTAACTCCTGTAATTGCAATTCCTTTTCTATAAGGTGGAGGGAAATTTTGTCAATAATGCATATTACAAGGGGCCAAGATTTTAGTATTAGTTCATCTCGTTTTTTGAGATTTTTGCATTGATTAATTTTGAATAACTCTTGGAATAATTCACTTTTTTCATTCCACCTTCCATAATCAATAGCAATATTTTTAGCCTTAATTGCAAGCATATCCATATAATCATTTAAGTCATCCACAATATTACACCTCTTTTTAATGTGGCCTATAATGTCTATCTTAAGGAGATCGCTCTTAGTGAGGGGTTATTTTTGGGAACATATTTCAACACTGAGTATAGATTCATTTGATTCAATTCTAGTAACAGACTGTTATTTTGGCTTAGTATTTGGTTAAATTAAAATGCTAATACAATTTTGACCAACAAAGAGGAAAAAAAAACATTTAAAATATGAATATTAATTTTGAAATATTAATAAAAAAAATAAAAAAATGTAATTCATTTTTCAAAAAAAATATCTTTTTTTTCCTTTTTTATGATCTCTATTTACTACAAATATATTATATCAATGTGATAAATATAATAATCTCTTGCAGTGCCTTCAGATAATATGTCTGTATATACCAGGGTTATAATACAATTTATTAATTATTATTCTTTAAAATAACCTCCAATAAAAATGTATATATGAAACAATTTAAATTAATATTTATTCCTAAATTCTTTAGATTAGTTAAAATCTATATACACATTGCAATATATTTATGTTGAGACCAGATTATGAATAAAATTATACACTCTTATGCTGTTATAATATTCTTTACAAAGATCATAAAATATATACCTTTAAAATTAACTTTACTCACAAAGAATCACATTAAAATACCACAATAAGACACCAGAGGTTATATATATTATTAATGCAGACAGCCAATGTATATGCCAATATGTCTGACCTGAAATAACCTCTTATTTAGCTACACTAAGACAAATTCTAAAATATATATATATATATATATATATATATATATATATATATATATATATATATATATATATATATATATATATATATATATATATATCTGCAAATAACTTAAAACACACCAGAGAAATTTACTTACAATAATAAACCTGACTTAGAGATATGAAATGCAAAAGACCTTTATCTAGTAAGTAAAATTATTTAGCATTAATGTGACTAGCTAAGACTACACAGGACTATGGATATAACTTAAAACACAAAATATGTTCTTTTAAATTGCTAGCTGCAATTTAACTGTAGCAACAAGATAACTTTGTTTAAAATAATAAATATACAATTGCTTATACTTTACAAGATCACCAGTTTGAGAATTCTGTTAATATCCAAATATGTCTATCGTCATATGTCTTAGGGGAATTATGCACATTTGTAAAAGAATTAATCTTGATAGTCTCTTATCCACAAAGAGTGTCCCAACGTATTTGTCTTACAGAAAACTGTGTTTGCACACTGGTCTCTCTATAAGCAAAAATGGCAGCAAGCAGGATTACAACAGTTACCATGAAAAAAATTTCAGCCAAGTCCCCTTTTTCTCTGTGTGCAGGGAGTTTTTGTCTGAGACAAAACTCCTCCCCATTTCTTAATCAGTCGATAGATTTGGATACAACCTCTTCTCTAATTGGCTACTGGGAAATGCCCTTTTTAACAACCAAATGCCTTTTTGGTTGTAATACTATATTAAGGTCATCGGGGGCAGCAGGCAAAGATAAACAGTTTCATTTTCAACACTGCTATACAGTAAATACAGTTATTATATATATTTTTATCAAATGCCTATTTTTATATACTTTTAATCTGGTCCGTTTAATATAATTTATTCGGAGTATTTTCATATTAAACATGAGTATATCTCTAGTACCACATTACAAAGTAATTCTTATACATTTAAAATATATGGGTGTTTAAAAGAATGTTAATACTTTTAGCATGGATCTAATTAATATCTCAGTTATCATCTTAATATTGCATACATATCTTGAGATCAGATGTAATTTTACATAATTATATTTATATTGGACTATTATCCCATATTAATATAAATATTGCATATCTGTACATATCTTGCTGAGTTTATAAACCATATGATATTATTTATAGCACCAATTATATATGTACTTATTAGATGCCTGAAAAATATAAGAATTTGTTATCCATTTTGAAACAAGTTGAGTAAACAATTTACATTTATTATATAGCTACTTATTAAGTTCAGCAAATATTTATCTAATATGTTACTGTCAGGCTTTTCATCTCAGATCCACAATTATATACATTTTTATACAATACTGAGGTATATTTTACTTGAAATTTAAACATAAGTTGTACTTTAAAAATGAATTTCAAAGTTACAATGCAACATGTGTTTCTGCTTTCTCCTGCTATTTTCCATTTAGACCTATGTCTGAGCTTTGTGTATTTGACTCAGCAGGTACCAATTTGTATCGAAGTGTGAATGGTCACTTCCCCCTGTAAGATTGGTTTTTCTATGCATACACTTAAGCCTCAAAGGCCCATCTCAGACATTATGTCTGTTTATCTCCACATGAGGTCATTACCTGATAACCTTTGATTACATAGAGGAAAGATCAGGAAATCAAACTTGAAAGAGAGCAATGTAATGAAAATCTCTTTGAAATAAACTGCCTTCACTAATTGAACCAAATGTTTTCCCTTTGTTCTCACTTGTCTTAAGCAGCAGTGAGGTGGGGCAGGGGTCATAATGAGATCAATTCATGTCAAATTAGATATTAGCTAAAATGAAATATTAAATCATGTGGTATATCTGTAGTTTATTTAATGTTACTTCACAGGTACCCTGACAGTTTGATAAAAATACTGCAATATTAATGATCTGTGCTGATAGGATGTGAGGATATCTAAGCTTCAAGATGGCAGTACCCTGTAGGAAGAGGTGGAGCTTCAGCATCTGGCACCTTCAATGTTTTAAAATAGAAGAGTTGCTTTAAAGAGATCTACAGGTACAGGAATAAATACTATAACATTGTAAGCAGTAACCATTGTAATTAACAGTTTAATGCCCCTGTAAGAGAGAATTCTAATTTCCTCTCCTTTCTTTGTCATACTTCAGTGAAAATGAAAACCTTTATTTTGAGTAAAGTTAATTTGCTTTGCATTGATAAATGTAAATGTAATTTTTATATCATTAATGTGATTTATTGAACTTACACTAATATTAAACCTCTTTGCAGTAGTTAACCACATAGAATTTTAGGATGAAATGTGCAAATATTGCATGACTCAAAGCTTGTAACCTTTGTTGTTTTGTGACCACTAATGCACAGATATTAATTTCCTGCTAACAGCAAAATAAAAATAAACCGATTTAACGTATTCTTTTTAAAAATATAATACAATATTTTGAATATATTTAAATAGTGTTCTTACAGAGCCCTGGCGGTGTCATGTAGAAAAAAAAGGTAAATCATTACCATGCTGTAATACTCCGTGCTCACTATGTAATACATTGTGAGCACGACATATTAAAGTGTGTCCACCATTTAACTATTTCGTGCACATGCGACAATCAGTAAGGCATGCACATGATATAAGTATCCCAAACAATGCAGTTACATTTTGCGCACAAATGAACTATTTTGTGCACACCTTACTGATGGTCACGTGCGCATTAAATAGTTAAAGCGACATGAAACCTAAATTTCTTTCATGATTCAGATAGAGGGGCCGATTTATTAAGCCCTGTATGCATTTAAATGCATCTGTTTCTGTGCAAGCCTTCTAAAGACTGCTACTTCTTAACTCTTCCGCCACCTGTGAGACGGCGGACAGCAATCCGCCCAATCGGATACGATCGGGTTGATTGTCACTCCCTACTAGCAGCCGATTGGCTGTGAATGTGCAGGGGGCGGCATTACACAAGCATTTCACTAGAAATGCTTGTGCAATGATAAATGCCGACAGCGTATGCTGTCGGAATTTATCGATGTGCGGCGGACATGATTTTCTACAGTGGATCGTGTCTGTCCACAAATTGTTAAATCGACCCCAGAGAATCAATTGCTAGAGAAAGCAATTTTTTTTTTTTAAATATTTATTTATAACCAACAATGAATACAATATCCATATCGGCAAAAAAAAAAACAAGAGATATTTCAGTTTGTCATACATGTTATGATAACAGAAAAGAAAAGAAAACGAGAAACAATATCAACCAAACATGAAGTATATATTATAATTCATATATACAATAGATTAACCTGAGTTATCCACCTATTTGGTCATTACTCATTGTTGGAGTTTTTTTTATTTTATTTAAATTAAAACAAAACAAAACAAAAACAACCCGAGAGAAGAAAAAAAAAAGGGAGGGAGGGAGGGGAAAGGGAAGGTGGCCATCTCTCATTCATCTCGCCCAGCTACCAGATGCCTAGTAAGATTAGTTCAGAATTTTGAAATGGGAAGATCATATATTCTTTTTCATTTTCAGGGAGTGATTTAATATATACTGCCCATTTATTGAAAAAATTCCTTATGTCCTCTTCATTGTCTATGTCTGTATCTTTTTGTTCTAATAAGCATTGTTTTTTTAGACAGTTTTGGATTTCGCATACGCTGGGCGCTGAGCGCGTTTTCCATTTTTTACAAATTAAGTATCTAGTGGCTAATATCGAGACAGAGATCAAGTTATCATTGGGGTGGCGTTCAGTTAGATTATCGTTACATAATATAATTTGATATAGAGTAAGAGTTACAGGGGGAATTTTCAGCACCTTATTCAACCAATATTCAAGCTTGCACCAAGTATTTCTTACTTTTGGACAGAACCAAAGCATGTGTTCTAAGTTGGCTGCCGGGAATGAGCATTTGGGGCATTTATCAAAGCCTGAGTTGTGAACCCTGCGACCCGTTTCCGGAGTAAAATAGGCCCTATGAAGAATTTTAATATGTGCTTCCCGCCAAGTAGCTGAGAGAGTTGTTTTTTTCACTTTGCTTATAGAATGTTGCACTATTTTTGAGTCTACCCTATTTTGTTCTGACAGTGAAGTCCATGTTAGAGCAAGTCTTGCTAAATTCTGGTTGCCCCTGCTAATAGCCAAAAGGTGATAGCATACAGAGATAGAAATCCGATCCACAGTCGTAAGTGTAAGCCAATTTTCAAGTTTACCTAATTTCCAAGACCATCCTACCTCTCTAGTTGTTTCCAAGAAATAATGCCTTATCTGTAAATAAGCAAAGAAGTCTTTGTTGGGTAAGTTATATTCCCCTTTTAGTTTTTCAAATGTTTTAATGTTTTTTCCGTCCCCATCTATCAGTAAGATCAGTTTATTTAATCTATTATTGTGCCATCTATTGAAGACCTCAGACTGTAGACCGGGTTGAAACTTTGGGTTCCCTATCAAGGTGAGGTGTTTTGAAATTTTAGGGTTAAAGGATAAAAGCTTTGATATTTTCCACCAAGCCCTGATAGGGTTGGATATAGATTTAAGTCTTTTAATTTCTAGGGGTAGCTCTTTAGGAGGGGAGTGTAGGAGTGCTAGGGGAAGATAAGGATCGCAGACATTACTTTCAAGATGGTTATTTAGGATATAATCCTTAGATAAGATCCAGCTACTAGCTATTCGTGCCAAGGAGCTGAGATTGTATGCTCTGATATCTGGCAGTGCCATACCTCCGGAATCGCATGGGAGAGAGAGTTTTTTAAGGGAGATTCGTGCTTTTTTCCCTTGCCAAAGAAATTGGCTAATCAAGCTATTGATTAGTCTTACGTCCTTTTCATACAGGATTACTGGGACATTCAGAAGTATATAAAGGAGTTTCGGGAGAAGAACCATCTTAAATATTGCCACTCGACCCGAGACCGAGAGTGGAAGTGTGTGCCAGGTTCTCAGCTTTTCTTTAATTTGCCTAATAATAGGGGGTATGTTAAGTTCATATAGTTTGTCGGCATTCACCGGAACATTTATTCCCAAGTATTTAAATGAATCTGTTATTCTCTTGAAGGGGTTTTCTGTACAAGAGTCTTTATCCCTACGGATCCAGAGAATTTCTGACTTAGCTGTGTTTATTTTGTATCCTGAGAAGGTACCAAAATGGTCTATTATTTGCATAAGTTTTGGGATGTTAATTTTAGTGTTAGATATATATAATAGTACATCGTCTGCATATAGGCCAATTTTCATTTCATGATTTGAGATCTTAATTCCTTCCAAGTTTTGTCTTACCATGATTGCCAAAGGCTCAATGGCCACGTTGAACAGGAGAGGGGAGAGAGGACACCCCTGGCGGGTTCCTCTTTCCAGAGTTATTGATGGGGATACCATGCCATTAATGATTAGGCGTGTAGCTGAGCCTTTATAAAGGTTCTTAACAAATTCAGGAAATTTGCCCTTAATTCCAAATTTTGTCAGGGAGGTGTTGAGATGCTTGAAGGTGACAGAGTCAAACGCTTTTTCTGCGTCAATGGACAGAATAGCCATGTCCGGTACTCCGGGCATTTCCTCTCTCCCCCCTCCCGTCTGCCGGGCCTTTTCCAAATATTCAAGTGTAAGTAATAGTTCCCTTATTTTTGCCGAGGAGTTCCGTCCATTCATGAAGCCCGCTTGGTCCGGATGGATTACCTGTGGGAGTATTTGCTGTAATCGAGCTGCTAAAATGGAGGTAAGAATCTTATAATCTGAATTAAGTAAGGCTATTGGCCTATAAGATTCTTTGAGCCTTGGGTCCTTCCCTTCCTTGAGGATCAGAGTTGTATGTGATGCCGAGAATGAAGGAGGGACTGGTTTACCATTCATATAGAGATCATTATATAAATTTATTAAGTATGGAGAAATTTCTAAAGAAAGAATTTTGTAAAATTCACCAGGTAATCCATCCGGGCCTGCTGCCTTACCAGTGGGAAGACCAGAGATTGCCTCAGTTAGTTCTTGTGCTGATATGGGGGAGTTAAGGATACTGATATCTTCGTCCGTTAGTGAGGGGCTTTTGATCATATTCCAGAACTCCGTGGCCTTGTCATGATCATAGCCTTTACAGGAGTATAACTCCTGATAATAGTTCACCAATGTGGATGCGATTTTATCCGGATTTAGGATTTGCACACCCTTCTCTAGAAGTTCTTCGATATAGGGTTGCTTTTTTTCGTTATTGACCATTCTGGCAAGCATCTTTCCGGACTTGTTCCCGAATCTATAAAGTTTAGCCTGGGTTTTTAATTCCTTTTGTGTTTGTTGAGTTAAAGAGAATGTATCCCGGGCTTCCTTAGCCTGTACGTACTTAGACCAGTTTAAGGCGTTCTTCTGTAATATGAATTTATTATATGCATTAGTTAATGCTTTTTGTATCTCTCTCTCCCTTACCTTCAATTTCTTGGTCAGGGCTATCTTGTAGGTTAGAATTTCTCCTCTAAGGACCGCCTTGGCGGCTTCCCAGAACAACTCTGGACGTTCGGTATATTCTGAATTAAACCGGAGATATTCCTCAAATTTAGATCTAATGTGGGTTTTGAATTTCATATCTGTCGCTAAGTGATATGGGAAGAAGAAGCGCGAAGATTTGAATCTTGATTGTTCAGGCTTAATGTCTAAAGTAATAGGGGCGTGATCTGATAGTAATATAGGGGTGATTCCTACTTGGGCTCTCAAGGAGCCCAAGCGCTCATCTACGAGAAAAAGATCTATGCAAGACATAGTTTTATGCGCTTTTGAGAGGCACGTGAATTCCTGAACATCTGGATTCTGACTTCTCCAGATATCGTATAATGCTAGGTTTTGTTTTAGTTTCTTAAACATTTTAGATTCTAAATTATCCTTTTTCTGTTTTTTTTGCTTCATAGATTCTCTAAGTCTATCTAATGGGGAGTGTGGTGCCATGTTGAAATCGCCACCTATAATTGATAGCCCCTGATTGTACAGGAGGAATTTAGTTTGGATTCTATTCCAGAATTCTGGGTCATATAGGTTGCAAATTGTATAAATTTCCTGGGCGATTTTTACTTTTATTAGGACATATCTCCCCTCCGGATCAGGCTCGCAGTGGATCACCTCAAGCTGAGCTCTTTTACCAATTAAAATTGCCACTCCCCTTTTTTTGACTATGCTTGGCGAGAAGTATACGTCTCTTACCCATGAGGACTTAAGTTTGTTAGATTCTTCTGAAGTGAGATGGGTTTCCTGGATTAATCCTATATCAGTCTGATATTTCCTTAGTTGTGTTAATATGGTTTTCCGTTTAATGGGGGTGGAGATCCCTCCCACATTCCACGAAACTATTCTAAGTTTTTCTATTTTTCTGTGTCTTTATAGCATGAAAGTAAGGTGAGGGAGAGAGGTAGGGGAAAAGGGAATGGAGGGAAAAAAAAAAAAAAAAAAAAAAAAAAAAACAAGAAAAAACCACCTGACACATATGGAACTTGACCCATTTAGCCCTACTTAAGAGGTCTTCCCAGTTATCGAACCTACACTGTTTAAGTGGGAGCTACATCGTCTGTTGCTAGGGAGTCTAAGGATGAGAAGAATTTCTCGGCTGCATGTGCCTCCAGGAAAAGATGTGCCGTTCCATTCACAGTAACTTTTAATTTAGCTGGGTAAAGTATGGTCGCATTTATTCCAGAATTTATGAATTTAGTGCATATAGGTGCCAGATCTCTCCTTTTGGAAGCTGTCTCAGCCGAGAAATCCTGAAAAATAAGGATCTTAGCTCCATTAATAATAAGAGGTTGTGTTTTATGGTAATGCTGGAGAATAGAGATTTTGTCCTGGTAATTGAGTAGCTTTACAATAACAGGTCTAGGCCTATTAGATTTTTGAGCTAATTGTGGTGGGCCCAATCTGTGGGCTCTCTCTACCAAGATGTTGTTGTATAAGGGCGAGAGTTTGAGAGCTGTCTTTAGTGTGTCAGAAACAAAGACGGCAAGGTCCTCATATTGTTTCTCCTCTGGAAGACCTATTATTCTGATGTTGTTTCTTCTGCTACGGTTTTCAAGGTCTTCTAGTCTCATAAGGATTTTTTGATTACTGCTACTGATGCTGTCCAGCTTAGTGCCTTGTACTACTACCGTGTCTTCCAGATCCGATACTCTCTGCTCGACCTCCTGCATTCTTGAGGAGAATTGTCTGATTTCCTGAGATAGAGAGGAAATATCCTGCTTAATTTCCATCCTAAGAGCATCGAATTTGGGAGAGAGGGCATCAGAAATGCTGGCAACTAGATTTTGGACATTTAGTACTTCAGGTGTGGCTGCACTTAATAAAGTTGATTGAATCTCAGCTATTGAGTCCTGTGTGTTTTTGGATTTCTTATCTCTTTGTCTACCTGCCATTCCTGGTGAAGATGCTTTAGAAGAAATACCAAGAAATGTATCCATGTACTTCTCTATAGAAGAGAAAGAAGCAGAGAGAAGGAGAGAAGGGGGGAGAGGGAGAGAAAAAAAAAAGAAGAGAAAAAAAAAAAAAAAAAAAAAAAAAGGAAAGAAAGGAACGTAGAAGTGCAAGGGAAGTGGGGGAATGTGGGGGGATGGTATGTGACCTATGGGAGGTGATTGAGTCGGGCAGGAAGTTGTGAGTACGCCAAATCTAGGGTAGTGCCTTCGTGTGGGATTTTCCAATTGTGTTGTTTGTGATTATAAAAAAAAAAAAAAAAAAAAAAAAAAAAAAAAAGGAAGAAGTGAGCTAAGGAGGAATATATCTCAAGATCCCTAAAAGGGAATCAGTGGGGTGGGCGTAGAGGAATGCGCCAATTCAGTGTCGGGCTGTGGCTTGTGATGCCCTATTTAATTTACGTGCTATTTGGGTGATTTGTGTAGATGAGTGAGAAAAAAGGAGAAAGAGGGAGAAAGGGGGGGAGGGGAGGGGGAAAACAAAGGAAGAGGCGTTTAGAGTAACGTTGTGTATTCGCGTTTACCCTATATGTTATTTATCTGCTCGCTTTTTCTAAGGTATGAGGGCTTTAGTGTTTTTAATCACTGGGTTTAGGATATTTGGCAGAATAATAACGACAGTAAGTTGGTGGGGAACCTCTTTAGCAATAAGAAGTCAATTATCAGTGCTCTTGTTGTATTTTTAGTTTTAGTGCAAAATCGCTGAGATAGAGTATCTTTCCCAAGTTTTGAAACTACCGGATATTGCACAGTGCTGGACATATACTTATTTACTTATGGCCCAGAATCTTTCAGTGTACTGAGTATCAGGGATTACCATGCTCTTATTGGTAATAGGTGATATGAGTAAGCAGATAATATTGATTCAGAGAGTTCTTTAATATCTAAGGGGTTGATTAGAGGTATTTTATTTCTAAGAGAAGGAGCTAGGGGAGATTACCCCTGTTTACTATTATTGTGATGAAGTATTGAATACTACAGGTAGGTCAGGGGATTGCTGCCTGTATCCCTATTGTATTTTTTTTTTTTTTTTCCTAGACTCAAGGCAGGGAAGAAACTCAGGTAATACAGATAAATTTTGGTTTTCCAGCTATACTAATTATCATGTAGACCTTTCAAAGGGTCAGCGAGAATGTTGATTAATAAGAAGATTCAGTTTGAGCCTTAGTGACCCAGCTTTAGTAAGATACCTGTATGTATAGCGTAGTAACGCCTTTAAAAAGCCATCAAACAAAAAACAATTCCTTTTTGCATATGCAGTATAAGTATGTACGCAATCTGACAAAGCTAGACAGTGTTATATACAAAACAAGAAGAAAAGTGCAACATAATCAGTTGGTAGTATCAGGTTTTGAAACTTTTGTATCAGAGAGGAAAAAAAGAGTAAAGGAGCTTATTCAAGTTTGTTAGAGACTGAGACTACCAGATATTGCGCAGTGCTAGATATATGCTTATTTCATGTGGCACAGTAATTTTCAGTATACTGAGTATCAGGAGTTACCACGCTCTTATTAGTAGTAGGTGATATGAATAAGCAGGTAATATTGGTTCAGGGAGTTCTTTAAAATCTAAAGACTTGATTAGAGATATTTTATTTTTAAAGGAAGAGACTAGGGGAGTTTACCCCTGTTTATTATTGTTGTAGTAAAGTATTGAATACCACAGATAGGTCAGGAGATTGCTGCCTGTATCCCTATTGTATCTTTTTCGTAGGCAGAGAGCAGGGAAAAAACTCAGGTAATACAGATAATTTTTGCTTTTTGCAGCTACACCAACTATCATGTAGACCTTTCAAAGGGTCAACAAGAATATTGGTTAGTGATATGATTCAGTTTAAACCTTAATGACCCATCTTTAGGAAGACATGTGTAGTGTAGTAACGCTTTTAAAAAGCCATCAAACAAAGATAATTCCTTTTTGCATAAATAGTATCAGTATGTACGCAATCTAATAAAGCTAGACAGTGTTATATCCCAAATAAAGAGAGAAATGCAAGATAATCAGTTAATAATATCAGGTTTTGAAACTTTTGTAACAGGTAGGGGGAAAGTGAGAGAGCATATTCGAGTTGTTAAAGATTAAACAAATATTCTCATAGAAAAAGTCTTTTTGTTCTCGGTCTCTTCTTAGGTTCAAATTGCCCCTTTATATATTTCTAGTCCACAGTTATGATATCGAGATAGGGAGCAAGAGAGCTTGTTAAATGTAATTAAGTGCTCTAGACGATTTAGCGTCTCAGGTTTATCCCCCTTGGTAAGCTTCCAGGCCATTCGCCATCAGCCTGATTCTTGCCCTGTCTCCCCCCTTCCTCCTCCTATTCACCTCTGCCTTTAGCAAATTGACTTTTAACGGGTCTGGCCTAAGATTTTTAGGAGCCTCTTCAGGTATCCGGGAGCAGTGTTTGACCCACAGTGCAGTAAGAAAGAAGTTCAGGTAAACTCACCCCTTGCCTCCGCCTGTCCACTCGTCGTGTTCGCCAGCGACATCCAGGTCCCCGCAAGCCGACACGGGGCTGCCTCCAGTAGCCGTTTCCCCTCCGCCCCTATCGAGGATCACGCTCGGCTCTCCTCACGCAGCAACGGTGGGAGGAGAGCAAGAGGGCTGCATCAAACACCGGCGTCAGCCGGAGAGGGACGGCTCCAGCGTCAGAACCCCAATCCAAAATCGAGCCCAGCTCCCTCCCGCGCAGCACCGGTGGGGGAGGGAGAGGGCGGACACCAAGCTGCAACGCTGCAGGGGGGGCACTTCCAGCGGTGCCGCAGGTGAGGTTCAGGTAATTACAGAGCGGTCGAAGATGCTGAGAATTTTCCTGGCGAGGGCTACAGGCGGAGTGGGGGAGATAAGGTTTGAAGTTTGAACGGAGTGGCAGAGTTTAGTTTGAAGGAGGAGGGAGATACAGTCTAAAGCAGGGAACGTAGATAGCATGGTAAGAGATAGTTTTTAGGCTGGGTAGGTCAAAATAGAGATAAGTTGAGTCCAGGCAATGAAAAGAGTTAGTATGAACCAGTGGGATGGTGGGCCACTGGTGAAGGGTTCCAGAGCTGCTTTTACCAAGCTGTCCTTACAAAGAGCCCCAGGACTTGGGGCAGGCGCGCAAAACAATCCACCGCCAGTATGTGTGTGGCTGGAGGTGTGGGCTCAGCAACACCTGTTGAGCTCCTCCTCCACCGGAACCAAGAGCCAGAGCCTAGACCATGCAATTTTCTAGAGAAAGCAATTTTAAACAACTTTTTAATTTACTTCTATTATCTAATTTGCTTGGTGCTTTAGATATACTTTGTTGAATAGATAGCAATGCACATGGGTGAGCCAATCACAAGAGGCATCTATGTGCAGCCACCAATCAGCAGCTAATGAGCCTATTTAGATATGATTTTCAACATTGGATATCAAGAGAATGAAGAAAATTAGATCATAGAAGAAAATGGGAAATTATTTTTTTTTTGTTTAAAGTGATGGTCAAGTATGACTAACTACATCTTGCGATCCTAATGTAACTAGCAAAATAATGTGACTTTCATTCATCATTTCGCCATATTCATTCTAGTTTGTGCTCTATCTTATATTATTTTCCTACCTTACTAATATCCATCCTCCTCCCGTCGATTGTCCGCCATTGTTTTTTCTGCCGTCACGTGTTTTTATTATCCAATTACAGTACAGGCCACTCGGGGAATCAGCTCTAAGTAAAAACACCCTTATTCAATTCTGCGCATGCCCTAGCTCCGTAACCGCGGTGAGACAGAGATTAGGATGCGATTACGGAGCTAGGGCATGCGCAGAATTGAATAAGGGTGTTTTTACTTAGAGCTGATTCCCCGAGTGGCCTGTACTGTAATTGGATAATAAAAACACGTGACGGCAGAAAAAACAATGGCGGACAATCGACGGGAGGATGGATATTAGTAAGGTAGGAAAATAATATAAGATAGCGCACAAACTAGAATGAATATGGCGAAATGATGAATGAAAGTCACATTATTTTGCTAGTTACATTAGGATCGCAAGATGTAGTTAGTCATACTTGACCATCACTTTAAAATGGCATGCTCTTTCTAAATCATGAAAGAAACATTTTGGTATGAGTGGATGGAGGTCCTCAGACCTCCATCAAGGTGGGGGAGTGCTAGAGACAGCTCAGAGCCGTCGTTAGCACCTGAGTGGGAAAATTTACGACGGCTCAGAGACGTTGTTAGCACTCAAGGGGTTAAACTCTATCATCAAAACCTGTGTTGCTAAATATTTGCAGTAGGTAACCTGTCTAAAATAAGCAGAAATTAAGAACATTTCACTGTTCTTTTACTGTTATTGCCAACGTGTCAATTTGATATCCCTTAACAAAAAACATCTTTAAATTTAAAGTATTGTTGCCAGAAATTAAACAGCTTCAGCTGCCTGCAAAGTTAAGATATGACAACAAAACTATACATTTTTAGAAACTACACACCCAGCTGCCTCAAAGGAGGTCGTATTTCGATTTTTACCACAAATCTGAAGTGCGCAACAAATAAGCGATTTAAAAAATTAAACAAAGCGACAGGTTCATTTATGTCTTACGCACTCCAAATTTTTGCTAGCAATACATGCAGCCCCTCATTTGATGTGCCAAGGGGTGTACTTTCCAAAACTGTGTGCCTTGTATACTGTATCTTAGATTCCCAGGTGGCTAAAGCTGTCTAATTGAAGACATCACCCCTAAATGTTTAAAGACAATTTTTAAATAAGATTCTCAAGGTTGCCATATCTGCAGTTAAACAGCTCTAGCCACCTGGGAAGTTAAATTAGGGTACATAAAGTACACATTTGTAGAAAGTACACCCCCTGACGTATCAGGGGCTATATGTAATTCTAGCACAAAAGTGGAGTTGAATCCTTTTGTAAATCAGACAGGGCATACTATTTTAAAGAAATTTTCCAATTGATTTATATTGCTTTGTTCCCTTTAAATTCTATATTGAAGGGATACCTAGGTATCTGAAGCAGTACATGGCAGGAAATAGTGCTGCCATCTAGTGTTCTTGCAAATGGATAACGTTCTTGCAAAACTGCTGTCATATAGTTCTTCAGAAATGGGCCGGCTCCTAAGCTTTTCAACAAATGATACCAACAGAACAAAGACATTTTGATAATAAAAGTAAATTAGAAAGTTGTTTAAATAGTGGACACGGTTTAATATGTTGTGCTCCCAATGTATTATAGAGTGGTAACGATTTTCCTTTTATTACAACGTGACACGGGTGGGTCTCCGTATGTTATTTCATAGGAACAATATAATTTACCATTCCCCAGTTTTGCATAGCCAACACTGTTATAGAAATATACTTTTTACCTCTGTAATTACCTTGTATCTAAGCTTCTGCTGACTGCCTCCTTATCTCAGATCTTTTGACAGACTTGTATTTCAGGCAATTAGTGCTGACTCTTAAATAACTTCACGTGCATGAGCACACTGTTATATATATGAAATACATGAACTGACACCCTCTAGCTGTGAAAAACTGTCAAATGCATTAAAACGAGAGACGACCTTCAAGGGCTTAGAAATGATTTATTCTGCTCTTTGAGCCTCAATTAAAAATGTGTCATAAATGGAGCCCTTTAAGTTGATCTGAACCTACAACATAATTTCAGCCAAGCCACACATGTAATCTATGTTTTATTATTTTCATATTGAATATTTTTATTATTGTTTCCAGAGTTTAAAATGTAAGGGAGATGTATCCTTTAGGTGTTTTTTGTTGCATATGAAATAGAAGTATCTGCTAATTGAAATCACAACTCAATAAAATGAGTTGAGCTTGTAGTGAAAGCACACTTCATAGCTTATCTCTATATATTTATACAAAATCCTCTTTATATAAGGTCTATAAACACAGTGAGACCAATACTTAGAGAAAACAATTGAAAATTATAATTTTAGTACCTCTACCCCCCCCCCCCCCACACACACACACACACATACTGTGAGCATGAACTATTATCAACTTTTGGGTTTACATAGCTGTTCTATAACCAGTACTTAGGTATTAACATTGTTAGCATAGGTGGAGATAAAACAGCAAAATAAGATATTTTAAATGATAAAGTTAAGGTAAAGGAGCTATTTCTAAACAATTTAATATACTCCTGCTGGTTAAATGGATAATTGGGAACACATTTAAAGGAGAGAGAAAAAATCACGGTATATTGTCCCTTTAAGAAAATTATTTTTGTTGCCTCGTAATGTTAATCAATAACTGTCATTAATTATGAATCAAGTAATTACTTTATATCTCTTGTCTTGATGAATAGATGGTAGATAGATAGATAGACAGACAGAGAAATTATATATAGAAAGATAGATAGAAAAATGATATATAGAAACATACATCGATAGATAGAAAGATAGATAGATGATTAATAGATAGATACAAGACAGATAGATAGATGATAGGTATTTATTTTCTGCTACAAATAAGTTTTATAAAAACGCTCTGTATTAGCGCTGCGGAATCTGTTGGTGCTCTACAAATAGCCAATAATAATAATAAATAATAATAATATATACACACACACATACTCTGTTATGTTAAGTTATAAGCAATTACATATTGCGCCTAGTTAAAAATATGCTATATATTTTATGGGATTTACCTAATTTTATTGTTTTGTTTTTTCGCTGCAATGTATGTTTTTGTAATAAGGATGTAAAGTTACTATGCTTTATATTATAGATAAAATGTTTATTATTCCTTTTCTATACTTTCCCTCTGAGTCAATGTCATCTTAAAGTCCATCATCAACTAAATATGTTGTGCTGATACACACTCCTACATTGGCATTTCACTGCTCCAGACTTTCTGACAGCTTCACTTAGATCAAACAAGGTTGTGGGATGTGTTGAAATGTCTTAGATATAAGGGGAGTGTGCTTGGGAAGGTGTGGGAGATTTGAGCTATGAGGACGAACAAGAGGAGGGGGCATAAAAAGGATGTAGGGTATGCTGTAAAGTTGACTTCTCTGTGGGCTGACACATGGAACATCATGTTCGCAATGTGTCTAAATAATGTTGTAATGTAAAAAGGGTTAAATGACTTCTGTCATCACCTAAAATTGTTAAGAGTAATTTGATGATCATTTAAAACTAAATATGTGATTCTTAGAATATTATTTCTCTAACAATAAAATGATTACGCTGTAAAAGGGATACGTCTATCTTATTAATTAAGGGGAAAACAATTTTTGTATTTTTAAAATATTTTTTTATACATTTATTGCAATTAACTGAAAAATAAAATGAATTTACTTAAAGGGACAGTGTACTCCAAAATGTTTATTGTTTAAAAAGATAGATAATACCCATTCCCCAGTTTTGCATAACCAACACCATAATATTAATATACATTTTACCTCTGTGATTACCTTGTATCTAAGCCTCTACAGACTGCCTACTTATTTCAGTTCTTTTGACAGACTTGCATTTTAGCCAATCAGTGATGAATCATAAATAACTCCACCGGAGTGAGCATGGTGTTATCTATTTGGCACGCATGAACTAGCGCTGTCTAGCTGTAAGAAACTTTTAAAATGCTGTGAGATAAGAGGCAGCCTTTAAGGGCTTAGAAATTAGCACATGAGCCTACCTAGCTTTTGCTTTCAACAAAGAATATCAAGAATACCAAGAGAAAAAGCAAATTTGATTATAAAAGTAAATTGGAAAGTTGTTTAAAATTGCTTACCCTAAAGTCATTAATATTTTATTTTGGCTAGACTGTCCCTTTAATCTGATAAATTATGAATACTTAAAACTGTTTTGCTTAAATCTGGCTCATATTAATAATCATACAATATGTAGATTTTTGGGCCGATATGGTTTATATTATTCATTTTAAAAATATAGGTATATTATTTCTTTCTTAAAGGGATATGAACCCCAAAGATTTTCTTTTGTTATTCAGAGCATACAATTTTTAAAAAGTTTCCAATTTTCTTCTTTTCTTCGTTCCAATGATATTCTGTGTTGAAGAGATACTTAGGTTAGCATCTGCAGTACTAAATGACAGGAAATAGTGCTGCCATCTAGTGCTCTTGCAAATGGATTACATTCTTGCAAAACTGCTGCCATTAGTTCCTAAGCATACATCCCTGCTTTTTCAACAGAAGATACCATGAGAACAAATAAAATTAGATATTAGAAATAAATTAGAAAGTTCTGTAAAATTGCATGATCTATCTGAATCATGAAAGAAAAAATTGGGTTTCATATCCCTTTAATATAACCTTTCTATTCATTTATACAAAGAATACAAAATAAATTGGCACCACAAATAAAGACAGAAGAGGGGCAAATTTCTCACAACAGCTACAATTTCTAAATGCCCAAGCCTATTAGCAAGTAAGGTCACACAAAAAAATATAATTGTCTAACTGGATTAGCGCTAAGTAAATCAAGTAATCTGCTGAATATACCTAATTATCGTGACAACAATCTATTAGCAGCTATGGTGTAATAGGGTACAATTTTTTCCAAAGAATACCCCAAAATTATTCAAAATAATAATATATAGATAGATATAGATAGATATAGATAGATATAGATAGATATAGATAGATATAGATAGATATAGATAGATATAGATAGATATAGATAGATATAGATAGATATAGATAGATAGATAGATAGATAGATAGATAGATAGATAGATAGATAGATAGATAGATAGATAGATAGATAGATAGATAGATAGATAGATAGATAGATAGATAGATTAGATAGATAGATAGATAGATAGATAGATAGATATAGATATAGATATAGATATATAAAAATTCATTAAAATTATGGGGGGGGAGATAAAAAACTGAAATTAAAATCCTCCATGTCTCAAAATTAAATCAATGTAAATATTTGCATAGGAAATTAGTACATCTAAGCAAGTATCCCCGCTTGCCCCCAGAAATTCTTAATATGCAATGTTTCCAATGCACAAGAGAATTGTGGGTAAGATATGCAAATTAGGTATGCAAATTCTCAGTTTTTTTTGCTTCAAAATACTGTTTTAACACAGCGATCCTTTTAAACAGGAATATGACAGCAAACCAGAAATCACTCACTATACAAGCCTGTTTCGTTCTTTTTAGAACTCATCAGTAGGAGATAGATTTCTGATTGCTGCATTGGAAAAGCTATTTTCATGGTTAAACCAAAATTCATTAAAATTATGGGGGGGGAGATAAAAAACTGAAATTAAATTCCTGTTTAAAAGGATCGCTGTGTTAAAACAGTATTTTGAAGCAAAAAAACTGAGAATTTGCATACCTAATTTGCATATCTTACCCACAATTCTCTTGTGCATTGGAAACATTGCATATTAAGAATTTCTGGGGGCAAGCGGGGATACTTGCTTAGATGTACTAATTTCCTATGCAAATATTTACATTGATTTAATTTTGAGACATGGAGGATTTTAATTTCAGTTTTTTATCTCCCCCCCCATAATTTTAATGAATTTTGGTTTAACCATGAAAATAGCTTTTCCAATGCAGCAATCAGAAATCTATCTCCTACTGATGAGTTCTAAAAAGAACGAAACAGGCTTGTATAGTGAGTGATTTCTGGTTTGCTGTCATATTCCTGTTTAAAAGGATCGCTGTGTTAAAACAGTATTTTGAAGCAAAAAAACTGAGAATTTGCATACCTAATTTGCATATCTTACCCACAATTCTCTTGTGCATTGGAAACATTGCATATTAAGAATTTCTGGGGGCAAGCGGGGATACTTGCTTAGATGTACTAATTTCCTATGCAAATATTTACATTGATTTAATTTTGAGACATGGAGGATTTTAATTTCAGTTTTTTATCTCCCCCCCCATAATTTTAATGAATTTTGGTTTAACCATGAAAATAGCTTTTCCAATGCAGCAATCAGAAATCTATCTCCTACTGATGAGTTCTAAAAAGAACGAAACAGGCTTGTATAGTGAGTGATTTCTGGTTTGCTGTCATATTCCTGTTTAAAAGGATCGCTGTGTTAAAACAGTATTTTGAAGCAAAAAAACTGAGAATTTGCATACCTAATTTGCATATCTTACCCAAAATTCTCTTGTGCATTGGAAACATTGCATATTAAGAATTTCTGGGGGCAAGCGGGGATACTTGCTTAGATGTACTAATTTCCTATGCAAATATTTACATTGATTTAATTTTGAGACATGGAGGATTTTAATTTCAGTTTTTTATCTCCCCCCCCATAATTTTAATGAATTTTGGTTTAACCATGAAAATAGCTTTTCCAATGCAGCAATCAGAAATCTATCTCCTACTGATGAGTTCTAAAAAGAACGAAACAGGCTTGTATAGTGAGTGATTTCTGGTTTGCTGTCATATTCCTGTTTAAAAGGATCGCTGTGTTAAAACAGTATTTTGAAGCAAAAAAACTGAGAATTTGCATACCTAATTTGCATATCTTACCCACAATTCTCTTGTGCATTGGAAACATTGCATATTAAGAATTTCTGGGGGCAAGCGGGGATACTTGCTTAGATGTACTAATTTCCTATGCAAATATTTACATTGATTTAATTTTGAGACATGGAGGATTTTAATTTCAGTTTTTTATCTCCCCCCCCATAATTTTAATGAATTTTGGTTTAACCATGAAAATAGCTTTTCCAATGCAGCAATCAGAAATCTATCTCCTACTGATGAGTTCTAAAAAGAACGAAACAGGCTTGTATAGTGAGTGATTTCTGGTTTGCTGTCATATTCCTGTTTAAAAGGATCGCTGTGTTAAAACAGTATTTTGAAGCAAAAAAACTGAGAATTTGCATACCTAATTTGCATATCTTACCCACAATTCTCTTGTGCATTGGAAACATTGCATATTAAGAATTTCTGGGGGCAAGCGGGAATACTTGCTTAGATGTACTAATTTCCTATGCAAATATTTACATTGATTTAATTTTGAGACATGGAGGATTTTAATTTCAGTTTTTTATCTCCCCCCCCATAATTTTAATGAATTTTGGTTTAACCATGAAAATAGCTTTTCCAATGCAGCAATCAGAAATCTATCTCCTACTGATGAGTTCTAAAAAGAACGAAACAGGCTTGTATAGTGAGTGATTTCTGGTTTGCTGTCATATTCCTGTTTAAAAGGATCGCTGTGTTAAAACAGTATTTTGAAGCAAAAAAACTGAGAATTTGCATACCTCATTTGCATATCTTACCCACAATTCTCTTGTGCATTGGAAACATTGCATATTAAGAATTTCTGGGGGCAAGCGGGGATACTTGCTTAGATGTACTAATTTCCTATGCAAATATTTACATTGATTTATATATATATATATATATATATATATATATATATATATATATATATATATATATATAAAAGATGCTCAAATACCAGAGTATTGCAGTATGCAGTGATACCTTTTTTATTGGACTAACATAATATTTCAAAGACAAGCTTTCTAGAGTTTTCCTCCCTTCCTCAGGTCTGAAGCAATACTGATCAATCTGACATAGAAACACATCACATACAACAAATGGAAGGGAGGGAGGGGGTGAGAGGGGTGTCATAAAAAGCAGAGGGTGTGTCTAAAGGAGATTATAGCTGAGAATAGCCAGAAAGAGTAAATAAACAGAGGAGAGTAAATAGGCAAGATGAGAGGAAAAACAAAAGGAAAAAATGGGGCATGCACAAATAGAGCTACAATAATGAATGAAAACAAATGGATATAATAAGGGAGAAACGAGAATGTAGAGAAAAAGAAACCGATATAAGAGTAGACAATAAGATGAGAGATTATAGAAAGTTTTGGTAGTGTGTCCTTCATTTCTGATGTTGAAATGTGTGATCATTTTCATCTCAAATGTCTCTCGTTCATGAGAGTCTTTGAAATTCCTTTTAAGAACTTTAATCCTGAGGTTTAGGATGGAGTGACCAGTCTGGGTGAAATGATGACCAACAGGGGTACAATATTTTCCTTGTGGTTTTTGATCGAGTGTCTGTGTAGATTTATTCTGAGATGCAGCTTTAGGCCAGTTTCTCCAATTTTGCGACCTCTGTCACAGACTGTACACTGTATCATGTACACCACATTAGCAGATGGGCACGAATAGAATCCTTTAATATTGTATGATGTGTTATTGTGTCTGGCTGTGTTGTTGTCACATATATGTTGACACATTTTGCAGAGTGATTTGTTGCATCGTGCAGTGTCATTCTGTGTAAGATTCTGTTCTGTGGTTAATTTGCTGAGGACCAATATCTGTCTCAGGTTAGGCGGTTGTTTGAATGCTAGTATGGGGGGTTCAGGAAATATCTTTTTATATATATATACACACACACACACCAAAATTAAATTTTTAGACAGCACTTCCTTACTGAAAAATATGTAACAATCCATAAAAACATATATCTCATATACATGCTAAGGAAATCCCTTCCCAATTAAAAGTTCAGATCTAAATTACTGAACCACAAAAGTATCAAAATTCCTTATCTATTCCAAGCTGTGAGGGGGGGGGGGTATATATTTAACTGTGAAGGATCCTCAGCATTCATTATTAGCTACAATATTTATACACTGAACCTCTATATTCACATGTAATTGTCTGAGAATAATAGTTCTGAATGGGAAACAAGATTAACTTTTATGCATAATATGGCCTTGAGTACTGCAACACATTCCACACATTTACCACAATGCCGGGCAGACAAGGTCCCTCTGGATTTTGATAAATGGAGGCCTTAGACTGAACAAGTTCATTGTCACATAGCTATAATTTTAAGGGATATGCATTAACTATATCCTATTGCCATCTTTGTGCTGTTGATGTGTATTGCAGTTTTATTTAATGTAGTATAGTTTAAGCACTTTGTATAGAAATGGCTAAAAATAAGTGATAGCCAATATACTTGTTAGGAAAGATAAGTACTGTACAAGAGATATGCACACAATAAATATAAACACTTTTGTAAACTAAAAAGCTATGCTAATTGAGTAGAGAATAAATGCTTAAAGGACCATCAAATATAGTAGAAATATATGATTAAAGGGGCACTTAAGTCAAAATTGAACTTTCATGATTCAGATAGAGCATGCAATTTTAAGCAACTTTTCAATTTATTTCCATTAACAAAATGTGCACCATCTTTTTATATTTACCCTTTTCAAGTCACCAGCTACTGAGCATGTGCAAGAATTCACAGAATATAAGTATATGCATTTGTAACTGGCTGATGGTTGTCACATGATAGAGGGGGTGGAAATAGACATAAAAGCCCCTATTTAAGAAAGGTCTTGCGGACTGATCCGGCACTGCGGATTAGGTCCGCAAGACCTCGCTTAATGCGGAGAGCAATACGCTCTCAGTATTCAGCATTGCACCAGCAGCTCACAAGAACTGCTGGTGCAACTCTGCCCCCTGCAGACTCACAGCCAATCGGCCCCCAGCAGGAGGGTGTAAATCAACCCTATTGTACTCAATCGGGTTTATTTCTGGCGATTCCTGTCCGTCTGCTCAGAGCAGGCAGACAGGGCTATGGAGCAGCGGTCTTTGTGACCGCTGCTTCATAACTGCTGTTTCTGGTGAGTCTAAAGACTCGCCAGAAACACGGGCCCTCAAGTTCCCTACGAAGCTTGATAGATAGGCTCCATTATCTGCTACTCATTTGAATTTCAGACAAAGTGCTATTGCATTGTCTTGTTATTAAGTATGTGTTTATTGTGCAAATCTCCTGTATTCACTGGTACATAGCTAAACATTCTATTATTCAAACAAATATTTTAGAATTTTATTGAAAAATGTGAAAACAAAATTTCAAAAATAAAATGTTAAAATGGTATATAAACATTTGAATTTTGATTCGAATGAACGAATGTATCAAAATTCGTTTTAAATTTCAAATTTTTAGAAACATTTGCCCATCCCTAATATGTATACCCTATAACCTTATTCACATATTCAGTAGTAGCTGGTGCCTCAGTAAATGTGCATATAATTTTTTTAAAAAAAGAATTTGATAATAGAAATAAATTAGAAATTCTCTTAAAATTGTATGCTCTGAGTCATAAAAGTTTAATTTTGACTTTAGTGTCCCTTTAAAGGGACATTACACCCAAATTTTTTCTTTCATGATTCAGATAGAGAATAACATTTTTAACAACATTCCAATTTACCTCTATTATCTAATTTGCTTCATTCTTTAGATATCCTTTGTTGAAGAAATAGCAATGCACAAGAGTGAGCCAATCACACAAGGCATCTATGTGCATCCACCAATCAGCAGCTACTGAGGCTATCTAGATATGCTTTCCAGCAAAGGATATCAAGAGAATGAAGAAAATTTGATAATAGAAGTAAATTAGAAAGTTGTTTAAAATTGCTTGCTCTATCTAAATCATGAAATAAAAAAATTGGGTTTTATGTCCCTTTAAAGATCCCACCAAAGGGCAGGACACCCAAAATAATGAGGATATGAAAGTGTAAGATGGGTAAAGCGTGGGTGTTAAAGTGACTGCTTCCATAGAGTAAAGTGAAAGGGCTTTGTTTTAAATAGGAATATTTACATCTTGGTAGATATAAAGTAGAAAAAGGAAAAAGTATGAGCAACTATATGGAGACTGATTTCAAGAAAATTAAGAGACCTCCAAGGAACTAAAACAAATGTGAATTCTATCATCTGAGCTGAATTGTGGGAGGTCTTAATTTTTTTACATCATCTTTTATATCATGTTTTAAAAACAGAAACATTACACGACTAAATTCATTTTTATACAGATTATGCCATTAAAGCTTACAATACAATACAAAGTGACGTCTTTAGAATAAACTTTCCTAATGCAAAACAAAACATATTTGGATATGCTTAATACAATGTCATTGTCTTGATTTTATTGATCTATTAACCATGATGAAAGAATGTTTTTTTCCTCTTTTCCAAATCCAAATGGTAATATTGTTTCAGGGCTTCTGGAAAACTTTATTTTCATAGATTTAAAATGCTCCCCAGATGACATTTTTCATAAATTAGGCTTTGGTAGTTGCAAAAAAAATAAATAAATAAATAAACAATTCCAATGATGTTAATATGAGAAAAGAAATAATGAACTCCAGCCCAATATATAACGAGGCATCTTGAATTTAATATGTATTAAAACCATTTGTGCAGTGGTTTCATGAAATTTCTAACTAACATGTACAGCTTAAAATATAATTCAAAACATATTTTCTCCCTAAGTATTTACAAATAGATAAAGACAGGGTAATATATATATATGTAATAATAGATATATTGATAGATGATAGATAGACAGATTGATAGATAGATAGATAGATAGATAGATAGATAGATAGATAGATGATATATAGATCGACAGATAGATTATAGATACAAAGATTATAGATAGATAGATAGATAGATAGATAGATAGATAGATAGATTGATAGATTGATGATAGATAGATAGATGATAGCCAGAAAGATAGATAGATAGATAGATAGATAGATAGATAGATAGATAGATAGATAGATATATAGACTTGTGCAGGCTGCCCTGAAACTCTAGGTAAGTAGCATTAGGCAGGGGCCTAAGACTGAACTACAAAAAAATAAGTTAATTGTTTTAATTAATCATATAGCTTTAATTAAGGAAACAATCTGGTAGTTACCTGTATATATTTTTTTTTTCTTAACAGTTTGTTAATATATAAAAATATAAAGCATAATGAGCTATACTACTCTCATATTGGAAGTTGCATTAGAAAATGTTTTTCAATAGAAAGTTATAAGCAGTTAAATCTATATATAAGGCCTTACTGTATGTATTGCTTTTTGAATATCTATATTAGAGGTTAATATATTTCATCTTCAAGCTCAAGTAAATAGTTGGGCCGTTTACGTGTTTATTGTTGTTTTTTTTTTTTGTTAATTAATATGTTTATTTTCTTAAATATAGTGGTAGATTAAGTAATCAGCGGATGCTGCTTTCTACCCGCAAAGTTTCCCAGCTCGCCGGAAACTTAAGTTAAGAAGCAGCACTCTTTAACTCGTCCGCCACCTTTTAGGTGGCAGACTGCAATCTTCCCGATCAGATACAATTAGGATGATTGACACCTCCTGCTAGCGGCTGTTTGGCCGCGAATGTGCAGGGGTTTATGCACAAGCATTGCACAAGCATTTCACCATAAAAATTAAACAGTGTCTTTGTCAGTTTATTAATCTGTCAACCAAAAAGTATGAAAGCTTCATTTTTGTTCTTTGACAAGTCCTCACCCAATTAAAAACATTCAGGTAGATTACAAGTTATGGGCGCAACGGGTGCGAAATGAACGCAACAAGAGTTGCATTATTTCACACTCCATTGCGCTGTCATGTCTTCAGATTGGACCCGCTCCGCGCCGCCGGGATGAAGATAGAAGATGCCGCCTTGATGAAGATAGAAGACGCCGCCTGGATGGATGAAGACCTCGCCACCTAGATGAAGACTTCTCACTGCCTGGATGTCCGTACTTCAGAAACTATGAATGGATCTTCTGGGGTTAGTGTTAGGATCTTTTAAACTTTTTTGGGTGTTTTTTTTTTTTAATTTAGGGTTTGGGCTTTTCTTAAAAGAGCTAAATGCCCTTTTCAGGGACAAAGAGCTAAATGCAAGGGCAATGCCCATACAAATGCCCTTTTCAGGGCAATGGGTAGCTTAGTTTTTTTTTAGAGTTAGGTTTTTTTTATTTTGGTGGATGGTTGGGTGGTGGGTTTTACTGTTGGGGGGTCTTTGTATTTAGCTATTTAACTTGGGGCAATGCCCTACAAAAGGCCATTTTAAAGGGCTATTGGTAGTTTATTGTAGGTTAGGGGGTTTTTTCTATTTTGGGTGGGCTTTTTTATTTTTTTAGGGCTATTAGATTAGGTGTAATTCTTTTTTATTTTTGATAATTTTGTTTGTTATTTTTCGTAATTTAGTATTTTTTATATTTTGTAAATAGATACTTTGTAATTTTTATAGTAGTGTTAGGATTTTTTTAATCTGTATTTTAGTTTTCTTTAATTGGTAGTTAGTTTAATTTTAGTTTAATAGTTATATTAAACTAATATTAATATTATTATATAATATTAGTTATATAATAGTTTTTTTAATTTGACAGGTAAGTTGTAATTTAATTTAAGAAAGGAAAATTGTAATTTTAATATAAAGTTAGTGGGGCGTTAGGTTTAGGGGTTACTTGTTTAAATTAGTTTATTGCGATGTGGGGGCTTTCGGTTTAGGGGTTAATAGTTTAATTAAGTATATTTCATTGTGGGGGCTTGTGGTTTAGGGGTTAATAGGTTTATTATAGTGGCAGCGGTGTTGTGAAACGGCGGAATAGGGGTTAATAACTTTAGTATAGTGGGGGGATGTGGGCGGATGGCAGATTAGGGGTTAATAATATTTAAATAGTGTTGCGATGCGGGAGGGCGGCAGTTTAGGGGTTAATAACTTTATTATAGTGGTGACAATGTCGGGGAGCGGCGGAAAAAGGATTAATAAATGTTATTAGTGGCGGTGATGTTGGGAGTGGCAGATTAGGGGTTAATAACTTTAATATAGTGTTTGCGGTGTGGGAGGGCCTCAGTTTAGTGGTTAAAAGGTAGTTTATGGGTGTTAGTGTACTTTGTAACAGTTTAGTTATGAGTTTTATGTAACAGTTTTGTTGCGTAAAACTCATAACTACTGCTCTCAGATAGCGGTACAGATCTTGTCGTTATAGGGTGTAACGCAAGAGTTTTAGCCTCACCGCAAAACTCATAATGGCAGCGCTATGGAAGTCCCATGAAAAAAAAAATATTTTTACGAGTGCGGGACTGATGTTGCGTTACAGGCTAAAAGGCTTGCGATACAGCTATACCGACAAGATATGTAATGGCTGCGTTGCTGTTTGAATGCTGAAATTTTTTCAGCGTTAAAACACGAACGCAAAACTCTTAATCTAGGTGATTATTTGCTGCTTCTGGATTGAAGCAGCAGTACAGGCTAGCTGCCTAGCTTCTCCTATATTGCCCTGAAGATGTTCCGATAGGAAGAATCGAACAAACTGATTTTTTGTAACAAATTAATTTGACATGATCCCATTAATGGATATCAGAACAAAATATTTACGGCTAGATTACGAGTTTTGTGGTAAGCTGAAAAAGCAGCGTTAACAGGTCCTAACGCTGCTTTTTCACTACCGCTGGTATTACGAGTCTTGCAGGTTTATGGGCACCGCACACTTTTTTGGCCTTACCGCAAACCAACTTACGGAAATTTCATAAAGTCTTTTTTTCTATGGGACTTCCATAGCGCCGGTATTACGAGTTTGTCCTGGGAGGCCAAAAAGTGAGCGGTACACCCTCTACCTCCAAGATTCCTAACGCATTCTAAAGTCAGTAGTTATGAGTTTTACACTACAACGCCGTAGCATAAAACTCATAACTAAAGTGCTAAAAGGTACTCTAACACCCATAAACTACCTATTAACCCCTAAACCGAGGCCCTCCAGCATGGGGGGGAACTTTTTTTTATTTTGATAGGGCTATTACTTTAGGTGTAATTAGTTTAAATATCTTGTTATTTGTTTTTTATTTTCTGTAATTTAGTGTTTTTTTGTGATTTAGCTAATTTAATTTAATTTATTTAATTGTATTTAATGTATGTAATTTATTTAATAGTAGTGTAGTGTTAGGTGTGATTGTAACTTATGTTAGGTTTTATTTTACAGGTAAATTTGTATTTATTTTAGCTAGGTAGTTAGTAAATAGTTAATAACTATTTAATAACTATTCTACCTAGTTAAAATAAATACAAACTTGCCTTTAAAATAAAAATAAACCATAAGCTAGATACAATGTAACTATTAGTTATATTGTAGCTAGCTTATAGTTTATTTTATAGGTAAGTATTTAGTTTTAAATAGGAATTATTTAGGTAATGATAGTAATTTTATTTAGATTTATTTTAATTATATTTAAGGGAGTGTTAGGGTTAGACTTAGGTTTAGGGGTTAATGAATTTAGAATAGTGCCTGCGACGTTGGGGCGGCAGATTAGGGGTTAATAAGTGTAGGTAGGTTGCGGCGACATTGGGGACAGCAGATTAGGGGTTAAAGGGACAATGAACCCAAATTTTTTCTTTTGTGATTCAGATAGAACATTCAATTTTAAGCAACTTTCTAATTTACTCCTATTATCATTTTTTCTTCGTTCTTTTGCTATCTTTAATTGAAAAAGAAGGCATCTAAGCTTTTTTCTTAGTTCAGCACTCTGGACAGCACTTTTTTATTGGTGGATGAATTTATCCACCAATCAGCAAGGACAACCCAGGTTGTTCACCAAAAATGGGCCGGCATCTAAACTTACATTCTTGCATTTCAAATAAAGATACCAAGAGAATAAACAAAATTTGATAATAGGAGTAAATTAGAAAGTTGCTTAAAATGTCATGCTCTATCTAAATCATGAAATAAAAAAATTTTGGTTCAGTGTCCCTTTAATAAATATAATGTAGGTGGCGGCCATGTTGGGGGCAGCAGATTAGGGGTTAATAAATATAATGTAGGTGGCGGCGATGTCCGGAGTGGCAGATTAGGGGTTAATAAGTATAATGCAGGTGTCGGCGATGTCAGGGGCGGCAGATTAGGGGTTAATAAGTGTAAGATTAGGGGTGTTTAGACTCGGGGTTCATGTTAGGGTGTTAGGTGTAAACATTCATTTTATCTCCCCATAGGAATCAATGGGGCTGCGTTACTGAGATTTACGCTGCTTTTTTGCAGGAGTTAGACTTTTTCTCAGCCGGCTCTCCCCAATGATGTCAATGGGGAAATCGTGCACGAGCACGTACGACCAGCTCACCGCTGACTTAAGCAGCGCTGGTATTGAAGTGCAGTATGGAGCTCAGTTTTGCTCTCACTTCTTGTCTTTTAAAGCCGGGTTTGTAAAAACCCGTAATACCAGCGCTGCAGGTAAGTCAGCGGTGAGAAAAAAATGCACGTTAGCACTGCACAGCTCAAAACTCGTAATCTAGCCGTTAGTTTTTTGTTTTAATGGAAAACCATTCATCCATAATTAATTTTCTCTTTTGCACGATTACCTAACCATTATTTTTTAAAGATAAAAATATCCATTTCTGAAAAAATAAAATACAGAATAAAGATTGTACTGTATTTGAATATACCCTGTTTTTGATGCAACAAATTTATTTTTTAATGCATTAAAGGTGAGATCATCCAAAACATAAAATATGTTTCCTTTCTAGTCCTTCAGTCAAGAAATTAAAGAGATTAAAGTCAAATGTGTCATGTCTTATAATAAATAACGTTTATTATTTTTAGTTTCCGCGAAGTACATCCTAATTTTTTTTTTTTTTCTTTCAAAACAAGCTTTATTGAAAATAATATGAATAAATAACAGAGTTAGAGTACCGTGCAGTTTTGTACATTTTAGAAAAAGTGCGTAATCCAGAAGGGTACGGGTAAAGTTCCAAGAAGTGTGAGGAAAAGTCCATTTTAGACATAAGGCACAAGGGGGTCCCAACCGGGTGTCGGCCGTGACCCGCCCCATACTACAAGGCATTATATGCTAATTGTCCTTGGATGTATCTGCCCGGAACTCTGGGAGTTGCAGCTTGATTTTTCAACTAAACATTTTTTTTTTTTTCTCAATATACAAACATAAAGACCATATTTATATAAACACGAAATGAAAAGTAAAAGAAAAAAAAGGAAAAAACATATTCAGATATTCATCTAAAACATTTAATCCGCGCCAAGTATTGAGAAGAAGAGAAGACATGAAGTAGAGAAGAAGAAGGTTAAGAAGAAAGTAGGGTACATGTAAGGGGGGGGGGAGAAAAAAAAAAAAAAAAAAAAAAAAAAAAAAGGGGAGAGGGTTTCCAGAAATATGCTGTTTTGTGCCTGAATGGCTAAGACTTATAATTGAAAAACGATGACTATGTTGACTATTTTGATTAGGTGAGGGGGGAAGACCATGTAGCCAGCATTATTTCATATGTGGCCATTTGTTTACTCATGGTATAATGTAGCTTTTCTAGTATCAACAATTCATCTACAGCAGCTCGCCAGTCAGAGATAGTTGGCACCTCTTTCGATTTCCACAGTCTAGGGATTAGCCTCTTAGCTCCTGTTAGCATGATCAAGAGAAGGGCCCGTTTCTGCCTCTCCGCTAAGTCTGGGAGATGCAAAAAGAGGATGGTCTCAGGTGAAATTGGTATGTGTGTGTTTAATTTCTCTGATATCTCCCTGATTACCGTTTCCCAGTAATTTGTCAGTTTGGGGCATGCCCACCATATGTGTAAAAGTGTTCCTATCTCACCACAACCCCTCCAGCAGGCGGCAGAAGCCGCCGGGAATATTCTATCTAACCTTGACGGTGTATAGTACCATCTGACTAACAATTTGAGCTGAATTTCCTGAACTATAGCTGATACAGAAGAGTATTTAACCATTCTGAATGATTTGGACCATTCATCCTCCCCTATAAAATTATTGAAGTCTTTGTTCCACGCTCTTGTGTATGTTGGCAATTGTGTATCTGGTGGTGTGTTTAGCAGTTTGTAGATTTTTGAGATCAGTCTTTTTGGTGGTATGAGACTTGTGCATAAAATTTCGTACTGAGTGAGTTCCCTGCCAAATTCGCCTTTGTTTTTATGACATGTTAAGAAATGGGACAATTGATGATATCTCATCCAGGATGAGAAAGTGTATCCAAAGAGTTCTATCATCTCTTGTTGGGGTCTAATTTTGCCCCCGATCAGTGCAGAATGTAAAGTGCCTAATCTCAAACTGTATGGTGTGCAATTGCGTTTAGGGTATTTCAGGATTCTCCAGGATTGGAATCAGTGGAGAGGGAATGCTAGATATGTGAGTACTAGTGGAGATTGTTTTGTCCCACTCTGAGAGAGTTTCTGTGATCAGGTGATATTTAGATAGAATCTTAGGTCGTTTGGGTGAGGGGATCCAAGCGAGGGAAGCTACGTTATTATATTGAAGAATCTGACCATCAATCCTAACCCATTTTTTTTGCAACGTATTATGCGACCACTCGGTAAGTCTTTGGAGGTGTATGGCCCTTCTGTATAGTGTCAGGTTTGGGAAGCCCAGGCCCCCCTTTTCTCTGGGAAGATAAAGTGTCTTTTTAGGTATTCTAGGTTTTACTCCCGTCCATATGAACTGTTCTAAAATACTCTGAAGATTAATGAGATAATCCCTAGGTAAATGGATAGGAACAGTTTGCAACACGTATAAAATTCGGGGAAGGATATTCATCTTAATTAGACTGATCTTGCCCACCCATGACAAAGATTTATTCTTCCATGAGGATAGATCGTTAATTATATCTTTTCTTAAGTTAGTGTAATTGTTTTTGTAGAGGTCTGAGGAATTAGCTGATAGAAATATGCCTAGGTATTTTAATTTGTTAGGAGCCAGTGGTACATTGTGATTCGTTGTTAAGGTTTGAATATATTCAAGGGGTGAGTTAACATTGAGAAGTTCAGACTTCGACAAGTTTAAGTGGAAGTTGGAGAGTTCTCCGTATTTCTTAAGTTCTGTGAGGAGTTCTGGGACAGGTGTATCAATGTTAGATAGAGTGTAGAGAACATCATCGGCGTATAACGCCTGTTTGTGTTCTGTGTCTCTGATTTGGATTCCTTTGATAATTGGGTTGAGGCGTACCCTCTGTGCCAATGCCTCTATCGAGAGGGCAAAAAGCAAGGGGGACAGCGGGCACCCCTGGCGAGTGCCGTTGGATATGGAGAAGGTGTTGGATAATGTGCCATTAATTCTAATCCGTGCATTTGGGGATGAGTAAAGTGCAAAGACCATGTTGAGGAATGATTCCCCAAACTTCATGACCCTCATTACCTGACGCAGAAAAAGCCAGTCGACCCGGTCGAAGGCCTTCTCTGCGTCAGTCGAGAAGAGTGCCATAGGTACCCCTTCAACCTGTGCGAAATTTAGTATCTGTATCACTTTGGTGGTGTTGTCTCGTGCCTCTCTACCCGGCACGAAACCCACTTGGTCAGAATGAACCAAATCCGTGAGGTATCTGTTAAGGCGATTTGCTAGTATTTTGGCCAGAATTTTGATGTCTAAGTTCAGTAGGGAAATGGGTCTAAAATTTGCTGGAGAATTGGGGGGTTTTCCCGGGTTTAGGTAATACAGTAATATGTGCCTCAAGCATTGTGTTAGGTAATGTTGGTTTCTCTATTAGGTTATTGAAGAGTTGGAGCATTAATGGCCCCAGCGTATCCTTAAATGTTTTGAAATATTTTGATGAGAAGCCATCTGGGCCAGGGCTTTTTCCAATGGGGAAATCCTTAATAGCTAGCATAAGTTCCTCTAAGGTGATGTGGGAGTCTAGACTGTCTTTTTGTTCAGGGTTTAATTTTGGTAGATCCAGAGTAGCCAGGTATTGGTCTATGCAATGTTCCCTGGATTGTATGTCTGCAGAGGGGCCTAGGGAATCTGGGAGCTGTTTTATATTGTACAGCTTTTGATAATAGGAATGAAATGAATTGGCTATCTGTTTGCTGCCTTTTGTTGTGGTCCCATCTGAATTTAATAGGAAATGAATGTGCGTCTTTAACTGTTTTCTGCGTACTACCCTAGTTAACAGTTTTCCGGGCTTATTGCCGCCTTCATAATATTGTTGCTTTACATTCAAAGTCTTACTGTGGTATGACTCTAGGAGGTGTGCCTTAAGAGCCCTTCTGGAAGTGTCTAAAGCGGTTCTGGTGTCATGGTCTAGTGGATTTCTTTTATGTTTTTCTTCTAATTGTGTGATTGTGTGAAGCAATTGGTTGAGTCTTAGTCTGTTTTGTTTGTTAAGTCGTGCCTTATGTTTAAGGAATACCCCCCTAATAACGCATTTATGCGCTTCCCAGGCGTTAGTGATTGATGTTTGTGAAGGGTCATTATGTTGTAGATAATCCTCTAGTGATTTTTGTATGTATGCTTTGATGGTAGGGTCGCTCAGTAATGAGTCGTCAAGCTTCCAGATATAAGTCGTAGGAGGGAGGTCAGGCCACAAGACTGAGCATGTAACTGGGGCGTGATCTGACCAAGTTATGGACCCAATAGTACAGTCAGTCACCATGTCCATACCATTCGAGTCTGTATAGAAATAATCTATACGGGAGTATTTATTGTGGGGGGGAGAAAAGTATGTATAATCTTTAAGTACAGGGTGTAATGTGCGCCATATATCATGTAATTGGAGGTTAACGAGTGTGGTTTTGACTGATTTAATTATTTTAGGTGATGTGCTGACGGTTCCGTTGGATGTGTCCAACTGAGCGTCCATTGAAATGTTAAAATCACCGGAAAGAAATATCTGGCCCCTCGCAAAATCAAGAAGGAGCTTGGAGATTTTAGAAAATAATGTATGTTGGTCAGTATTTGGGCTATATAGGGTCGCTAATGTTCTAGGGTGCTCGTATAGTTGACCAGTCACAATTAGGTATCTACCTTCTGGATCCCTCTCAATATGTGTGATTTTTAAGGGTAGAGAATGGTGTATCAGGACACCCACTCCGCCTTTTTTAGATTGCCCTGAGGCAAAGATTGCTGTAGGATATTGGGAGTTGAACCATTTCGGTTCTCTACCCTTGCGGAAGTGGGTTTCCTGAAAAAATAACACATGGCTGTATAAGTTTTTTAAAGCTCTGAAGGCTATGGACCTCTTACCTGGATTGTTTAATCCTTTTGCATTTATGGTAGTCATCGTCAGGCCGTGTGAGCCAAACTTGCTCGGATGATGAGTCATCCTGGAGGGGAAAAAAAAAAAAAAAAAAAAAAGGGAGAGGGAGGGGCAAAGAGAGGGAAGAGGATGGAAAGGTTTAGATAGAAAGTCTGCTGAGGTAGGCTTAAGAGAGATTTAGAAGGGTTAATTAATATAGCGAGAAAAGAAAGTCAGGAATAAGAGATAGAAGAGTGAGACCTGGCGTGTGGTCTTAGCTCAGATTATTTTCTGAATGTGATAAGAATAATTTTCAAATTACCGTTACACTTACAAATAAAATAGCACAAAAGAAAAAAGGTTTTGATCGGGGTAGTAACCCTCAAGCATGTACAAGAAGTGGTGATGAGTTTTACACTCCTAAAAATGGTCTAGTAGCTAGCATGTGGAACATGGAAATCTGGCCGTAATAGTATGTTTGTTAGGAGTATGGGCTTTAAAGGTAGTTAAAGAGGGAGGGTTTGGGGTGAAAGAAAGATTAGAAAGGGAAAGAAAGAAGGTGAGGTTGTGTAGGAGGGCAGCTGTAGGGGGAAATAGGAGTGCTTAAGGTGAAGGGGAGGAAGTAGAGATAGGTAGGAAGAGGGGGAGTGAGGGAGCAAAGTTAAGTAGGGGAGGGGAGAGATGTCAATGGAAGAGGAGGATCTGGGAGGGGAAGAGGTTGGTGGTGAGAGGAAGGAGAGGGAAGGGATGGTGAGGGGAAGATTGGAATAGGACTAGGGAAAGAGGGGGAGGTTGTGGTGTGTATGGGAATGGAGTAAGGAATATGGAAAGGATTGAGGATGGGTAGGGCGGAAGAGGAGGGGGGAGCGAGGGAGGGTGAGGAGGGAGGTAGGAAGAGGGGGGACAGAGGAAGGAGGGATATGGGGGTATAGCAGAGAGAGGGGTTGTGAAGGTTAATATGAGAGTGAACCTAAATTTGGTGTTGGATAAATGAAATGTGAAATCTTATATCCTTATGTATGAACCTATAGGTGGGACTGTGGAGCTGTGTACCTAAATGCGGTGCATACAACAAGTCAAAAAGGAACTACATTGGTTCAACCAAACTTTGATAATGTGGTGAGACAGTAGAGCTATGCCTCTATATAGAAACAAGGTAATTAAGGCAAACAGTATGTAAACTAATTAATTTAAACATTTTAAATGAGCAGATTAAATATCCATGTCATTTTATATTTAAGTGAAAACATATTGAGCTGAGAGTTATTAGAAGAACCCATAGTCCTGAGTCCATTTCACAGGTTCTCAGCATTTATTTTGTACCAAGGGCTAATCGGCTCAAGTACTGGGCAACTTTAATAACTTTAGGTATATAAACATTCAAAAAACAGCCGATAGCCCCAATTAGTGTTCAACATCAAAGCAAGAGAAAAAGGATACATCAGAGGCTTCTCTTCACAATAGACCTTGATGTCTTCTAACGTGGTCTATTCTCCGTTGACTGCCATTAAATCAGGAATTTGAAGAGTCACTATCAGGGGTAGTTTTCCGTTGTGGAGGATCCTCATTGATCGAGAGTCCTGAGTAGAAAGCTTCTTCATCTGAACCCGGGTGGTATATTGCTGATTTGTTCTGATTTGTGGCCACAATTGACACAGGGAAGCCCCAACGGTACTGGATTTTATGGGCCCTGAGTTTAGCCGTAATGTGGCCCAACTCCCTCCTTTTCTGGAGAGTAGTAGGTGATAAGTCCGAGAATATTTGTATCTCTTCTCCTGCATGGTAAACTGGGTGTTTGAGTCGTGCGCATTTGAGTATATCTTCCTTGTCTTTATAGTTAAGGAAGCGGGCAATGATATCTCTGGGGGGAGCCTTGGGAGGCGGTTTTGCTCTGAGCGCTCTGTGTGCGCGTTCTAAAACTATGGCAGGGGCTGAGGGTGAATCCTTCAGGGTACGAAACAGGCTTTGAAGGTAGCCATCTATTGCAGGGGGGTGAATAGATTCTGATACTCCTCTGAAGCGTAGGTTATTTCTTCTCCCCCTGTTGTCCAGGTCTTCTATTTTATCAGACAACTGTTGTATCATTTCAGAGTTACTCTGGACTTCTGTTGTGATTGATTTCACTGATGATGAGTGCTCGCGTTGTTCTGCTTCTACCTGCGAGATTCTAGTGTCAAGGGCAGAGATATCTCCCCGAAGTTCATTAAATAAACTGCGCATTTCTTGGACTGCATTCTTAATATCTTCTTTGGAAGAAAGGTGTTTTAAGTCCTCCTTAGTAATTAAGTGATGTGCCTGTCTGTCTGAGCCTTTTTGCTGCATGTTATCAGCACGTGGGTTAGTTTCCATATTGTCCACTGCTAATGGCGTGGTGGGATCTGCTTGTTTTAGATATTTGTTAAGTGTGCCTGCAGGGGTATTTTTCTCTGCTTTTTGCTGTTTTTTGCAAGGCATCCCTTATTTTTCTTATCTTGACATCATAAGCAGAAGTTGTCTTTATGTGAATATCTAGTAAATGAAAAAATTGCAGGGGATCTAGGCAGAATATTATATCCAGTACTAAAGACACAAGGCAGAAGTATATCAGTTAATATAGCCAACAGTGATGGAGCTGTGCCAGCCCTATTTTGAATGTGATGAATCCCTGAACTGTCTATTTTATGTCCCAGGTTAGGTGTTAATTCACTCTGTAGCAAAGCACCCTTTTGTTGCTGAAACAAAACTTATAACCTGTGAGACTAGTTGAAATGTCCAGGAATGTTACTCGCTGTATTCTTATAGCCAGTACGGAGTGCATATATGTAAGGTCTTTTCTTTCTGTTTTTCCGGCCTCTAATAAAAAAGCCTAAGGCAAAGACCTGTGTTTAAAAGAGAGTGGCCGCAATGCTTAATGTCCCCACTACGGTTATCACAATTATATCTCCGGTTCCGGGGTGTTATATTAAAAGCCGGGTCTCATTTGTCTCCTTTGTTAGCTACTACATAGGGTTATATCAGTCTGGGGTGTAGTGCTGTGTTACGCTGATTCAGCTGAGTGAACTGAGTTGCGCACTTAGGCCCTGTTGCTGGCGGTGAGTATCGGAAGCTTGTGTATGTTATCTGCTTACCGCTTACGATGCAGGTCAATCTCCTTCTCCCTTGCTAGGTCTAAGTGCCGATAGCAATCAGATGCCTTCTTCTGTGAGGGATCGGGCTGTGAGGAGACGATAGAGGCCGCGGCTTCCCATGCGAGATCTCCACAACTCTGCGCAAGTAAGGGATGAGGCCTTGTGACCCCTTCTCTCTGCTCGTTCTGTTTAGCGTAATATATTGGCCATCAAAATAAGATCATTTAAGAAGTAAAGCTTCAGTGTTCCATTGCAGACATGAATTTAGTAAAAAGGAGTGATATTATAATATTTATATGATAAGTACAGCTTGAGGGTTGAAGAGCACTTCTAGAACGCTGCCATCTGCCTGCGTGGCTTGGCTCCGCCCCAGTACATCCTAATTTTTGCTGAATAAAAGTTTTTTTTTGTTTTTTTTTAAACATTTATTTATGGACCAACATGAGTACAAAACACAAAATCCGCCACTCAGGGCTTAGTGTAATGACCTATTACAAAAGAAATTGATGCCTTTATCTTAACTAAATAATAATAATAGTACATGTCTTTTGTTAATAAATTAATACATATTATACTCAATGAAGGTATTTTCTATTTATTTTATGCATTTAATTAGGGAGAGAAAAGGAAAAAAAAGGAAAAAAGAAAAAACAACTATATTCATTCAATTGATAAACAGTTTGGTTCAGAGTCAATTTCATATTCCTCAGTTAACTTATCAAGGAAAGGGAGATATGTATAAAAATAATAATGGGGGAGAAGGAAGGGAGAGGGAAGACAGAGGAGGGAAAAGGAAAAGGAAGAAGAAGAGAAAAAAAAAAAAAAAACCCAGGGGGGATTTTGGGTGTTACCATCGATCTAGTAACACTATTTCAGAGTGCCTAAAAGGGTAGATTAATTGATCTATTTCTTCTGGTGGAAAAATCTTAATAAATGTCGACCACTTTTTGAAAAAGAGCATTATCTCTCTTTCAGATGTTAGAGTTGTGTCCATTTGCTCGATGATACATTGTTTTTTCATGTAGTTTTTAATTTCCAAAATACTAGGTATCTTGGGGGTACGCCAATTCTTAAGAATTAAGTTTCTTGTTACCAAAATAGTCATATTTCTAGCCTTCATATGTTCAATAACCATGGGTGATTATTTGAGAAAAACAACTTCCGCCAGAGAGATAGAGGGAGGATATATCTTCAATGTTTTTTTGAGCCAAAATTCTACTCTTTGCCATAGCTGTCTTATCTTCGGGCATGCCCATAACATGTGGACAATATCAGCTGCTGGATACGCACACTTTGGACATATATTGAATTCATGGTTATGCCATTTATATCCCTTTGATGGAGTATAATAAGATCTATACAAAAGTTTAATATGTGATTCTCGCCAACTTGCGGATAAGGTAGTTTGGGCCGTTATAGATATAGATTTTTCTACCTGTTCTATCTCCAGATTTAATTCTGGATATATGAGATTCCATCTCTGCGTTATCTGACTTAAGTTAGAGTTTCCATGTGAGCTAGTTGCTAATTCATACCAACTTGAAACAGAGGTTAAATCATTGTTTGCAAGAATAGGCCAGCTATCTAATTTCCCCCATGTCCATACCCATCCGAATTTCTCAGTAAGAGAGAAGAGGTAGTGTCTCGCCTGCAAGTAAGCAAAAAAGTCCTTATTATTCAATTGGAACTCTTGTTTTAATCTATCAAATGACTTTACTGATAAGGTATCTTGATCTATGAATTGCGTCATAAAGGTTAGACCTTTCTCCTGCCAGGTCTGAAATAATCGAGATTGTGTTCCTTGTTGAAATTCTGGGTTACCACATAAACATTGAAATTTTGGAATAGACAGATCAATGTTTACTTTTTGTCCAAATTTTTTCCAAGCTTGTATTATTACATATATCGAGTTAAAAGACTTCACCTTCTTTGGGATTAATTGTATTGGGCAATGGATTAATGCTATGGGATTATAGGGATATAGGATATTTTTTTCAAGTTTATTGTTAGTAAAATAGTCTTTGTTCTCAATCCAGTCTATCACTATGCGTGCGAGAAAGACTAAACTGTATTTGCTAAGATCAGGCAGGGCGAGTCCCCCATATTTTTTAGGGAGATAAAGTTTGTCTAGAGAAATACGGGGTCTCTTGCATTTCCATATAAAGTATCTGAGAGCTCTGTTCAGTTTTTTCCAATCTTTCACTTTTAAAATAACCGGAACGTTCTGTAGGGGGAAAATGATTTTTGAAAGTAGAACCATCTTAAATAAAGCGATACGTCCTGATAGGGATAATGGAAGATTTTGCCAACTATTCAAATACTCTATTATCTTTGATAATATGGGAGGAATGTTAAGATCATACCACTCTTTTGGATCAGCTGATATATTAATTCCTAGATATCTAAAGTGAGAGAGTACCTCCTTAAAGGGTATCAACTGCGGGGAAGCCTCATTTTTCCTAACCCATAAAAATTCTGATTTCGAGTTATTGATCTTGTAGCCAGCAAAGGACCCAAAGGAGTTAATGATCGACAGTAATCTTGGGATATTTTTTCCCGTGTCCGACATATAAATCAGCACATCATCCGCGTACAAGGCGATTTTTTGCTCTAATGAACCAATTATTATTCCCTCAATAGATTGCCTGATTTTGAGAGCTAGAGATTCCATTGCTAAATCGAATAGTAAGGGTGATTATGGGCATCCTTGCCTCGTACCTCTCTGAAGTTTAATTATCTTAGATTCTAGGTTACCAATGACCAGTTTGGTAGAGGAGTTATTACAAAGATTGTCAATAAGAGAAATAAAATTGTCCTTAAAGCCAAAGTTAAACAATGTAGTTAGAATATGTTGATGATGTACCGAGTCAAACGCTTTTTCTGCGTCAAGTGCGATAATTGCAAGATCAGGATGGTCATATGCCGAAATTTCTTGCGAATTACGGAAATAGTCGAGAACAAGAAACAATTCCCTAACCTTAGCCGCTAAGTTACGTTTAGAGAGGAATCCTGCCTGGTCTTTGTCAATAAGAACTCCAATCTCACCCTGGAGTCTCTTAGCTAGAATGGAAGATAGTATCTTATAATCAGTGTTCAATAACGCAATAGGGCGATAGGACTCCTTTTTCACGGGGTCCTTCCCTGGCTTCAAGATCAAAACTGTAGTAGATGCGGCAAAATTCGGTGAGACAGGTTTTTTTTCTATGTAGTAGTGATTAAAAAGGTTTCTTAAGTGAGGGATTAGAATAGGAGATAATATCTTATAAAACTCACTATGTAGGGAGCCTGGTCCAGGAGCTTTTTCCAATTTTAAATTTTTGATAGCGCCTATAATCTCTTGATCAGAAATAGGAGAATTGATTTTGGCTGTTGCTTCCTCAGCTAAACATGAGTGTTCAAGCCCTCTCCAGAATAATTCTGAAGCTTCTAGGTCTGGAATAGTTAGAATAATTGGAGCACGATCGGAGATAGTAACTTGTGTTATTTTAGTTGTGGCTCCTGTTTTTAATATCTCCTCATTAACTAGAAATAGATCAATTCTTGACAGCGAATTCACGCTCCTAGCTTTGCACGTAAATTCTCTTTGAATAGGATTATGAATCCTCCATATATCCTTGAGAGCCATATTCCTAAATATAGCCTTAAGAATTTTGTTTTCTAATTTATCTCTTTTGGAGATATAAGTATTGCGTATTTGTCTACATCTATCTAAGGGAATCTGTGGAGTCATGTTGAAGTCCCCTGCTACAATTATGTTGCCTTCACCAAGTTGTAAAATTTTAGTCTGTAATGACTCCCAGAATTTAGTTTCAAATTTATTAGGGGCGTAAATATTACAAAGGGTAAATATGGAGTTTGAACATTTAATTTTTAAAATCAGGATTCTACTTTCTGGATCATAGACTTCTAACAGTACCTCGTATGGGATATTCTTTCCTAATAAAATAGCTGTTCCCCTTTTTCTACCTATGCTAGGTGTAAAAAATACTTCCTTAACCCAAGAGGATCTTAGTTTTAATGATTCAATTGTGTTCAAATGAGTCTCCTGGATAAAGGCGATATCTGTGTTTAGTTTCTTCAAATGTGAAATTATCGTTTTACGCTTTATCGGAGTAGAAATACCTCCTACATTCCAGGAGGATATAACTAATTTCCTTACTTTAGTCGACATTTATCGAGAAATTTGGAGTGGGGAAAAGAGGAGAAAAAAATATATATATATATATATATGTATATGTGCATAAATCATAACGGGATAAAAGATTAAGGACCCTCTCCCCTCCTCCCTCCCCCACCCTCCCACTAAAAAAAAGTCCAACAAACCCCAATAATAAAAATAGATAGAAAGCATTCGAAACATCAGTGATAATCACAGGATTACTTCTCTTATATAAAATTTTAAATCAACCTTATTTAACACATCTTTCCGTATAGAACTTTTCTGCATCGGATGCGTTATCGAAAAAATATATATGACCCTGGAATTCCACCTTAAGTTTAGCTGGGTAAACAACTGTAGCTGAGAATCCCTCCTTAATCAGTCTACCACAGATTGGGGAGAGCTCCCTTCTCCTCAGGGAGGTTTCATAAGCAAAATCCTGAAAAAGTAGAATTCTATTTCCTTCCAAGAGGATAGGTGCATTTTTGCGGGATAGCTGTAAAAGCTTAGACTCATCCTGATAATTTAAGTACCTCGCTATTATGGGCCTCGATCTTATTCCATCTTTACTTGACAGGGGGGGTCTCCCCAATCTGTGAGCCCTTTCTACAGCTAGGGGTAACAATTCCTGCGGAATACCAAGAAGTTTGGGAAGAATCTCAGCCATAAGTTTTATCAATTCTGTATGTTGAACCGTCTCAGGAACCCCAATTATTCTAACATTGTTTCTCCTGGAGCGGTTCTCTAAATCTTCAATTTTATTTTGTAATTCTGTTAATGAAAGTGAATTAGCCTTCAAATTCGTGTCATGTGTTACTGTCAGATCTTCTAGATCGGACACTCTCTGTTCGACTTCCTGAATCCGTGCCGAAAATTGTTTAATTTCTGCTGATAATACATGTATATCTTGCTTTATTTCTAATCTAAGAAATTCAAATTTTGGATTCAGGGCTTCCATAATGCTATTTACTAATAACTGTGAGTTAGTAGCCTCAGTATGTTTTATGGAGGAAACTGGTTCAGAGTGTAACTCGACCAAGGTTTCAGTAGCTGTCTTATTCCTCCTATCTCTGGGTCTAGAAGCCATGGTTGGTGAAGTGTTTTTATTTTGAGATGGTGAATTTAGATATTTGTCCATAAGTGTTTTAATTGAAAAAAAAAAAGAGTGCACCTTCTTGTCCTGTTCCCTTTAAAGTGAACGTGATAAAAGAGTGTTTAGTGTTGGTGAAGAAAAAAAAGAAGAAAAGAGAGAGAGGGGAAAGAGAAAGAGGAGGAGAGGGGGGAAGAAAAAAAAAAAAAAAGGAAAAAAACCCACAGCAAATCAAGTGAAAACAAGTGAATGTGTACAAAAGTGTAGTTTGTTAAAGTAAATGTGTAAGACTACCCAAGATCCTAGCTCTTTGGGTAGGTTAGTTTAAAAATTACTTGTAAATTAGAGAGGGAGAAAAATAGAAGTCAGTGTGAAAGAGAGACGTAAAAAATCAAATGAGATCAAGTGAATGTGTGACAAGTGAAATTTATTAAGTGAGTGTGTAAGACCACCAAGGATCCT
Source organism: Bombina bombina (assembly GCF_027579735.1). Classification (NCBI taxonomy): domain Eukaryota; kingdom Metazoa; phylum Chordata; class Amphibia; order Anura; family Bombinatoridae; genus Bombina; species Bombina bombina. The sequence continues at coordinate 1,013,561,977 of NC_069504.1, read as the reverse complement.
AGGTCCTAAGGCTAGTGTGGTTAAGAGACTATTTGTAAGAAAATTATTCTGATAGTCCTTAATTTATTCTTCCTGTACAACCTTTAGTCCAAAGTTTAATATTCTATTAATTGTATCTGAGCAGAAAAAAATGTTCCAGTTTTCAATTCTCAAACTATGCCTAGCGCCCTACTGTGCACTAGAGCTAGTTCTTCTACTAAGTTTATCTTGTCATTTTATCCCTGATTTCCTGGAATTCCTTGTCTTTTTCCCCCCTATGTACTTTAGACCCATGTCGAATGAACTGAGGAACAAAAAAAAAATAAAAAAAATAACTGGGTTTCAGTATCTAGCCTTATGCCAGATAATTAGTAATTTAAACCTTATTTGAATTACCTGTTTGGGGAAAAGAAAGAGCTTTAATCCATTATATAACTAACCTCGATGATGTGGGGGTAGAATGAGCCCTTTGATTAATTTATGTATGGGCTATTTTTGGGCCTATAGCTGCCTGTTCATCCCTCTGGTATTCCCTCCCTATAAGTTTCTATACTGATACTTGAAACTATATATATATTACACACACATATATATATATATATATATATATATATATATTTACACATACTATATCATATTCCAACCGGTGCGCTATAGAACTAGAACATGGTGAATATAGGGTATATATATAAAAATACCAATATATGACTGTTAAGGGTACTGTGACTGCCGTCAATACTAATATAAATATTAGGAGCACACAAGCTTATGTATTGGGAATACCAAGTATACCAAAGATATGTTATAGGTAACTCCTGTATTGATGGTATTGTGAGGAGAAGAAAAAAGCAAAAAACAAAACAAAACTGTAAATCTATTGATATACAGATATTATTAGATTAACAGACCTTGAGGAAGATAAAAGAGAAAAAAAAAGAAAAATCAGTTACTTATTTGCTAAAAGAGGTAGTATGCTATAATAACCACTTAGATGTTAGGCGGTAAGAGACATATTAAGGCATAAGATGCAGGAGTTTGCCAGTTCATAGTTAAAGCAGAATTTGAGCAAAACAAAAGTCCCAAGCCACAGGAGCTTATTTGCAAAACTTTCACATAGTGTCGCCGTCTCTTTGTAGCTTTAAGATAATTCTATTTCAGTCAGGAATATATCGTTCAGCTAATAAGCCAAAAAGCAGATCCAGCTACAGTCATAAGATAAAAATGGATTTTTTCTCTTCTCCCTCTCTTTTAAGAATAGATCAAATGACTGAGCGCTTATAGTCAGAGAGAAAGTGCAGGTATGAAGAAAGAGACTAAGTTAGCAGTGTCTTGTTTGTAGTATAACCCTGGTGAAGACAGCATCAGATTTTAAAGAAGCAAGAGCTAATAGTACAAGCACAGTATATTTCTTCTTACCCCCATCTGTGTCTGCACTGTAATTCGCTGATGAGGATCACACAAGGAGATTCACGGCTCCGCTTCCGGACCTCAGATTCTCTTGCCTCCAGGTGCCGTTCACGGTCCCTCTGCGATGGACCTTCCGACTGGCTCACCTGTCTCTGGCAATCTCCCAGTCAACGGATTCATCCGCATAGATCCGGCTGGAAGTGAGGAGCCGGTTCCGTTGTCCGACAGGCTGCTAGCTGCAAACACGGCTCTTCCGTCTCTCCACACGCAGCATCGGTGGGTGGGGGCGGCCACAACTATCTCAGCCTTCAGACTGGTGAGTTTACTGGGGGTGGACGTCAATCTTCAACACAGTGGGGGACTCGAGCTGTTCAGCTGAATTTCAATAGCTCTTGCTGTCTTGTATGCCTCCCCGCTCCAGCTAGGTGGAGGAGGGAGGAAGGGTTTTAACTGCTTCGATGTTTTTAGGCATTAGCCTGATTTCCAAGAAATTAAGAGAAATGCTGCTTGGGGAAAATTTCAATTTCTTCAAAAAAAACTCTGTGTCAGCGTATGATCGATTTTTACACTGTGGAGGATAACTGGACTGATGGTTTTAGCCAGCCGCAATGTTTCCCTCTGCGATAGAGGTTCCAGGCGCGATAACCTGCCAAGGTGTAGTTGCAGGGGAGCAGTACCTGCACAGGTGCAAGGTGCAGTCTATGCGCAGGCTCCTCCTCTTCCCTCATCTAGGTCCACTTACTAGAATAAAAGTTTTAAACACCTTTATTTAGCCTGAAATGTTACAAAGGTAAATGGTAAGCAGCCAGAGGTTAAAGAAACAAACGCCTAGATTTAGAGTTGGGCGGTAGCCGTCAAAACCAGCGTTAGAGGCTCCTAACGCTGTTTTTTACCGCCCGCTGGTATTTGGAGTCAGTCAGGAAAGGATCTAACGCTCACTTTCCAGCCGCGACTTTTCCATACCGCAGATCCCCCTACGCCATTTGCGTATCCTATCTTTTCAATGGATCTTTCTAACGCCGGTATTTAGAGTCTTGGCTGAAGTGAGCGTTAGAAATCTAACGACAAGACACCAGCCGCAGAAAAAAAACAGGAGTTAAGAGCTTTTTGGGCTAACGCCGGTTCATAAAGCTCTTAACTACTGTGGTCTAAAGTACACTAACACCCATAAACTACCTATGCACCCCTAAACCGAGGTCCCCCCACATCGCCACCACTCGATTACATTTTTTAACCCCTAATCTGCCGCTCCGTATACCGCCGCCATCTACGTTATCCCTATGAACCCCTAATCTGCTGCCCCTAACACCGCCGACCCCTATATTATATTTATTAACCCCTAATCTGCCCCCCACAACGTCGCCGCCACCTACCTACAATTATTAACCCCTAATCTGCCGACCGCACCTCACCGCTACTATAATAAAGTTATTAACCCCTAATCCGCCTCACTAACCCTATAAGAAATAGTATTAACCCCTAATCTGCCCTCCCTAACATCGCCGACACCTAACTTCAATTATTAACCCCTAATCTGCTGATCGCACCTCACCGCTACTATAATAAATGGATTAACCCCTAAAGCTAAGTCTAAACCTAACACTAACACCCCCCTAAGTTAAATATAATTTAAATCTAACGAAAAAAATTAACTCTTATTAAATAAATTATTCCTATTTAAAGCTAAATACTTACCTGTAAAATAAACCCTAATATAGCTACAATATAACGAATAATTATATTGTAGCTATTTTAGGATTAATATTTATTTTACAGGCAACTTTGTATTTATTTTAACCAGGTACAATAGCTATTAAATAGTTATTAACTATTTAATAGCTAAAATAGTTAAAATAATTACAAAATTACCTGTAAAATAAATCCTAACCTAAGTTACAATTAAACCTAACACTACACTATCAATAAATTAATTAAATAAAATACCTACAATTATCTACAATTAAACCTAACACTACACTATCAACAAATTAATTAAATACAATACCTACAAATAACTACAATTAAATAAACTAACTAAAGTACAAAAAATAAAAAAGAACTAAGTTACAAAAAATAAAAAAAATATTTACCAACATTAGAAAAATATTACAACAATTTTAAACTAATTACACCTACTCTAAGCCCCCTAATAAAATAACAAACACCCCCAAAATAAAAAAAATGCCCTACCCTATTCTAAATTAAAAAAGTTCAAAGCTCTTTTACCTTACCAGCCCTGAAAAGGGCCATTTGCGGGGCATGCCCCAAAGAATTCAGCTCTTTTGCCTGTAAAAAAAGAAATACAATCCCCCCCCAACATTACAACCCACCACCCACATACCCCTAATCTAACCCAAACCCCCCTTAAATAAACCTAACACTAAGCCCCTGAAGATCTTCCTACCTTATCTTCATCATACCAGGTTCACCTATCCGTCCTCTGAAGTCTTCATCCAAGCCTCCGAAATCTTCATCCAAGCCCAAGCGGGGGCTGGCGATCCATAATCCGGCTGAAGTCTTCTATCAAGCGGCAGCTGAAGAGGTCCAGAAGAGGCTCCAAAGTCTTCATCCTATCCGGGAAGAAGAGTAGATCCGGACCGGCAACCATCATGATCCAAGCGGCATCTTCTATCTTCATCCGATGGCGAATGGCTCCATGTTGAAGACCTCCGACGCAGATCCATCCTCTTCTTCCGACGTCCAACTGAAGAATGAAGATTCCTTTAAGGGACGTCATCCAAGATGGCGTCCCTCGAATTCCGATTGGCTGATAGGATTCTATCAGCCAATCGGAATTAAGGTAGGAAAATTCTGATTGGCTGATGGAATCAGCCAATCAGATTCAAGTTCAATCCGATTGGCTGATTGGATCAGCCAATCAGATTGAGCTCGCATTCTATTGGCTGATCGGAACAATAGATTGGCTGATCAAGATGGTTGCCGGTCCGGATCTACTCTTCTTCCCGGATAGGATGAAGACTTTGGAGCCTCTTCTGGACCTCTTCAGCCGCCGCTTGATAGAAGACTTCAGCCGGATTATGGATCGCCAGCCCCCGCTTGGGCTTGGATGAAGATTTCGGAGGCTTGGATGAAGACTTCAGAGGACGGATCGGTGAACCTGGTATGGTGAAGATAAGGTAGGAAGATCTTCAGGGGCTTAGTGTTAGGTTTATTTAAGGGGGGTTTGGGTTAGATTAGGGGTATGTGGGTGGTGGGTTGTAATGTTGGGGGGTGGATTGTATTTCTTTTTTTAAAGGCAAAAGAGCTGAATTCTTTGGGGCATGCCCTGCAAATGGCCCTTTTCAGGGCTGGTAAGGTAAAAGAGCTTTGAACTTTTTTAATTTAGAATAGGGTAGGGCATTTTTTTTATTTTGGGGGTCTTTGTTATTTTATTAGGGGGCTTAGAGTAGGTGTAATTAGTTTAAAATTGTTGTAATATTTTTCTAATGTTTGTAAATATTTTTTATTTTTTGTAACAGTTCTTTTTTATTTTTTGTACTTTAGTTAGTTTATTTAATTGTAGATATTTGTAGGTATTGTATTTAATTTATTTATTGATAGTGTAGTGTTAGGTTTAATTGTAGATAATTGTAGGTATTTTATTTAATTAATTTATTGATAGTGTAGTGTTAGGTTTAATTGTAACTTAGGTTAGGATTTATTTTACAGGTAATTTTGTAATTATTTTAACTATTTTAGCTATTAAATAGTTAATAACTATTTAATAGCTATTGTACCTGGTTAAAATAAATACAAAGTTGCCTGTAAAATAAATATTAATCCTAAAATAGCTACAATATAATTATAATTTATATTGTAGCTATATTACGGTTTATTTTACAGGTAAGTATTTAGCTTTAAATAGGAATAATTTATTTAATAAGAGTTAATTTTTTTCGTTAGATTTAAATTATATTTAACTTAGGGGGGTGTTAGTGTTAGGGTTAGACTTAGCTTTAGGGGTTAATCCATTTATTATAGTAGCGGTGAGGTGCGATCGGCAGATTAGGGGTTAATAATTGAAGTTAGGTGTTGGCGATGTTAGGGAGGGCAGATTAGCGGTTAATACTATTTCTTATAGGGTTAGTGAGGCGGGAGTGAGGCGGATTAGGGGTTAATAACTTTATTATAATAGCGGTGAGGTGCGATCGGCAGATTAGGGGTTAATTATTGTAGATAGCTTGCGGCGACGTTGTGGGGGGCAGATTAGGGGTTACTAAATATAATATGGGGGTCGGCGGTGTTAGGGGCAGCAGATTAGGGGTACATAGGGATAATGTAGGTTGCGGCGGTATACGGATCGGCAGATTAGGGGTTAATTGTGTAATGCAGGGGTCAGCGATAGCGGGGGCGGCAGATTAGGGGTTAATAAATGTCAGGTTAGGGGTGTTTAAACTCGGGGTACATGTTAGGGTGTTAGGTGCAGACTTAGGAAGTGTTTCCCCATAGGAAACAATGGGGCCGCGTTAGGAGCTGAACGCTGCTTTTTTGCAGGTGTTAGGTTTTTTTTCAGCTCAAACTGCCCCATTGTTTCCTATGGGGGAATCGTGCACAAGCACGTTTTTGAAGCTGGCCGCGTCCATAAGCACCGCTGGTATCGAGAGTTGAAGTGGCGGTAAATTATGCTCTACGCTCCTTTTTTGGAGCCTAACGCAGCCATTCTGTGAACTCTAAATACCAGCGGTATTTAAAAGGTGCGGCCAGAGAAAAGCACGCGTAGCTAACGCACCCCTTCTAACGCAAAACTCCAAATCTAGGCCAAAATTAGGTAACAAAAAATGAAAAATATTGTAGATTTCAGAGTTCTTTTTAGGGAACAAGAAATAGGTAAACTTACAGCTTTTCTGCAGCAATGGAAGTAAATTAGGCATTGAAAGTGATGCTAACAATTCCTATAGGGTGTCCCACATATTTTTTTATTACTTGCAAACCCTCTGTCTGTATAAAAGCAGTGTTGGAACAGAGTGTGTTGCTACACCCTCTTAAGCAATATTTGGACAGTATTTGGACAACATTATACAGCATGAAGAACAAAATTTACAATTTCTTTTTAAGAAAGAGAGAAAAAAAAATAAAACAATTTCCAACACAATCAGTATATAAATGTGAATTTATTTAAAAAAAACACAATATAACAAGGATAAAAACTTAATAGGATGCTTGCACTGATAGTGTCGCAATGTGACTCAAAAATCAAGATACACATAAGGGTTAAATCACCATTACCTCCCTTCACACCTTACCCAATAAACACACAGACACCGGTTGGAAGTATAAGACCATGGAACAAGGTCGCGTTTATTAAAATAACCAGGCACCAATAATTGTCTAAACTTTCTATAAGCTTAACGCTAGGTGGCAGCATTTGAGGCCCCAAGAAATAACTAATTTAATAGCTGCAACAACAAGTGTTTTAGAGGTCAATGGCCAAAGTTCAAGTGCTGCAATACCCCTGCCAAGCATTGCTCTTCAAGTGGGTTGGCATCATCCGATAGGGATTTCTAGGTCAGCAGGCCCGCGGGGAGAGGCACTTCAAGCTTCAACTGGTGACGTCATGCCCCTCCCATTAGCTCAATCATACCCTTATGGAAGCCAGAAAAATTGCTAGGCCGTGACCCCGCCACAAGAGGTTCATTACTTTCCTCTATATGGAACTCTTGTCGCCACCCAAGATAATATAAGTAACATCACTATAGGACATAATGACTAAACGCCTCTTTTAAATTGTTCGGAAACAAATCTAGACCCTCATCTGTTAGGTGCACGCATTTATGTCTGTATAGGTGCTTGCAATCCCCTATTATGTTCTCGTACCTGATAACAAACCAGCCTTCTTCCATGATCGTCCTTCCCACATCCCTGTTCAATTTCTTCCTAATCCTATAGGCCGACCTATGCACCCTCACATTTCTCCACTGCAATAGGGCAATCACCTTACACCCTGGAATCTTGTTTTCATCCATCGCACATCAGACTGGATAATTGAGGTCAATTCTAACACAGGCACAGCCCCCATATCATTACCCCCCAAATGTAACACAATCAGTGAAGGTCTCCCCCCACGTAGACACGCTTCTTCCAGACACCCAGGTAATTCTCACTAGAGCATTTCCCTCCACCACCCGGAAATCTAATGGAAACCACATCTGGTTGAATCCCAAGCTGATGGCCACCCAGATACTTCAAGGCATGTATGGTTGACCAGTACACCTACAACAGAGGGAAAACGGAATAACAACTACTGGGAGAATGACTTAACTTATCTAACCTAGCTCCCTACTAATTAGATTGGCTACCCAATGGCCTGATGTATAGCTTATGCCTCCTATATTTCCATCTCCCTAGTTGCTGTATCCCCTGCTCAGATCCCCCGGCAGCTGCTGCACTAGTGACTGAACCAATGCGAAAAGAATGGGGGGCAATAACATCAGGGTCAAGGCCCGCTTTCTGTGCAACCCAATGCAATACTCTCTTGAATTGGAATTTAGACAAGTTATATCCATCAGCGTGAACAAAAAATTGCCCGAAGCCCCTTGGCACTTCCTAAAGTAACCCCTGACGAGCCTCACTGGGCAACACTCGTGGCATGGTTGCTCCTGCATTGACAGCCACACCCCTTTTCTCTCCTGATCCATTTTAGATTTGGGAATGTACTGCTACAATGCATTCCAATCAAACCTGACGTGTTGCACCTGTACTCCTGTACCCACTGACACTCTAAATTGCACCACTAATTCACCCACTCTTAAAGCCCAAAAAAATGCCAGCGCGAATGCTGCCTGAAACAAACCTACTTTGTACTCATCTGTGCAAACAATTGGCAGTACAGCCAACAATACGCCCAACCTTTGAATCGTGATGGGTTCACATCTATCAATGGAACGCACCTCTACTCTGCCACAGCCTTTCATCACCTGCCTAGTTAAAAATTCCCCTGTATGTTTAGGAAACCCCCCAATTTGCTGCACCCTTCTTACAACCATTATCCTTCAACTGCACCAACCATTCTAATAACAATGCTGGGGAGCTTGCGGGGAAAGAAACACCCTTACCCATCAAGAATGCTTGACGTAGGCCCAATGTTTGACGTAGGCCCGCCAGGTAGCCAGAGCCAACGATGCTCTCACCAATGAATTCAGCACAATCCCCCACAGCCACCTGCTAGAGAAATGAAGGAAAAGAAGCACCCACTTTATCTGCTTTAGGAGCCAGTTTCTTGAAAGTATCCCATTAAAAAACGAGACAAAGCATCCACTAAAACATTATTAACCCCCGGCACGTGCCGTGCCGAGAAGTCAATAGTATGCCGCAAGCACCGTAACACAAACCAGCGCAGATATCTCACTACTACTGGGGAGGATGCTGAAAGTTTGTTGATAGCAAAGACTACACTTGTGTTATCGCAACAGAAAACTACGGTTTTATTGGCAAGCTGCTCACCCCATAGCTCAACTGCCACCACAATGGGAAACAACTCGAGCAAAGTCAAATTCCTCGTCAAACCCTTCACAGCTCACTCTTGTGGCCAGTGCTCTGCGCTCCAAGCACTATTGAAGTATGCTCCATAGCCATGCACCCCTGCTGCGTCCGTGAACAGATGTAAAGACTGACTAGATATCCTACTCTGACGCCACATAAAAAATCCTATTAAATTCTGTTTGAAACAATAACCAAACTCTCAAATCTTCCCACATTTAATCAGAAATCCAACACCTCCTGTGCTCTCTTCCGTCTCCATTTAATGGACCTTACAACCGCCGGTTGAACACCCTACCCATTGGTATGACCCTACATGCAAAATTCTAAAGACCCAAAAATGACTGCAGCTCTCTGAGCGGAAGCCATGCTGCTGATGTAGCTGCTGAAACCGCGCTCAGCATCAAAGACACCTTTTCCTCCGGTAAACAACACAATATCTCCCTTGTGTCTATTTCAATACCTAGGAAAGTCAGACAGGTGCAAGGTCCTTGCGCCTTGTTCTTTGTTAAAGGCACCCCAAAATGGGAAAGTAAGTTCCTCATCACTAATATGAGCCTCGCACATTCATTAGACCCGGGCAGTACTACCAGTAGAAAATCATTTAAGTAATGCGCAATCAAGCCTCCACCTGCCGCCAATGAAACTGCCTATTGCAAGAAGGTACTGAACATCTAAAGGAAGGCACAGGAAACCGAACAGCTCAATGGCAGACAAAGATCTATGTAATACGAACCTTCAAACCAACATCCCATCTAGCAGAAGGACTCTGGGTGGATTAGCAGCAAATTAAATGTTGACTCAATGTCCAGCTTTGCCATTAGGGCTCCTACCCCTGCCTGTTGCACCATAGCTACCACCTGATAGTGGAAAGAACTAACCTCCGGATCAATTGCATCATTTACCGATTTACTCTTAGGGTACACCAAATTCTGAATCAACCAAAACTTCCCTGCCTCCTTCTTTGGAACAATGCCCAGGGGCAAAACCACCAATCCCTCCATTTGAGGCTCCCTAAATGGACCAGCCATGCACCCTAGTTTCAATTCCTTATCCAACTTTTCCCTAACAACCTGCTGATTTCGAGTTTTGCTTCTGTTGAGCCCACACTACTTCTCCCGATACAAGTATGTGAAAGCCGAAAGCATTCGCAAAGCCCAGCCAGTAACAACTGTGCTGCCTCCTTGTTTGGGTATGCTCTGAGCCAAGGTTCAAGAGCATCGACCCTCAATGGCACTGGTGCCCTTTGAGCCAGCTGCCCCTCTGCCTGCACCTTGGCCTGCACTCTCTTTTCTCCGCGAACATTGCCCCCAGGATGTGAAGCCTGCAGTATAAACAGGCGTGATGAAAGGAGCAATTAGCCCCTTTATTGCACTTTCTGTCACTCACTCCCTTCCCTTTTTAAACCTCCCGGCTGCTTGCTCCAACCCATCTTTCCCCCAGGGAGGGGGAGAGGTAGACCTCTCTGCCCCCAGATGCTGCCACAGGTGTACGTCTGTTGTACCAAACGTTAGCAATGGGTTCCCTACCATTTTACGCCTGAATTCTGCATTATATGTTCTCTATATGCCTTCCTTATAGGTTTTGTTGATGAATTCAATTGTCTCCATATATCTGAAAACCTCCAATCTTGAACACCCTACCCATTGGTATGACCCTACATGCAAAATTCTAAAGACCCAAAAATGACTGCAGCTCTCTGAGCGGAAGCCATGCTGCTGATGTGGCTGCTGAAACCGCGCTCAGCATCAAAGACACCTTTTCCTCCGGTAAACAACACAATATCTCCCTTGTGTCTATTTCAATACCTAGGAAAGTCAGACAAGTGCAAGGTCCTTGCGCCTTGTTCTTTGTTAAAGGCACCCCAAAATGGGAAAGTAAGTTCCTCATCACTAATATGAGCCTCGCACATTCATTAGACCCGGGCAGTACTACCAGTAGAAAATCATTTAAGTAATGCGCAATCAAGCCTCCACCTGCCGCCAATGAAACTGCCTATTGCAAGAAGGTACTGAACATCTAAAGGAAGGCACAGGAAACCGAACAGCTCAATGGCAGACAAAGATCTATGTAATACGAACCTTCAAACCAACATCCCATCTAGCAGAAAGACTCTGGGTGGATTAGCAGCAAATTAAATGTTGACTCAATGTCCAGCTTAGCCATTAGGGCTCCTACCCCTGCCTGTTGCACCATAGCTACCACCTGATAGTGGAAAGAACTAACCTCCGGATCAATTGCATCATTTACCGATTTACTCTTAGGGTACACCAAATTCTGAATCAACCAAAACTTCCCTGCCTCCTTCTTTGGAACAATGCCCAGGGGCAAAACCACCAATCCCTCCATTTGAGGCTCCCTAAATGGACCAGCCATGCACCCTAGTTTCAATTCCTTATCCAACTTTTCCCTAACAACCTGCTGATTTCGAGTTTTGCTTCTGTTGAGCCCACACTACTTCTCCCGATACAAGTATGTGAAAGCCGAAAGCATTCGCAAAGCCCAGCCAGTAACAACTGTGCTGCCTCCTTGTTTGGGTATGCTCTGAGCCAAGGTTCAAGAGCATCGACCCTCAATGGCACTGGTGCCCTTTGAGCCAGCTGCCCCTCTGCCTGCACCTTGGCCTGCACTCTCTTTTCTCCGCGAACATTTCCCCCAGGATGTGAAGCCTGCAGTATAAACAGGCGTGATGAAAGGAGCAATTAGCCCCTTTATTGCACTTTCTGTCACTCACTCCCTTCCCTTTTTAAACCTCCCGGCTGCTTGCTCCAACCCATCTTTCCCCCAGGGAGGGGGAGAGGTAGACCTCTCTGCCCCCAGATGCTGCCACAGGTGTACGTCTGTTGTACCAAATGTTAGCAATGGGTTCCCTACCATTTTACGCCTGAATTCTGCATTATATGTTCTCTATATGCCTTCCTTATAGGTTTTGTTGATGAATTCAATTGTCTCCATATATCTGAAAACCTCCAATCTTTGTTCTGGCTTGGTCTCTATAAGGTATGATGCCAGCACCCTGAAACAACCCCGCCACTCGTCCATAGTCTCAGGTCGCTTGACCTACTTAGGACAAGTGCCATCCTCACTCATTTCCTTAGCCCCATGGGCCTCCACCGAGAGTTCGAAAATATTTACATATTTCCTTCCCTAATCTTTTTCACCATCTTTGCCTTCAGATGGGAATGCAATGAGTGGACATCAGATGGGAATGCAATGAGTGGACATTGCATGGGTAGGTATCCCTGTGCAAAGCCACTTTCCTTTCTCCAGTTCCCGAACCCACTGCTCCTTGAACCTGACTTGGCGAAAACTCAGTTACTCCCTGACTCCCCACTGCTGGGGTCCCTCTAAGCATTGTCTCAAGACCACTGACACCCCCTGAGCCTAGCCTTGACTCCTGCCTCTGCTGCCCAGCTACTAGCCTGCACAAATATCTAAGCACCCTCTTCTGCGGTTTAGACACCGGCCCAAGAGAGTAGTCACTCTCTGAGCCTGAATCACTAGATGACAATACTTCCCCTGCCCCCACCCCCACTTAATGCTACCACCCCCACTTAATGCTACTAGCTCACCTGCACGGGGGACTGATGGGGGAATTGTTGCACCCTCCTGCTGCACCACTGTTGTCCGCCCGATGGGGCTTAATCCCTTCCTGTTGGAACCTGATCCTGGGCTCCTGCCATGCCGTTGCTAGACATGATCACTTCCTGAAAATTTAAAGAAGAATCGGGAGTACCAGAGGTTCTGAAATAGGGCCCAACCCCTGCAAAGGCCACAAGGCCAGCTGTTCACCAACACTTCCAGCACTGAAAATTTGAGATTGCTCTCTCAAACCCCCAGTCACATGCTCATGGAGCTCACTGCCTCATGCACACCCAACATGCCAACTTGGTCAGCTATATTACCTTGCTATCTAGTACCCCCAGTAACCTACCATTGCCGAACTATCAATTGGGGCCTGAGAAAACTCCCTCTCACACTGGGCAGAGACCCCAGAACCCTGAGTCAGCAATGAAGCCAACTGAAAAATGTCTCCCATCACCTCTTGTCGTCCTCCACTAGGAGGCTCATGCCCATATCTTCTACCAATTCCCAGTACTGCAAAACCACTGTGGGGCCCACTAGCCACCCATATGTATTCGCTTCCTGGTGACCGCCTACATCCCCATGCAAATTGAGTCCTACCCCACTGCTACCCGGCCCTGCCATCGCACTTGCATTATGCGGCCTATCGCCTGACCATGGATCGGATTCTATTGCCACACGCCTTTTGGTTGAAAAACCCACCCTGGAACCCTGCACACCCAACTCACCTGGAACCTCAGGACCGAACCGCCACGCACCTGCTCTGCTCCTGCCTCGACCGCACAAACCGGAAATGATGTCACGTCCGTGACTGAAAGTGACGTCATAACTGCTACCGACTACCCGGAAGTCAACGCCCACAGAGCTCACTGATGAAGATGGAGGATGCACACCAGAATGGAGGCCCAATGCAGAAGGAATGACGCCCCAAGGAGGAGACCCAACGCCCGGTGCACCGGAAGCCGGCTAACCGAACTGACCGACGACCCCAGCCGATACAACACCCAGACCCGAGGCGGAGGACGCAATGGCCCGGACAAGGGCAGCAACCGCCGTCATTGCTGCATCATTCAAGGGTAAGTGAGGTAAGTAGTGGGCCGACGGGCGAGCCACTAGACCACCAGGACCGGCCATAACATTACTAGGCCCAGAGTAGGCAGCAACTCCTGACCAGGCCTCACTTGCCAGAACAATAGGCCCAGAGTAGGCCACAACGCCCGCCTCAATTGGTGGGAAACTCAGAAGAGGGGTTAGCCGGAAGGCCAGCCACCACATTCTGACCCAACAGCAGGCCACGAGGCCTGCCGACTCTTCCAATCCGACCACGCTACTCCCTGGGCTAGCATCTATGCTCACTGCATGCCCGCTCTAAGGCCCGCCAGCCTGCTCAACCACCCTAGTCCCCACACCACTAACCACGTCCACCGGGAGGCCTACAGAGCCATCCGGTGACTCCTCCTCACACTTGCCATCACCCAAACCAGTCCAACACCCCAGAATCAATCAAATCCACATCTTGAGTTAAGGGTACAATGGGGGTAGATGACAGGCCCAATGCAGGAAATGAAACCTGCTTGGATGGGGGTAAACCCTCTTCATCCCCACCAGACCTGACCTCTCTCCCCTTTTCAGAAATTCACCGTGTCCATTATCAGCAAAAAACTTCTCTGAAACTTCACTGGAAAACTTCTCTTGGCCGGACAGGAACAAAAGAGGGAGTGATCCAGGCATCCATGCAATTTATAAGGTAAGCAAATCCCCTCCACAACATTGGAAACAATGTTGCACACTCACTCCTTGCACAAGCTTTCCATGTCAGTAAGGCAGCATAACCCTTAAGACATTCTAAACATAATTATGTTTTACAAGAGCATCTTTGGTTCATCACAGAAGGTTTTGTTTGAGCATCAAGTAGGCAATATGAGGACTCATCATTCTATGACATCCCCTGTCAAGCAGGGAGGAAGAAGCATGGTGGTCCTAAAACAAAAGCATTAAACAAAAAGATTAGCAGATGTAAGGGACCACAATAGGCTAATAGAAGAAGTCAGTATTGAGTTATGAGGGGAGCTGATTGAGGCTGGAGCTTCACTAAAAAGAAGAGGCTTAGCGCTGTGTGCTTTTGGCATCTTAATGTCTGTAGAGCTTTGGAGGGGTGTTCTAATCTTAGTGTACTTGATTTGTACACTTCTCCTATTAACATGACTAAGATCTATGAGTGATGTGTTAAAAGGCCCCTGCTTGGTTATTCTCATGAAAGTCTTTGCATTTTTGTCTCTGAAATGCTTTCCTGGTTTTGACACCTGATTATTTTCTGGTTTACACTCCAAGCCTTATCCTTGTCTGTACTCTGAATTAAGGAATGATCTACTTAATTCTCAGTATTGGAATAGAACTTTTGACTACCCTTCTGCCTTTACCTTCCGCTGTGATTTTTGGCTCTTGATGGATATTCTGGTTTTGAACTTTGGCTTAACTTTTAACTATTCTTTGCGATTATCCCTAAATGCGGATTCCTGGTACTGCTTATCTAGTGGCGACCTTGGCCTGTTCTTGACATCTGTATTCATCTTATAACCTGCAAGCTTGGCTCCAGTCACTCAAAAAGGTAAATCCTTTATTGCCTTATATATGCATTACCCTCTGGTTTACACCTAGTTGGTCAGGGGTTAATTGTAGGCAGTAGAATTCAAATCATGGAACTGCCAGAACTGTCTCCAGACTTAAACCCCATGAAGCTGATTTGGGATGAACTGGACAAAAGACTGAGCGCAAAGCAAACTACAAGTGCAACACATTTGTGCAAACTTACGAAACATTGTTGAAAAGAACTTTCCAAACAATATTTGATTTCCATTGTATAAGAAATGTTAGAAGTGCTTTCAATGTTGAGCCATTTCCAGTCAAACATCTTGCCATATACCATATCCCTTTGAAATACGTTTACACATTTATTTAAATAATAAAGTTATATTTTATGTCATATATATATATATATATATATATATATATATATATATATATATATATATACAGTATATATACAAATGTAATACTTTTTAAATATGTTTTACATGTGTTTTGTTATACTTCATTTATTTATTTTAGCCCTATCACTCAAGGCTCACACAACATAACTCACAGCTTGTAATATGGGTGATGTTTAGCGGGTCCAAGCTATCCTTTCAAAATATAGGGCATGTTAAAGAGATGTCAGCCATGCTAAACATTCAATTATAAATCTTTTTTACCATTGACTTGTAATACCAAATTATTTACTATTCTAAACATTGATCCTGATTTGAACAGCCAATAGGATTTCAGTATCTCTTATCCTATTGGCTGATTTGAATTTGAAGAATCAAATCAGCAAATAGAAATACAAGGGTCGCCATATTTAAATGCGTACCTTGAGCTCACTATTCAGTGTATGGCGGCGTTCGCCGGTCCTGCTCCGTGCTCAACTTCGCTCCGCACCGGCTTGGTCCTGGATGAAGAAGGAAAAAGTCCCCGCTTGGAAGAAGATGTTGGCCGATTGGAAGACGACTTCACCGCTTGGAACAGGACCTTCTCCGTCGGACTTTAGATACAGTGAGTACCTATTTGGAGGTTAGACTTAGGCTTATTTTAATTTTTTGGGGTTTTTTTTTTTTTTTAAATTAGGGATTTATTGGATACTCTTAAAAGAGCTGAATGCCCTTTTAAGCGCAGTAAAAGAGCTGAATGCCCTTTTAAGGGCAGTAAAAGAGCCGAATGCCCTTTTAAGGGCAATGCCCATACAAATGCCCCTTTAGGAGCAATGGGTAGTTTGGGACTTTTTACTGTTAGGTTTTTAATTTTGGGGGGTTTGTTGGGTGGTGGGTTTTACTGTTACTTAGTATTTTTTAAGGTAAAAGAGCTGTTTAACTTAGGGCAATGCCCTACAAAAGGCTTTTTTTATTTTCATAGGGATTAGGTTTATTTTTTTTATTTTTGATAATTTGGTTTATTATTTTATGTAATGTTAGACTTTTTTATTTTTTGTAATCTTAGATTAATTTAATTTATTTTTTAAAGTAATTTTAACGTTTTTATTTTAATTGTAACTTAGTATTTTTTAATTTAGGTAATTGGGGTTCATTTAGGGGATGTTACGTTAGGGGGCTTAGTAATTTAATTACGGCTAGATTATGAGTTTTGCGTTATGAGTAAAAAAAGCAGTGTTAAGCCTCATAATGCTGCTTTTTTACTACCGCTGCTATTACGAGTCTTGTAGGTACAGCTGTCCTGCACACTTTTTTGGCCTTACCGCAAATCAACTTACGCAATTTGCGTATAGTGTATTTTCAATGGGACCATTGCGCCGCTATTATAAACTTTCGCCTAGATTTAGAGTTCTGCATTAGCCGTCAAAAGCAGCGTTAAGGGGTCCTAACGCTGCTTTTGGCCGCCCGCTGGTATTTAGAGCCAGACAGGAAAGGGTCTAACGCTCACTTTCAAGCCACAACTTTTCCATACCGCAGATCCCCTTACGCCAACTGCGTATGCTATCTTTTCTATGGTATTTAGAGTCTTGGCTGAAGTGAGCGGTAGACCCTCTACCGACAAGACTCCAGCCACAAAAAAAGTCAGTAGTTAAGAGCTTTATTGGCTAACGCCGGTTTATAAAGTTCTTAACTACAGTGCTCTAAAGTACACTAACACCCATAAACTACCTATGTACCCCTAAACCGAGGTCCCCCCACATCGCCGCCACTATAATAAATATTTTGATCCCCTAATCTGCCGACCGCACACCGCCGCCACCTACATTATCCCTATGAACCCCTAATCTGCTGCCCCTAACATCGCCGACACCTACATAAAATTTATTAACCCCTAATCTGCCCCCCCCCAACATCGTCGCTACCTAACTACACTTATTAACCCCTAATCTGCCGACCGGACCTCGCCGCTACTCCAATAAATGTATTAACCCCTAAAGCTAAGTCTAACCCTAATACCCCCCTTAGTTAAATATATTTTTAATCTAACAAAATAAATTAAATCTTATTAACTAAAGTATTCCTATTTAAAACTAAATACTTACCTGTAAAATAAACCCTAATATAGCTACAATATAATGAATAATTATATTGTAGCTATTTTAGGATTAATATTTATTTTTCAGGCAACTTTGTATTTATTTTAACTAGGTACAATAGCTATTAAATAGTTATTAACTATTTAATAGCTACCTAGTTAAAATAATTACAAAATTATCTGTAAAATAAATCCTAACCTAAGTTACAATTAAACCTAACACTACACTATCAATACATTAATTAACCCCTTAACGACTGAGGACGTGCAGGGTACGTCCTCAGAAAAAAGGCAGTTAACGCCTGAGAACGTACCCTGCACGTCCTCAGTGTGGAAAGCAGCTGGAAGCGATCCTGCTCGCTTCCAGCTGCTTTCCGGTTATTGCAGTGATGCCTCGATATGGAGGCATCCTGCAATAACCTTTTTAAGCCATCCGGTGCAGAGAGAGCCACTCTGTGGCCCTCTCTGCACCGGAGATCGGTGGCTTGCGGCGTTGGTGGGTGGGAGCCGGACCGGGAGGCGGGTGGCGGCCATCGATGGCCCTGCTGATGTGGAGGGGGGCGGGATCGTGGGCGGGGGTGACCGGGGGCATGCACGGACGCGCGCGCATGCACGGGAGGGCGGGGGCGGGCGCGTGCACGGGGAGGGAGCGGGTGGGAACCGCTACACTACAGAAAATCTTTAATAAAACATGTTAAAAAGCGGTCTTAAAAGTATAAAAAAAAATGATAAGCAAGGTGGTGGGGGTTTGTCTGTGTGGGGGGGGGAAGCTACACTACAGAAAAAAAAACAAAAAAATAAAAAAAAGCACTTTTTTTTGCAAACTGGGTACTGGCAGACAGCTGCCAGTACCCAAGATGGCCCCCAATAAGGCAGAGGGGAGGGTTAGAGAGCGGTTTTGGGGGGGATCAGGGAGGTTGGGGGCTAAGGGGGGGATCCTACACTGTAGCATATGTAAATATGCTAAAAAAAAATTTAAAAACCCTTTTATTTTAGTACTGGCAGACTTTCTGCCAGTACTTAAGATGGCGGGGACAATTGTGGGGTGGGGGAGGGAAGGGAGCTGTTTGGGAGGGATCAGGGGGTAGGATGTGTCAGGTGGGAGGCTGATCTCTACACTAAAGCTAAAATTAACCCTGCAAACTCCCTACAAACTCCCTAATTAACCCCTTCACTGCTAGCCATAATACACGTGTGAGGCGCAGCAGGATTTAGCAGCCTTCTAATTACCAGAAAGCAACGCCAAAGTCATATATGTCTGCTATTTCTGAACAAAGGGGATTCCAGACAAGCATTTACAACCATTTGTGCCATAATTGCACAAGCTGTTTGTAAATGATTTCAGTGAGAAACCTAAAATTGTGAAAAATGTAACTTTTTTTTAATTTGATCGCATTTGGCGGTGAAATGGTGGCATGAAATATACCAAAATGTGCCTAGATCAATACTTGGGGTTGTCTACTACACTACACTAAAGCTAAAATTAACCCTACAAGCTCCCTAAAAACTCCCTAATTAACCCCTTAACTGATGGGCATAATACACTTGTGGTGCGCAGTGGCATTTAGCGGCCTTCTAATTACCAAAAAGCAATGCCAAAGCCATATATGTCTGCTATTTCTGAACAAAGGGGATCCCAGAGAAGAATTTACAACCATTTATGCCATAATTGCATAAGTTGTTTGTAAATAATTTCAGTGAGAAACCGAAAGTTTGTGAAAATATTTGTGAAAAAGTGAACAATTTTTTGTATTTGATCGCATTTGGCGGTGAAATGGTGGTATGAAATATACCAAAATTGGCCTAGATCAATACTTTGGGATGTCTACTAAAAAAAAATATATACATGTCAAGGGATATTCAGGGTTTCCTGAAAGATATTAGTGTTCTAATGTAACTAGCGCTAATTTTGGAAAAAAATGGTTTGGAAATAGCAAGTGCTACTTGTATTTATTGCCCTATAACTTGCAAAAAAAGCAAAGAACATGTAAACATTGGGTATTTCTAAACTCAGGACAAAATTTAGAAACTATTTAGCATGGGTGTTTTTTGGGGGTTGTAGATATGTAACAGATTTTGGGGGTCAAAGTTAGAAAAAGTGTGTTTTTTTCCATTTTTCCTCATATTTTATAATTTTTTTTATAGTAAATTATAAGATATGATGAAAATAATGGTATCTTTAGAAGGTCCATTTAAAGGCGAGAAAAACGGTATATAATATGTGTGGGTACAGTAAATTAGTAAGAAGAAAATTACAGCTAAACACAAACACCGCAAAAATGTTGTGGTCATTAAGGGGTTAAATAAATTACCTACAATTACATACAATAAAATAAACTAAACTAAATTACAAAAAAAAAACCCCACTAAATTACAAAAAATAAAAAAAGATTACAAGAATATTAGGCTAATTACACCTACTCTAAGCCCCCTAATAAAATAAAAAAGCCCCCCAAAATAATAAAGGTCCCTACCCTATTCTAAATTAAAAAGTAACCAGCTCTTTTAACAGCCCTTAAAAGGGCTTTTTGCGGGGCATGCCCCTAAGTAATCAGCTCTTTTGCCTGTAAAAAACAATTACAACCCCCCCCCCAACATTAAAACCCACCACCCACATACCCCTACTCTAGCCCAAACCCCCCTTAAATAAACCTAACACTACCCCCCCTGAAGATCTCCCTACCTTGAATCGTGTTCACCCAGCCGGGCACCGATGGACCAAAAGAGGACATCCGGAGCGGCAGAAGTCTTCATCCTATCCGGGCAGAAGAGGACATCCGGACCGACAGACATCTTCATCCAAGCGGCATCTTTTATCTTCATCCATCCGGAGCGGAGCCATCTTCTTCCAGGCGACACGGATCCATCCTCTTCAACCGACGCCTACTCGCCGAAAGAAGGTTCCTTTAAATGACGTCATCCAAGATGGCGTCCCTCGAATTCCAATTGGCTGTAAGGATTCTATCAGCCAATCGGAATTAAGGTAGGAAAAATCTTATTGGCTGATCCAATCAGCCAATCAGATTGAGCTTGCATTCTGATCGGAACAGCCAATAGAATGCAAGCTCAATCTGATTGGCTGATTGGATCAGCCAATCAGATTGAACATGAATCTGATTGGCTGATTGAATCAGCCAATCAGATTTTTCCTACCTTAATTCTGATTGGCTGATAGAATAAAATTATTAACCCCTAATCTGCCGCTTCGGACATCGCCACCACTATAATAAACATATTAACCTCTAAACTGCCATACTCCCGCCTCGCAAACACTAGTTAAATATTATTAACCCCTAATCTGCCGCCCCAACATCTCCGCAACCTACATTACAGTTATTAACCCCTAATCTGCAAACCCCAACGTCACTATACTAAAGTTATTAACCCCTAAACCTAAGTCTAACCCTAACCCTAACACCCACTAACTAAATATGATTAAAATAAATCTAAATAAAACCTACTATTAATAACTAAATAATTCCTATTAAAAACTAAATACTTACCTGTAAAATAAACCCTAAACTAGCTACAATATAACTAATAGTTACATTGTAGCTAGTTTAGGGATTATTTTTATTTTACAGGCAAGTTTGTATTTATTTTAACTAGGTAGAATAGTTACTAAACAGTTATTAACTATTTAATAACTACCTAGCTAAAATAAAAACAAATTTACCTGTAAAATAAAACCTAACCTAAGTAACGCTAACACCTAACACTACACTACAATTAAATAAATTACCTAAATTAAATACAATTAAATAAATTAAATACAATTACCTAAATTAGAAAAAACAAAAACACTAAATTACACAAAATAATAAACAAATTACAAGATATTTAAACTAATTACACCTAATGTAATAGCCCTATCAAAATAAAAAAGCCCCCCAAAATAATAAAAAAACCTAGCCTAAACTAAACTACCAATAGCCCTTAAAAGGGCCTTTTGCGGGGCATTGCCCCAAAGAAATCAGCTCTTTTACCTGAACAAAAAAAATACAAACAACCCCCCAACAGTAAAACCCACCACCCACGCAACCAACCCCACAAATAAAACCCTAACTAAAAAAACTAAGTTCCCCATTGCCCTGAAAAGGGCATTTGGATGGGCATTGCCCTTAAAAGGGCATTTAGCTCTATTGTGGCCCAAACCCTAACCAACAAACATTAGAGATATATCATAGGTATAATAACTTAGTATTCTGACTCAGATTGTTGAGCTCTGTCAGGGGAGAGTTCAAGGCACACCTCGTCTTAAGGGTTCTCGCTTAATGAAGATGTCAGTTCGTCTTTGCACCTAGTTTGGTAGGGGGGGGGGAGTGTAGGGAAAAGAAAGAGCCTGAGCTGGAGGGGACACAGTAGAGGGGGAGAAGGGTGAAGAGGACATCATGTTCTGGTTATTCCAGAAGTTTAATAGGCCTACTAGTTCATGATATTCTGCGAGCCCAAAAGTTTTCTCAGGGTTCCCATATAAGGCAGAAATCATTAATTTGTCTTCTCTCTCCGAAAACATAGTTCTCCATGGTTTTAATATAGTTTACACAATCTACTACTCCCTGCCATCTAGGGGGTTGATCTTTTTTTCCAGTTCCTTGCAATGAGCAGTTTAGTTGAGGTGAGGATGTACAGTAGTATAAACTGTTTGCTTTTCGGAAGTTTGTCTATACCTAAGTGTAGGACTGCTAGGGCCGGGTCCAATGCCTCTAGAAGGCCTAAGTCTTTGCAGGTTATTTCTACTCTTGAGTTGACCAATAGTTTTCCAGTTCAGGACATGACTACCAGACATGGACTGGGGTTCCCAGCTCTCTGCATCTCCTCCAGCACAAAGGGGAGTGTTCGGGAAAAAGTTTCTGCAATTTTGCTGGTATCAAATGCGACCTTGTTATAATCTTGAAATATAGTTCGTATAGAGTGACGCAGTGAGTTGCTTTTTTTGTGAGGCTAGAGATCAGTTCCTCTATTAGATATTTATAGTTTGTGGAAAGGGGTTTATGTAGTTGGAGGTTAGCCCCCCATCTCGTTTCCCAGGGGGTAAGGTCTCGTAGACTATCTTCTAAGAAACCCAAAGATTTCATCAAGGATCTCAACCTTAACAGGTCGAACCTAAATTTGGGGGTTAGCGTTGGAAGATTTAGCATGTCCGAGTAAGGGTCGCAATTGGTTATTAGAATAAAAGTCTTGTAGGCAGGTTATGTCTGTACCCATGCATTGAGATGTGTGTTTGTGAGCCCCTGTAACAGTCCTTTTACAGAGTGTATAGGTTATTGTGCTGTAGTTTGAACCAGGTCTCTTGACAGCCCTTAATTATGTCATTGGTAATGTGAACTTAAGATTTTCGATGAGGGGGGAGCCAGAGTAGGTCCGCTAATTCAACATACGCCAGTAATGAGGCTCGTTCCCGATCCCTCCATCTCGTCGGTGGGAGGCTCGGCCGCCATGCAGTAACATGGGATGTCATCGCTGCCTCATGGTATGTTTTCACACTAGGGAGAACTATACCCCCTCTCTCCGTTGGGGATTGAAGTATATGCAAAAGAAGTTGGATGTTCCCAAAGTGCTGTATCAAAGCACATTAATAGAAAGTTATGTGGAAGGGAAAAGTGTGAAAGAAAAAGGTGCACAAGCAGCAGGGATGACTGCAGCCTGGAGAGGATTGTCAGGAAAAGGCCATTCAAAAGTGTTGGGGACTTTCACAAGGAGTGGACTGAGGCTGGAGTCAGTGCATCAAGAGCCACCACACACAGACGGATCCTGGACATGGGCTTCAAATGTCGTATTCCTTTTGTCAAGCCACTCCTGAACAACAAACAACGTCAGAAGCGTCTTACTTGGGCTAAAGAAAAACAGACCTGGTCTGTTGCTCAGTGGTCCAAAGTCCTCTTTTCTGATGAGAGCAAATGTTACATCTCATTTAGAAACCAAGGACCCAGAGTATGGAGGAAGAATGGAGAGGCACACACTGCAAGATGCTTGAAGTCCAGTGTGAAGTTTCCACAGTCTGTGTTGATTTGGAGAGCCTTGTCATCTGCTGGTGTTAGTCCACTGTGTTTCATGAAGTCCAGAGTCAACGCAGCCATCTACCAGGAGATTTTGGAGCACTTGATGCTTCCTTCCACAGACGAGCTCTATGGGAATGCTGACTTCATTTTCCAGCAGGACTTGGCACCTGCCCACAATGCCAAAAGCCCCAAAACCTGGTTCAATGACCGTGGGATTACTGTGCTTGATTGGCCAGCAAACTCGCCTGACCTGAACCCCATAGAGAATCTATGGGGCATTTCCAAGAGAAAGATGAGAGACATGAGACCGAACAATGCAGAAGAGCTGAAGGCCGCTATTGAAGCATCCTAGTCTTCCATAACACCTCAGCAGTGCCACAGGCTGATAGCTTCCATGCCACACCGCATTGAGGCAGTAATTGCTGCAAAAGGGGCCCAAACCAAGTACTAAGTACATACAGTATGCATGCTTATACTTTTAAGAGGTCCGATATTGTTCTATGTACAATCATTGTTTTATTGATTGCATGTAAGATTCTAATTTTCTGAGATTGTGGATTTTGGGGTTTTCATGAGCTGTAAGCCATAATCATCACAATTAAAACAAATCACAGCTTAAACTATCTTGTTTTGCATGTAATGAGTCTAGCTCATATATTAGTTTTACCTTTTAAGTTGCATTAGTGAAATAAATGAACTTTTGCACGATATTCTAATTTTTCGAGTTTCACCTTTACATTCAGGTGAGTGGTCTCTTCACCAGGATGTGTTCAATCAGATTGTGGATCTTTGAGGTCTGATGGCCTATCGTTTAAACAACAAACTTCTGAGGTACTTTGCAAGGTCCAGTAATCCTCAAGCAGAGTTAGTGGATGCTCTAGTAGTTGCTTGGTCATTTTAGCTTGCTTTTCTATTTCCTCCTCTGGTTCTTCTACCCAGAGTGATTTCCAATATAAACCTAGAAAAAATCTTTAGTAATCCTGATTTCCCCAGCTTGGCCTCGCAGGTTTTGGTAGGCAGATCTGGTTTAAATATCCAGCTGTCCTCCTTGGCCCCTGCCTCTGCGGTCAAACCTTCTGTCTCAAGGCTCTTTTTTCCCATTTGGATCTCAAGTCTCTGAGCTTGATGGCATGGAAATTGAACTTTTAGTTTTTAGACATAGCGGATTCTCTGATTTTGTGATTGAAACCTTAACCCGAGATCTTAAGCCGGTAACTAGGAGAATCTATCAGAAGTTCTGGAAGGCCTTGTTTTTTTTTGGTGAGTAGATTATGTTTTTTTCCTGGCATTATTTCAGAATTCCTATGGTTTTGCAGTTCTTATAAAATGGTATGGATAAGGTTCTATATGCCAATTTTCAGAAGGGGCAGATTTCTGCTCTTTCAGTTTTGTTCCAAAGGAAGATTGCTAGTATTCCTGATATTCATAGTTTTGTTCAGACTCTGCTGAATATTAAACCTGTAATCAAGCCAAATTCTCCTCTGTGGAATCTTAATTTGGTGTTAAGGGTTTGCATGCTTCTCTTTTTGAACCTAAGCATAAGGTGGATATTATTTCTTTTGGCAAACTCTTCTGCTAAGGGTTATCTGCTCTTTCTTGTGATCTTCCTTATCTGGTTCTTCATCAGGATAAGCCAGTTTTATGAACTACATTTGACTTTTAACCTAATGTTGTTTCTTCAGATAACTTTAGCAGAAATATTGTTGTCCCTTCTTTGTGTCCTAATCCCAAGAATGCTTTAGAGAGATATTTGCATACTTTGGATGTAAAATAAATAATATTTTAAAATAAAAAAAGTGATTTTAAACATGGTTTTAAAGGTTTTAAGGTGATATAATATATGACAAGGTTTTTGACATACACATACATACACATATATTCATACAAACATACAAAATATATTCAAATATAGATAGATAGATAGATAGATAGATAGATAGATAGATAGATAGATAGATAGATAGATAGATGATAGATAGATAGATAGATAGATAGATAGATAGATAGATAGATATACACTCACATTTTTGAGCTCTTCCCAGTCAAACAGCTTGTCATATACCATGTCACATTTGTAGTATTAATATTTTAATAACAAACATATATGTTACTGTAAATGTGTATATATATATATATATATATATATATATATATATATATATATATATCAGGATTGGATATTATTATTATTAGTAGTATAAGCATATTAGGAGTGTAGTACATGAAGGAAAAGGTTCTACAAAAATTCTTAACAGGATGAATACAAGATTAACCACATTACAACAACACTGCCATGGATAGGGGTAATTTGTTCCCCAAAGCGGATAATATACTTCATATCATTGAGGTATTACAAGGTGAGCAGCATCAATTTATTTGATTTATATATAGTTTGTACCAAGGATTTCTGCACTATATAGATTTTTCTTTTCTTCACATGTATGTTGGGATTTTTGAAGCACTTTTCAACCACACTATTTGTCAAATATATTTTGATATGTTTTACTTGTGTTTTGTTATACTTTCCTTGTAGCCTCAACACTTTACTTCACAACTCCAGTCATGCTACCATTTTAAGCACTGTATGTGTTGCCCTTGTGCTCTACACTCAGCTCAGAACTTGTAATATGAGCGATACAGAGCGTATAGAGTGAGCTAAAGAGATGTTTTACCATTTACTTGTAATACCATATTTATGCTATTTTGAGCACTGCCCCAAAATACTGATAGCGCACCCTGTGCTATCAATAGCACTCCACTTTTCATCAGCCTGGGCAGGATTTCCCATTAGGCACAGTAGGCATGTGCCTACAGATGCACTGCAGCGAGGGGTGCATTTGGCCCTGGGTCCCGAGCCACTACAGTGTGGATTTCATTTAAATTAAAAAAAAACTTGCTATTGGGTCCTGCTCATGTTACAGTCCATACGTTATGTGATGCTTTTGCCCAATAACAACAGTCCAATCTGCACATGGCTAGAGTCACTTTTCACCCACAAGATTACACACAGGCATAAGGGTTTGGCTCCTCCTCAGTGGTGGGTTTTAAGTTTGTCAAAAGGAATCCTGCAGGGACAGAAAAAAGAGGCGCCACATATGACAATATTGTCTGCACGAGAGGTAAGATAGAACATTAGCAATCTCTTGCGGGTAACTACTCACAAGAGCAGCGGCACAACCAGAGTGCTGGACACAGCAGATTGGGACCAACAGAGTCGCCCAACAGACTCCCAGGCATGCCACAGGGCCGGTCACATGGAATCAATGCACCAATCCAACGACAGGATAGCATGATGATGAGCTGATCACCAATGAGCCAAAGGCGGTGTATGGTGACGTCTTGGCAGACTCAATAGGGATCACTCATACCCCATAGGAGACGGAATAAAAATTGGCAATAGAGCAAGCATAATAAAAAAAGTGACTATTTTATTTAAAAGTAAACTTAAAAACAGCAACGCGTTTCTCAGCAATGATAAGCCGTTTTATCAGGCTGTAAATGAAATTAAAATCTCTTGCTCTATATAACGTTACCTCTAGCCAATCGTAGGGCAACATCAGTACACACCTCCAAGACAGGTGGGTAACAAACTAAAAGTGTAACACCCAGTCATAGTGGGAACTAATCTACTTTTGTTAGATACAAAAGGCAAGTGTGTAATCGTGCTGCCCACCGCCAGGAAGAGGTCAACTATACATACATAATAATACTTAAAACATAACACAAAATAAAACGAAAACATGATGCTGGTCACTGTGTATTGGATCAAGCACTCATTAGTTAAATAAATGTTCTAAATGTACACCGCACAGATCCAGATCCAAATATATAAAAAATAAATCACAAAATATAGAGATGGTTGTGAACATTCTGAATAAAAGACACACCTTCACTAGATGTGATGTATGTATTGGATGAAATTAACCCTAACCAATAGGATCAGTACACACCTACCACAGGAGTAGGTGTCAAGCATAGAGTCTAGCACCTGATCGTAGCTAAAAAACCTACGTTCATTAATATAATAAGATCATGACATGTGTGTACAAATAGCACCCACCACTGGGAAGGAGTCAAACAAATGTGCATAAATAAAATATCTGTACATGTATATGCCAATATTAACAAAAACTAATTATTAAAAAAGACACTAATAGCAAAAAATAAATTGATAACAAGTAAAAAAGCATGTGACATAATATTCGAGCAAAACATTATAATTGCAACAATATATCGACAAATAACAATCATTGATAATATGAATGATGTATACATATACTGCAGAAAATGCAAGTATAAGTATATTTAAGAATGGATATCAATGCAAGTATAAATGTATATAAGAATGGAACTCAATTATAAACTTATAAATATGGACCTACTGTAAGCACCCATACATTCATTAGAATATGATGTGTGTATAGGATAACTAATGCGTACAATCTAATTGTACCCGGCATGTGAGCATGCATAGATCAAATACTAGTAAGCAAATAAGATGTCACATATCACAAGGACCTCATCTTCTTCCCATTTAGAATTGAGGGCTGGATCTTCCTTAAAGGAACAGTTCTTAAAAATCCTAAAGCCTGGAACCTATTTTTTTCAATATATTTGTGTAACATTTCTGCATCAAGCCAGTGTCTACATTCAACATTTATTGCCTCCTCTAGTTTGGCAAATAAAGCATGAATGGATAGATTGTCAATGGAATTCTCTTCATTAAGTGTGGAACTCGTGGGTCCAATATGAGAGACGAATAACAGTCTCTTGTTATTTCTTTCACTAATTGAAAGCATAATGAGTAACTCTGTGTATATATCTAGTATGCTCATATAAAAATGTCAATAATAAATAATAAGCAAACGTGGATGGCGTGGACGTGCACACACAAGTTGTGAATAAATGTAATACTAAAAATAACTGCAGGCTAGTATATAGCTAATATGTGATTACAAAAACAAATAATAAAAAATAAAGTGGCAAATGATGCTATTACCAGTAATGGTAATAAACAAATAAATATATAGTGAATGTAGTGATAAAGAGCTTGTGTAAATACAATCAATTAACACATATAATAAAAAGCACCAATGGCAAATATTGGAACAAATTAATCAAATGGTAAAGTGTGTGCACATGCAGTCAGGGTGGAACAACTGTCTGAGAGACTCTCGACACTACTGATCTCAGGTGGGTGCTAATTTCTGACCCATCCAGGTACTAGTGCTACACAGGCAGCATGGCTCCCCAATAGAGTTAACAAAGCGCAACGCACGGTTTACATGTAAGCAGGAGCTCATTGTAAAATATATATACGTACACACAGTGCCCTAACTAATGATCGAGGTCGGTGGGACACTACGCTACAGAAAATAATAATAAAAGAAATAAACAAAAATAATAATAATAATAATTAAAAAAAATGTCTTCACTTTTTTTCACTTTTTTTTTGTGTGAGTGGGAGCATGGGGTGGGGGGGCTTCAGGTTATTGTGCCTACAGACACCTGAGATGTAAATCCGGCCCTGATCAAGGCCTTACTGTTTAATGTATATAGAATAAAACGCTTGTCTTTATTAAAATCCAAAGCTTTATTCTTCAAACAAAGCTCAAAATAGTATACAGATGGGTAAGGTGTGTAAAAAACACACCTAAAGTAGCGCTAATCTCTTTTTTGAAGCAAAGAGGATAAAGATATATATATATATAAAAAAACTATATTAAAAATACATATGGTATCTATTATATAGATAGACTGAATAAATATTAATTAATAATCAATAAATAGCAGTACAACTTTATATGCAATATCAATTCATATAGAAACAGAAAGATATTCCAGTCCAAAGTTTTGCAGGTAATGCACAAAAGAATCCGGCTGCTCCTCTATAGCAGGTGAATACACAGACCTTGATTGTATGCAAAGAATCTAAAAAGACAGAGGAGAGGAGCGCAGACTCAAATGTAGAGTATAAAACGTTTTAATAAAAAATCCACACAGACAGATGGTAACTCACAAAGTGCATGAAATAAAACAGCATATCATGTGTTAAAAACACTGTATAACTTATCCCCTCAACGAGTGTATCCAAGACAGTTCCAGGAATGAGCAAGTGTGTATCCAGGACAGCTCCAGGAAAAGCAGGTTTGTAGCTGAGTTGTTCCCACGGAAGCCAGAAACCAGGCTGGCAGAGTGTAAAAAATATAAAGTCCGTTTCCAGGGATATACACAGTTAAAGGGTGTTAAGCTACCAAGTTATAAGCAAGTACATATGATCCTAGGCTCTCAAATCACAAAATTCCTTGCTGCAGACTTGGAACTGAGGACAGCCTCACAGGATCAAGCGGCTGACGTAAAAGGGGCGGGGCTCTACTCATTTCGTCCCAGTGACGTAGGGACTTTCTCAAGAGTGATTTGTTAGGATCGTACATACCTTTTTGTAAGCAGTGTATATTAGCACTCCCACAAGATCCACCAATGGGATGAATGTGGCTTGTCAATGAAAAATAACGTTAATGATATGCACGATCCAAAAGGGGAATGTAAACAGACGCTTTTAATAGTGTGCTGAAAAAGATATCTAAAATTTGATCAGTAAACAAGTTAAAATGTACCTATATATCAAAAAATAAAATTATTTCACGAATCTGATATGATTATAAAAGGGAAGAAGGGCGCTATAGAACTAAATTTCTTATGATGGTGCAAGTTAATTAACATATACAGTGTCTTAATATAACAATAAATTAATAAATATAATAAGTATAAGTATAATCTAAAAGATCCAACAATTCATAAAACCATAACCATATTTTACAAAAAAAAATATAATAATGATACAATCAAATATCACTTGATACAATGGGAGCTAAAATATATTTATGTCCCTTGTTTAAAAATAAATATCATATAGTAGCTATGGCTTCAACTATCACCTCTATGCTGATGATACTCAGATCTACCTATCCACCCCTGCACTCTCTCCGTCTGTCCTTTCCTACATCAGCAGCTGCTTATCTGGCATTTCTTCCTGGATGGCCTCTCACCACCTAAAAATCAACATGTCCAAGACTGAGCTTCTTCTAATCCCCCCAGCTAATTCTACTGATAGCAGTGAAAAAGTGTGCTAAGACACACGAAACATGTCTGCTGTGCTGCACTGTTACCCCTTTTTTGTCAGTGTAAGCTTTTGTTAGAGCTATGGCTCTTTTTTGCTTTTAACAGGCCCATTTATCAAGCTCCGTACGGAGCTTGAAGGGCCGTGTTTCTGGCGAGTCTTCAGAAAGGTCTAAAGACCTAATGTTATCTTTAGGAAAAATAAGGACATCAAGAATTATATTGCACCCACCAAACTAAGAAATACAAAACAAAATTTCCCAACGATGAATAGCTGGTGTGGGGGAAAAAATGGTCTCTATCCATGTAAAACTCCTGATTGTGTTTTATGCCCTCTAATAGATTGTAATTCTACCCAGTTTTTAAATTATAATGGAACAAAAAGATACCCCTGCAAGGATAGGTGCACCGGCCATACTACCTATGTAGTCTATCAATTGATATGTAAATGTGGGTTAATATACATAGGTCGCACAAAGCGCAAAATAAAATATAGGATCAGGGAGCATATAAGAAATATAGAATCTGGGTTTGACAATCACAGTGTCTCACGCCATTTTAAGTTTTTTCACAACTGCAATCCATCTGACCTGTCTGTTAAATCATAGAATGGGTTAAACCTAGTGTATGGGATACCAATAGGCTTTTAAATCTGAGAAAGAGGGAAACTTTTTGGATAAAGACCCTTGACTGTCTGGAACCCAATGGGTTAAACATTGAAATTGATCTCCAAGCCTTTCTTTAGTCTTTTATATCTAGAAATTTATTAACTTTTTCTTCAATGGATTTTACGTTTTTACCCTATATGATATTTATTTTTAAGCAAGGGACATATTTTAGCTCCCATTGTATCAAGTGATATTTGATTGTATCATTATTATATTTGTTTTTGTAAAATATGGTTATGGTTTTATGAATTGTTGGATCTTTTAGATTATACTTATTATATTTATTAATTTATTGTTATATTAAGACAATGTATATGTTAATTAACTTGCACCATCATAAGAAATTTAGTTCTATAGCGCCCTTCTTCCCTTTTATAATCATATCAGATTCGAGAAATAATTTATTTTTTTGATATATAGGTACATTTTTTTTTTTTTTTTTTTTTTTTTTTTAATTTTCAAACAAGCCTTATTGGAAAACAACAGCAATACATTTTAGTAATTGATACACAAGTCAAGGATGATATTACATAGTATGGTCCCTACCAACAAAGTTATACAGTAAGAGTCCTCCCATTTGGGGTGACCCGTCGAAACCCAAGACCATCCATCGTAGGGTTATTGTCCATTAAGACTATATGGGGATGCCGCCCTTGAGACATCTCGCACTGTACTGATTAACATAGTCCCATGCACATTCTGGCGACACAATGACTAGTGTAGCTAAGGTTAAGTTATACCATTTCCAAAAAGCTTAACATCTTACAAGGAGAAAAAAAAAAAAAAAAAAAAAAACAGAAAATCTACAACAGTTATATGTGCCTTGTATTCAATCTCTTTACTCCATACCTACTATGTAGCGATAAGGGGGGGGGGGGGGGGAGATAGGGGGTGGAGAGGGAGGGGGGAGGGGAGGGAGGATGGCAGGTCTGGAGAGAGGAGGGAGAGAGGGAGGCCTGGCCTGGGGAGACCCACTCTATAAATTATGGCTCCCCTACCGAAGCGCGATCCCCCATTGTAACTGGGGCATTAATTAAAGTTTCCCAGTAAAACTGGACATTATGGAAAAACGATAAATTACCGTTGCTATAATAAGAGTATTCTTCCGCCGCTAAAAGTTCCGAGGTGTGTGTACGCCATTCCTGCATAGTGGGGATGCGTGCAGATTTCCAGTTGCGGGCAATAAGTGCCTTTGCGCTATTCAGGCTGATTTGTGCTAGTTTCCATTTAATTTTACAAACTTTGTCAGGTTTGTGGTTTAGAAGGGCCATAGAGGGCGAGAGGTGAAATGTTGCTCCCAGTAGTTCCCTAAGGAGCTGCTCCACTCCCCTCCAAAAGGGGGATATTGAGCGGCACTGCCACCACATATGTGCCATCGTCCCATTGGACCCGCACCCCCTCCAACAAGTAGCACCCGCTCCTGGGTAGATCAATTTAAGTCTCTCTGGTGTGAGGTACCAACGGAACAACACCTTATGGTTGAGCTCCAGGGATCTAGGTATGGATGAGGACTTGGCGGTGCAGTGTAGTATGTTTTGCCAATGTTCCTCGGAGATCTCCACTCCCAGTTCCCTCTGCCAATGTAGTTTATAAGAAGGGGACGCGGGCACCAGTGCCGCATCTAGCATCTTCTTGGCCTTCGACAGAGAGCCGCGAGGGACCGTAGCAGAGAGGCACAGTCCCTCGAAGCGGGTCAAGTCTCTGAGTAGGCTATCCCTGTAAGGTGAAATTTTCAGTAGGTGTGTGAGCTGTGCATACTTGAGCCACCCAGAGAAAGCGCCTCCCGCCACGTCAGCTAGCTGGGTACGAGTCTTTAAGGTATGGTTGAGAACCAGATTGGTGAACGGTATGGTGCACTCCAAGACTATAGGGTTAGGTCTCTCGGCCAGTACGCCTCCCATAAATTCTGCGTTATAAGAAATTGGGGACATTGGGGAGATAAGGGACGAAATGCCCTTTATTTTTGCTCAGATTCCATCCCATGTTTTGAATAGGTGGTTATATATTGGGGATAGTTTTGCTAGGGGGGGTCTAGCCGAATGTTTGACCCAACTAAGGGGGCCAATATTTGGAGATTTTAAGAGGAAGGAGTCTATAGATGCCCATGCTTTGTTATTAGCCGGGTTGTGCCATTCGATAATTCTCTGCAGGACCACGGCCCTATGATATGACAGTACTGACGGCACTCCCAACCCCCCCGCACCCAATGGGGCTGTGATGATTTTCTTACTAATGCACGGTTTAATGTTACCCCATATAAAAGAGTTTATCAATGATTGTAGTTGATTAATGTATGTGTTCGGCAGGTGAATAGGTACCGTCTGCATAACATAGAGTAGCTGTGGGAGGGCTGTCATCTTTACTGCTTGTATCCTGCCCCACCACGAGTGCGGTTTATTTTGCCAGCCGTCGAGTTCCTTTTTGAGTCTGTGCATGAGGGGTATATACAGGGAGTGCAGAATTATTAGGCAAATGAGTATTTTGACCACATCATCCTCTTTATGCATGTTGTCTTACTCCAAGCTGTATAGGCTCGAAAGCCTACTACCAATTAAGTATATTAGGTGATGTGCATCTCTGTAATGAGAAGGGGTGTGGTCTAATGACATCAACACCCTATATCAGGTGTGCATAATTATTAGGCAACTTCCTTTCCTTTGGCAAAATGGGTCAAAAGAAGGACTTGACAGGCTCAGAAAAGTAAAAAATATTGAGATATCTTGCAGAGGGATGCAGCACTCTTAAAATTGCAAAGCTTCTGAAGCGTGATCATCGAACAATCAAGCGTTTCATTCAAAATAGTCAACAGGGTCGCAAGAAGCGTGTGGAAAAACCAAGGCGCAAAATAACTGCCCATGAACTGAGAAAAGTCAAGCGTGCAGCTGCCAAGATGCCACTTGCCACCAGTTTGGCCATATTTCAGAGCTGCAACATCACTGGAGTGCCCAAAAGCACAAGGTGTGCAATACTCAGAGACATGGCCAAGGTAAGAAAGGCTGAAAGACGACCACCACTGAACAAGACACACAAGCTGAAACTTCAAGACTGGGCCAAGAAATATCTCAAGACTGATTTTTCTAAGGTTTTATGGACTGATTAAATGAGAGTGAGTCTTGATGGGCCAGATGGATGGGCCCGTGGCTGGATTGGTAATTGGTAATTGGATTGGTCTGACTCAGACGCCAGCAAGGTGGAGGTGGAGTACTGGTTTGGGCTGGTATCATCAAAGATGAGCTTGTGGGGCCTTTTCGGGTTGAGGATGGAGTCAAGCTCAACTCCCAGTCCTACTGCCAGTTTCTGGAAGACACCTTCTTCAAGCAGTGGTACAGGAAGAAGTCTGCATCCTTCAAGAAAAACATGATTTTCATGCAGGACAATGCTCCATCACACGCGTCCAAGTACTCCACAGCGTGGCTGGCAAGAAAGGGTATAAAAGAAGAAAATCTAATGACATGGCCTCCTTGCTCACCTGATCTGAACCCCATTGAGAACCTGTGGTCCATCATCAAATGTGAGATTTACAAGGAGGGAAAACAGTACACCTCTCTGAACAGTGTCTGGGAGGCTGTGGTTGCTGCTGCACGCAATGTTGATGGTGAACAGATCAAAACACTGACAGAATCCATGGATGGCAGGCTTTTGAGTGTCCTTGCAAAGAAAGGTGGCTATATTGGTCACTGATTTGTTTTTGTTTTGTTTTTGAATGTCAGAAATGTATATTTGTGAATGTTGAGATGTTATATTGGTTTCACTGGTAAAAATAAATAATTGAAATGGGTATATATTTGGTTTTTGTTAAGTTGCCTAATAATTATGCACAGTAATAGTCACCTGCACACACAGATATCCCCCTAAAATAGCTATAACTAAAAACAAACTAAAAACTACTTCCAAAACTATTCAGCTTTGATATTAATGAGTTTTTTGGGTTCATTGAGAACATGGTTGTTGTTCAATAATAAAATTAATCCTCAAAAATACAACTTGCCTAATAATTCTGCACTCCCTGTAGTTATGCTTAAATAATTTACTACTCCCCGACGTGAGCTGGATTCCTAAGTATTTAAGTTTGTCCATGTTTAGTTTGTATGGGCAGTGAGTCCTTAAGGCTTCAAAGGATTGTTTTTTCATATTGATATTTAGGATTTCAGACTTTTGTGCATTTATGTGGAAATTAGAGTGGGCACTGAATCGGTTGAATTCCTCTAGTAAATAAGTGATTGAAGTGGAAGGGGAAGTTAACAGAATAAGGACATCGTCCGTGTAGAGGGTTATTTTAAAGGAGTTGGGGCCCAGGGTTATACCAGTAATTTTGGGGTTTTGTCTAATATGCGCCGCGAGCACCTCCATGGAGATAGCAAAGAGGAGTGGGGACAGGGGGCAACCCTGCCTGGTCCCATTCCCAATGCTGAAGCTATCTGACAGGACACCATTAGCTTTAATTTTCGCAGAGGGTTGTGTGTACAGACTAAGAATTCTATGGGACATCAGGTCTCCAATACCGAAGGCGGACAGGCATGAGTGCAAGAAATTCCAGTCCAGCCGGTCGAAGGCTTTCTCAGCATCTGTCGATATTAATATTGATGGGATCCTCGACCGGCTGGCGTGCTCTATTAGTTGAATTACTCTTATGGTATTATCCCGTGCTTCCCTCCCGGGGATAAACCCCGTTTGGTCCACACGAATAATTTGAGGGAGAATGGAGTTTAAACGGGTTGCTAGGATCTTTGCGTAAATCTTAACATCAGAATTAAGTAGGGATATAGGCCTATAATTTTCCACTTTCTGGGGGTCTCTGTCCGCCTTCGGTAGAACTATAACATGAGCCTCTAGGCTGCTCTTGGGCCAGGGTATCCTGTCATCTATTGCTCTAAACAAGGTAGTAAGGTGCGGGGCCAGGAGTTGCCTGTAATTTTTATAATATAGGTTTGTGAACCCATCTGGTCCTGGGCTCTTACGCAAGGGAAGGGATTTTATAGCTAGGAGGACTTCTTGAAGGGTAATTGGGGCCTCTAATTTCTGATTTAGTTCTGCAGTAAGGGCCGGGAGTGCGGCCTCCTCTATATACCTCTTTCGCTCCTGGGG
This sequence comes from Bombina bombina, assembly GCF_027579735.1. NCBI lineage: Eukaryota > Metazoa > Chordata > Amphibia > Anura > Bombinatoridae > Bombina > Bombina bombina. The sequence goes on along the minus strand of NC_069504.1, from coordinate 1,013,525,595 downwards.
GTTAGCTGCCAGTGGTGGTTTCCGCAGGTTGTATAGTTCATTATAAAACTTTCTAAATTCGTTTACAATTTGGTGGCTGCTTAGAGCCTGACGACCCGCAGGATCGACTATACTATGTACATATGAGTTCAGCTTCTGTTCCCTAAGGGTTCTTGCTAAAGTCGGGCCTTTGATATATAGGTACATTTTAACTTGTTTACTGATCAAATTTTAGATATCTTTTGCAGCACGCTATTAAAAGCGTCTGTTTACATTCCCTTTTTGGATCGTGCATATCATTAACGTTATTTTTCATTGACAAGCCACATTCATCCCATTGGTGGATCTTGTGGGAGTGCTAATATACACTGCTTACAAAAAGGTATGTACGATCCAAACAAATCACTCTTGAGAAAGTCCCTACGTCACTGGGACGAAATGCGTAGAGCCCCGCCCCTTTTACGTCAGCCACTTGATCCTGTGAGGCCGTCCTCAGTTCCAAGTCTGCAGCAAGGAATTTTGTGATTTGAGAGCCTAGGATCATATGTACTTGCTTATAACTTGGTAGCTTAACACCCTTTAACTGTGTATATCCCTGGAAACGGACTTTATATTTTTTACACTCTGCCAGCCTGGTTTCTGGCTTCCGTGGGAACAACTCAGCTACAAACCTGCTTTTCCTGGAGCTGTCCTGGATACACACTTGCTCATTCCTGGAACTGTCTTGGATACACTCGTTGAGGGGATAAGTTATACAGTGTTTTTAACACATGATATGCTGTTTTATTTCATGCACTTTGTGAGTTGCCCTTTGTCTGTGTGGATTTTTTATTAAAACGTTTTATACTCTACATTTGAGTCTGCGCTCCTCTCCTCTGTCTTTTTAGATTCAAAGCTCAAAATAGGGATACAGGTGAGGGGAAATGAGAAGCGGCTTACATGTTTCGGCTGTGAGTCATAATCAGAGCCTTACTGTTTAATGTCCTTTTAAAAGAAAAATGCATTCAATGCCCACTTTATTCTTAATTGAATCTAAGCCTTGTCCTTGTGTGTATGGATAGGTTTATGGAACTAATGTACTAATAATCAGTGCCTCATACTTTGATAAAGCATTGGTGGTTGAAGCTATATTAGATAAATATTTTTTGTTTAATGAAACAAAATATCAATACTAAGGGCCTGATTATCAAGGGCCAAATGGCCCCTGATGCCCCTATTTCCACGCGAGCCTTCAGGCTCGCTGGAAACAGCAGTTATGAAGCAGCGGTCTTAAGCCCACTGCTCCTTAACTGGTCCACCTGCTCTGAGGCTGCAGACACCAATCCACCCAATCTCATACAATATTGCTGATTGACACCCCCTGCTAGCGGCAGATTGAAATCTGTCTTGGGCTTCAGTGGTAAGATCTGAAACACATTCCAGTAAATCTAGCACAATTTGTAGTCTTCTATCTTGGAACCATAAGCTTCATCTCTAATAGGTTGGGTAAAACCCTGTATAGAGGTCATGGGTGTCTACCCTTTGAAATGAGACTTAGGGGCCCATTTATCATTCGTCTGTCCGACATGATCCACTCTGCGAATCATGTCTGACAGAAATCGTTGAATGCCAACAGCATACACTGTCAGTCAAAGAAGCCATGTTTGTGTGGTGCTTATATACCCTGTGTAAATATTTAATGATGTACCTGTTTGCCTTGTAAATTGTGTTCAGGTGTGCTTTGTTAGTAATTTGTATGTGTGCAATGTGTATTAGTTGTGTGAATTTGTGCATTCTCATATTGAGTTAGTATTTGTGGAATGTGGAGAATGCGATGACGTCATAATGATCGTTTTGCATGACATTGTCCAATAGTATTATGTGTAAATTTAAATGTTTATTTGTGATAGTGTCGTATTTGTGAAGTGTTGTAAATGTTTGTTCACAAGAACTGCTGACAGTGTATGCTGTTGGCATTCATCGATTTCTGTCAGACATGATTCGCAGAGTGGATCATGTCGGACAGACGAATAATAAATCGGCCCCTAAGTCTCATTTCAAAGGGTAGACACCCATGACCTCTATACAGGGTTTTACCCAACCTATTAGAGATGAAGCTTATGGTTCCAAGATAGAAGACTACAAATTGTGCTAGATTTACTGGAATGTGTTTCAGATCTTACCACTGAAGCCCAAGACAGATTTCAGAAAAAACTCTAAACATTCTTTCATATCCTCCAACATTTCCAGAAGGCCATCGAATGGAAGGTGAAGGAAACTTGGGGTGTGACCTGGAGTTTTCTCTGAAGTCATAAAAAGAGGAGCAGAATCACAGGGTGTACAATGGGTAGCTTAGATATGTCATGAGTGATGTCAGAATGCAAGCTCCAAATATTGTGGCAATCCCACAATATGAGAGATGTTTGGGAGTTCTGAGCTTATGAATGATGGCAAATTTAACATTTTTTTTAAACAAAAATGACTGAATTTATTGTGGGGAAAAACTGCCACTTAAAATGTATATAATCTCCATTTCCACCCTCCTATCTTTATGTTATATGTTGTACCTTTATACTGTCTAAGGGTCCTATTCTCAAAAACTCACCTCATCTTATTTTGCTGAGCATTTTAATGTAAAGTAAGTGTCTCTACTTATAATAAAGACTATGGGGTAAATTTATTAAAGTGCAGACAGACATGATACGATGTAGCGCATCATGTCTGTCGCACATCGATAAATGCCGACAGCATAAGCTGTCGGCATTTATCATTGCACCAGCAGTTCTTGTGAACTGCTGGTGCAATGCCGCCCCTGCAGATTCATGGCCAATCGGCCGCTAACAGGGGGTGTCAATCAACCCGATCGTATTCGATCGGGTTGATTTCTGTCCTCGGCCTCAGAGCAGGTCGACAGGTTATGGAGCAGCGGTCTTTAGAAACACAGGGCATCAAGCTCCGTACGGAGCTTTATAAATTGAACCCTATTAATGAACTTCACTTAATGAGATACTCAGTTCCCAAGTAGCATATTGGCTTAAAAACAATCCCTGAGGGGCTTCATAATACTGAAGAAACATCTGACAGAATCTTTCCAGAACAGAGTGCTACAGAATCTGGCTCATAGTCTATTTGTGTTTTGTTCTCTGTTTTTCCTCCACCTTTTCCGATATCTTTTTCCTCTTAATCAGATTTATACCTGTTCATTCCATAGTCTTTGTCTCTCTCCTTCCCTCTTCCCAAACTGCATATTTCATTTAGACAAACATTCTATTTGTGCCAATGAGGATTTCAAGAAGAAAAACTTTTTTTCCCAGCATGACTACACTGGCCAAAATTAGTGATTAAAACTTATTTAAATAACATTTTTTTTAATATACCAAGCTGCTAGTTTGCTGCTAGGTGCTATCCTTAATAATAATTTACCCTTTCACCCAGTTCCAAATTCGAAATGTCATTTGTTTTTTAAAAGTCTTTTATATATTTTAAGAAATTGGGCGGGTTGCTGTTCATTAAAAAAAAATTTTTTGCAGATTAATTAAATCAATATTCCAAATTAAGTCATATTCAAGTTTTTCAATCTACAAGACCCTGTGCTAGACTATTAGCATTACTTTATAGATCATCATCATCAATGTCCCCCATGGAAGTTGAAGCATTGACAGATTGCTCTTGAACAATTAGTTAAACAAAGGCAGGGGTTTGGGATACCCAAGAGATTTCTTGTGCAGTGTTAATTTCAGGCAATGGATGCATAAATTAATAACTAAGCTCTCAATAGTAATGGGCAGAAAAAGATATAGCAGACATTTTGCAAGAATGTTAGCCATTTGAAAGAGCACTAGATGGCAACCATATTTCCTGCCATACAGTGCTCCAGACAAGAGAGAGAGAGATCAATTAATTAACATTTGCTTTACTTGTAATATAGCCCTTAGTCATTACCAGATGATACAAGCACCTTAGGCTCTCTGAAGTGCTGTGTTTAAAATGCTGGTGCACGGTGCATACCTAAATAAAGTTTTGAAACAGCTATAGATTTATTAGAAACATTTTTGCTAATAGATGTAAATTACAAAAATGCTTCTATTCAAAACTGAAATGCATCAGTTTGGATTCCTATTTTACCATTATTTTGTAGTTGGCTATGTGTTTAACCCCTGAAAACCCTTGTGTTAATCACATAGTTAATGCACTACTGAACACTAGCTGAACACATCTGGCCAGCCAATGACAAGAAGCATATGTGTAGCCACCAAGCACCAGCTACCAGGTATGCTTTATAGCAAAGGATACCAAGACAATTAAATTTGATCATAAAAGTAAAATATAACGCAGTAAGGGCCAGATTGCAAGTGGAGCACACTGTTTAATACCAGCGCTTGCTAACGTGTGCTGGTATTACAAGTTAACAGCAATGCGAATGCAAGCTCACGTTCCCATTGCTGGGAAGCATTGTGCTCACAGTTCCCATAGACCATAATGTAAAGGCACTATTCTAACACCCCACTCCCACCAACCTTAGACCCCAAAAAGCTGCCTAGAGCAGTTGTTTTTTTATTTTAAAAAATGCTCAATTTTGAGGGCATTTGGAGCACTTTTAGAGTGGCTGGTTAATTTTACAGTGGCTGGTTAATTTTACAGTGGCTGGTTAATTTTACAGTGGCTGGTTAATTTTCGGAGCCACTTGTAATAATTGGTTATTTATTGTGCGTCCACAAACGGGCAAATTTGCCCGTTTGTGGGTGCGCGATCATTTATGGCTCCACTTGTAATTTGGCCCTAAATATGTATAGGTGAATCTTGTAGTTTCTGCAAAGCATTTGACACATTTCCAATAATTTGACATTTTAATATGCCAGCTAGAAATACAGATCCAATTCAATGCAGTTTTTCCCCTGGGATTAATGGATGCATTTATAATTCTATTCACCATTTATAAAGAATAAAATATGTGCATTAATTAGTGTATTACAATGAGTCCTCCTAGGGTCTTTGCTTAATTTCCCTAATTTCCTTTAGTCACGCTGGCAATATTTCTATAATTGATCTAAGATTTTGCTCAAAGAAATAGAATATGACTCAGATCTCAAGATACATTAAATATTTTAGCTTGTTTATTAAACAAGACTTCACTTTCATGGAAACTATTTTCACTTTATAATACAAAAAGACTACTTATTGTTAAAAAACAAAAGGATTGCTGGTTCACTGCATGCAAAGAATGAATGTTGTACATTCTCTTTTGAAACACAAAATAATGTTACTAGGTTTTATGTATGTTGTGTACATCATATGCATGAACCTTAACCAATAAAAACAGGTGGTTTAACACAATATATACAAACCCCACTCATTCATTATTTTATTGTGTAGTGCTTTCAGCAAATGCAATCAACATTGTTAATATGAGAAGGACAACATAAAAGATTCAGTACACCCTGGGGCTGCGGTACAGAATGAATTTATGTATCAGCCAATTAATGGCAGAGTGTTTTGTGTTTTATGTTATTGAGAATGCCAACTTTCCACTTTACGGTATATAGCTCATAATAAAGTAATTTACAGCAAAGTGAAGTTTAAAATCATTATATAGGTTGAGGGCCACTAAATTTTTCTCTGATCATAAATAATATAATTAGAGACCCCACATATATAATGATACAGTCACTGCATGCATAAAAAGCCTTCTGATATCTATATATTCATATATATAACCTTCTCATATATTTCATATTAATACCCCAAAAATAACTGAAGTGGTATATTATAGATGATAGATAGATAGATAGATAGATAGATAGATAGATAGATAGATAGATGATAAATAGATAGATACAGACAGACAATATTTTCATTTTTCTATTTTGGATACTTAAGAACATACAAAATACTTCTTCAGGAAGGGATCAGAGAAACCCAATTAGAGCCTGAATTATTATGTTTGAGATGTCTTCTGTCTTGAGTGTAGAAGGGGCACATTTTAGAAACATTTTTTTAAGGGACAGTAGTAAAAATGAGTCACAAACTGGATTTTTAAACAAATTGGATTTAAGAAATGGAGCTTGTGAATGAAAGGGGAAAAGAGGAAGACCTACATTTTGGAGCTATTGACTTGTAGAACATCCGAGATCAGATAATGTTTAACAGTTAATGGCATGAGGGAGCAAGTAAGAGAATTGGGGGCCAATTTACTAATGTCCGCCGCACATCGATAAATGCAGACAGCATACGCTGTCAGCATTTATCATTGCACAAGCATTTCTAGTGTAATACTTGTGCAATGCCGCCCCCTGCATATTTGTGGCCAATCGGCTGCTAGCAGGGGTATCAACCCGATCGTATCCGATCAGGCTGATTGCTGTCCGCCGCCTCAGAGGTGGCAGACGAGTTAAGGAGCAGCGTACTTATGACCGCTGCTTCTTAACTTCAGCTTCAGGCAGACCTGAATCAATGAGGGTCGGAAGCAGCAATGTGCTACATCTAGCTTATGTTATGTGTGTACATATAAGGCTATATAAAGAGTGATGACTTAACAGTAGCGAAAAGGGGTTTTATTACGGCTCTTTGTGCGCATCAGAAGTAGTGCGATATAACAAATTGAAAGTAAACGCATTATCTTGAACGCAATAGAATTTAACGCAGAAAGAGAGAGCGTGTCCTCAGAGCTCTAGTTAACTAAAATGCAGAGCGAAAAAGTTGCACAAAACACATAAAAAATACATTTAAAAGTACAGTTACACTCATAATACTATATAATAAAAATTATTTTAAAAAAAATTGCATAAAATAGTTATAAAGGTTCAAAGAATTGAGGTCTCAGATGTAAGAGAAAAAAAGGACTGCAAAAAGCTTTAACATAGAGATACATACATTAACATGCCTAAATATGTATATGTATGCATGTATGTGTATATATATATATATATATATATATGTGTATGTTTTTATATATGCATTTACAGACATATATACACATATAAACACATAAATACATATGTATACATATATAAACATATATATACAGTATCTCACAAAAGTGAGTACACCCCTCACATTTTGTAAATATTTTATCATATCTTTTCATGTGACAACACTGAAGAAATTACAGTTTGCTACAATGTAAAGTAGTGAGTGCACAGCCTGTATAACAGTGTAAATTTGCTGTCCCCTCAAAATACCTCAACACACAGCCATTAATGTCCAAACCGTTGGCAACAAATGTGAGTACGCCCCTAAGTGGAAATGTCCAAATTGGGCCCAAAGTGTCAATATTTTGTGTGGCCATCATTATTTTCTAGCACTGCCTTAACCCTCTTGGACATGGAGTTCTCCAGGGCTTCACAGGTTGCCACTGGAGTCCTCTTTCACTCCTCCATGATGACATCACGGAGCTGGAGGATGTTAGAGACCTTGCACTCCCCAACCTTTCATTTGAGGATGCCCCACAAATGCTCAATAGGGTTTAGGTCTGGAGAAATGCTTGGCCAGTCCATCGCCTTTACCCTCAGCTTTTTTAGCAAGGCATTGGTAATCTTGAAGGTGTGTTTGGGGTAGTTATCATGTTAGAAATACTGCCCTGCGATCCAGTATCCAAAGGGAGGGGATCATGCTCTGCTTCAGTATGTCACCGTACATGTTGGCATTCATGGTTCCCTCAATGAACTGTAGCTTCCCAGTGCCAGCAGCACTCATGCAGGTGAGACCATGACACTCCCACCACCATGCTTGACTGTAGGCAAAACACACTTGTCTTTGTACTCCTCACCTGGTTGCTGCCACACACGCTTGACACCACCTGAACCAAATAAGTTTATCTTGGTCTCATCGAACCACAGGACATGGTTCCAGTAATCCATGTTCTTAGTCTGCTTGTCTTCAGCAAACTGTTTGGGGACTTTCTTATGCATCATCTTTAGAAGAGGCTTCCTTCAGGGACGACAGCCATGCAGACCAATTTGATGCAGTGTGCGGCATATGGTCTGAGCACTGACAGGCTGAACCCCCGCCCCTTCAACCTCGGCAGCAATGCTGGCAGCACTTATACGTCTATTTCCCAAAGACAACCTCTGGATATGACGCTGAGCACGTGCATTCAACTTCTTTGGTCGACCATGGCGAGGCCTGTTCTGAGTAGAACCTGTCCTGTGAAACAGCTGTATGGTCTTGCCCACTGTGCTGCAGCTCAGTTTCAGGGTCTTGGCAATCTTCTTATAGCCTAGGCCATCTTTATGTAGAGCAACAATTCTTTTTTTCAGATCCTCAGAGAGTTCTTTGCCATGAGGTGCCATGTTGAACTTCCAGTGACCAGTATGAGAGAGTGTGAGAGCGATAACACCAAATTTAACACACCTGCTCCCCATTCACACCTGAGACCTTGTAACACTAACGAGTCACATGACACCGGGGAGGGAAAACGGCTAATTGGGCCCCATTTGGACATTTCCACTTAGGGGTGTACTCACTTTTGTTGCCAACAGTTTAGACATTAATGGCTGTGTGTTGAGTTATTTTGAGGGGACAGCAAATTTACGCTTTTATACAGGCTGTGCACTCACTACTTTACATTGTAGCAAAGTGTCATTTCTTCAGTGTTGTCACATGAAAATATATAATAAAATATTTATAAAAATGTGAGGGGTGTAATACTGTAAGTATATTGGAGCCCTTTGCAGTCAAGTAGCTTAAACGTGTAAAATCATATACATGCAATATTCATATTTAATAACATGTTTAACTGTGTATTTAATGTAAATATTTCACAATCCAATGTTCTTCACATAAGGGAATATGTTCTAAGTATTTTTACATAGATATTTATATATCTATCTGTATATATCTATACCTTTATATAATCATATATCAACTAATAGTGGAAGGGGATACTTTGTCCCTGAAACGTCACTGTTCACAGTAAAAGATTTTTGGAAACACTAGAGTGTGCAAGTTTGGTTTGTCATATATATAAATATATATATATATATATATATATACACAAAATATAATATACAAAGAGATCAGCACTCACCAGCATCATCAGCCACTCTGTGCATGGGGGTTCACTGTTTCAACCACTGGCTGAATACATTGACCACTTCCTTCAACCTGTAGTCAAATCCATGGCTTCATACTTAAGGGACTCTTCTGAACTTATCCATTTATTGAATCAGATGGTTGATATTCGTTCAACGGACACCCTGGTAACCATGGATGTCATCAATTTATATACCATCATTCCCCACACACACGGGATGGATATGGTCAGGAGAATCCTATCCACTTGTCCTAACTATATAGGTCCACCTATTGAGTTTCTCCTTCACCTACTAGAGCTATGTCTGGTTAAGAATTATTTTCGTTTTGAGAAAAGATATTATTTGCAAACATTAGGCACTGCGATGGGGTCAAATATGGCCCCATCATATGCTAATATCGACATGTTCATGTATGAGCATGAACATATTCTGACTCCTGAACAGAGCTCTATTAGGTTCTACCGATGGTACATTGATGATGTGTTCCTTGTATGGAGGGGTGACCTTGAATCTCTTAATATATGGTTCAATCATTTAAACTCCATTAATTCTACTGTACAGTTCAAGATGGATGTTGATAATGAAAGAATACACTTCATTGATCTAGAGATTTACAAAAATATGACATGTGATGGCCTGAGGTTACATACTACACTCCTTCAGAAAAACACACCCAGCTTTCAGAAAAAAGGGGTTAGCTCCTCTCAGCTCCTGCGTGTTGTACGCAACAACACCGAGAAGGCTCACAAGAAACAACAACTTGACATGATGTCACAGAAATTTATCAATCGGGGATACCCAAAACCACTGATAATGACACAAAGTGAGATAGCACACTCATTAAGCCAGCAATCAATCAGCTGTAAACCAGTAAAACCAGTAAAACCTGTTGATAAACGGCAGAATTTTGTTACCACATATACACCGGCATCTCATACGGTGCAAAAAAACAATACATAACATTGCCCTATTTTATAAACGGATTCAAGTCTTCCCTTTGGTGACATGCCATCTCCAAGATTAGTCTGCAAGAGATCACCGAATCTTAGGGATCTGTTGGTAAAGACTGACCCTATACGAAGTTACCAGAGAGATACCTGGTTACCCCAAAAAAAGAAGGGCTGCTACAGATGGGGCAATTGCGTAACCTGCAATGGAATGATTGTTGGTAATAAATTTCATCATCCACATACCAACAAAACGTTCCACATAAGACACTGGCTGACATGTACTTCGGACCATATTGTGTATGTGATCATCTGTCCATGTTCCCTTTATTATGTGGGAAAAAAGACCACTACGTTCAGAGAGAGAGATTGGCTAACCACAAATCAGCCATTAGGCTAGCCTTCGACAAAGGCTCTTCAGACCAATAGGTGGCACGCCACTTTCAGCAAGCGGGGCATGCCATCTCTACTATGAGAACTATACTCATCGATCACATCCCTAAACACAGACGGGGGTGAAGAATGGAATCACGTTGGATCCATCGATTGGACACCATTACACCAAAAGGCTTGAATGTGATGATCGACTACAGTTGTTTTTACAAGTGACTGTGAGCTTCCTCTCATCAATATATCAGTTTCTACCATCTCCTTGGAACACTCTGTTTTTAAATTTTTTTGAATGTATGATACATACCACTGGTCAGACAAAATGTCAAATTGATATATTGATAGGAGTATTACACCTACAATGCTATAATTTGTATGTGAATATGGAGTCATAAGATAACTGTCTATTTTTCATAATTTTTAGGCTCCTTGCATTCATGTTGGTATGACCTGCTTTTTGTTTTTATGTTTTTAGTTAGTCCTAGATATGTTTATCGTGGGTACCGCTTGTTAGCTCTGCCTGTTGTCATGACAACACACTTTCCCTTTTTTGGACGTATTGTCCAACACTGTGATTGTATTACAGCAGATGACTGCATCTGCCACAATAGGGTTTGTATAGTGTTTTCAATGACAGCATACATGGTTTGCTAATAGGATGAATTATATATTCATGTTATATGTTTACTGTTTAACATACAGGGTAACTGATCGGTTGGCATGGTGACACATAATTGCTATATTAAGGGCAGTGCGTCCGCATTATACCTGCTCAGTATGTGACGACGAGATGATACTTGATGTGTTTACATGCGTCTCCATGACAACCAACGCCATCTTTGCTACGTCATCACATATACACATGCGCATTGTCCTGACATACCACGCCAGTAGTTGTGGTCGATGTTTTATGGTTGTTATGACTACGATCCTCATGTTGATGACGTCAGACGAAGTGAAAACAGTTTCACAAAACGCGTAAGAGCATGCCCACTTGTGACGTCACTTCCAGTCTGGCGAGACTGCAACGCTTCAGAGCGCTTCACAGCAAAAGTGAATCCAGTGCCATCCTATCTAGTGGAAAACCTGAGAAGGAATATAACTACCTTATCCTTTCAAGAACTACACCAGGTACTCTCCACCAACTGTATTTAATAATATTCTACAAAACTTCACATTTCAAACCAATGGAACACGTTGTGACTTTTCATTGTTTGTGAAAAATAAGGCATTTATTCAATTCGCCTTCTTTGTGGAAAGAAGTTTCTTCACGTCTCTGCACAAGCACTAACCTATACCATCCTGAGACTTTTTAATCATTAGCACTGACACTGGATGTTTGTGCTTAAATAAAGGATTTTTATTTTTCATCAGTTACTAGTATTTGATTCATTTTCTAAAAGGCATCTACCATACCCCAAAGAGGGGAAGTTTATTATTATTTCCCCATAAAGGCGATAATACAATATTGGAAAAGGAAGAATTTGACCTACATCATACAGATGAAATTTATCACTGGAAATTAAATTTACCATACTCCACAGAGGAGAAGCACTTTCCAAAGGCACAAGAAATAAAGAAGTATTGAATCCCATATGTACCACCAAGACTAACATCTTTAACACAGATAAGGATTAATTCCCTCCAAGGCTCCTCACATACCTCACAAGTTTGAGGTTTAAAACGGTTTTCTCCACTCTACGAGCGCTATAGTTTGGAACCCTCAACTCCTACTCTTACTACTATTTGTTCCATTTGATGATAGTGGAATTTCCAGACCAAGCTGCTTAGAAATACATCAGAAGGATTTTTAAATAAGGCAAAATAACTATTTGCATAATACACAGCGCAAGCCAAAACACCCTTTCCTTTTATATATATATATATATATATATATATATATATATATATATATATATATATATATATATATATATATATATATATATATATATATATATATATATATATATATATATATATAGGGGTATAGTTATATATTGTACCAAAAAAAATCATATATATAAAGAAGTATATATTTATGAATAAATAGAACATATATTTTCTATGTGAAGAACATTGGAATGTGAAATATTAATATTTAATTAATATTTCATATCAGGTTAGTGGAATCGGGTTTGCATGCGAGTAAGGGCATTAGGTCTTTATTCCCACTTTTTTGCTCTCCATTGAAGTCTTTGGGGGATATGTTAATGTGGTTTTGATTTTCGAAAAATCTTCTTTTTGTGTGCGTCGGTTTTGTGTGCGAGTGAATTTTTTTTACTTTTAACTTGTAATACACGTGGAACAAGCAAAAAGCCGAAGTCTATCAGGGATAACATGAGAGCAGGAACGCAAACTACCGCTCTGGCCCATAATGAGATAAATATTTTAATACAAAATATGAATAATATGGAAATAGGAATAAAGTTTAAAAGATATTAAAATAATAGTTCATCTTTGCTTTTCTAACCAAATACTTTTTGGAAGAGAATGTCATGAACAATTTGTGATAGAAGCCATATACTATTCTATCATAAACCACACAAGATTTGCTGTTTTATTTTAAATTTCCATACAAGGCTCAAATCCAGTTTTTTTTTAATTAATTCTCCATTAGTTCCACCTAGGAGTGGTTCATTTCCACCCACTGTATCTTGGCAAACCTCAACTTTATGCCTCACAATAATACAAAGACGAATTAAGTAATTGAATAGTTTAAATTAATTTCTTATCCCATTTCTTCCACTGGTATAGTTTGTTAAATATTTGAAAAGGATCAATGTTATTAAATTATTCATATATACAGCAAATTCAATGGACACTAAAATTAAAGTGGCTGAGAAGGAAAACTTCCATAAGTTAACAGATGGAAAATAACACACTCCACAAGCTTAAAGGGACAGTCTAGTCAAAATTAAACTTTCATGATTCAGATAGGGTATGCAATTTTAAACAACTTTCTAATTTTCTTTTATCATCAAATTTGTTTTGTTCTCTCTGTATTCTTTGTTGAAAATAAACAAATGTGCTAATAATTGCACCGGGCTTAGTTAGTATCAGACCACTACTAATGAACTGAACACAACTTCCTCTATGTTGTGTTAAGAAAGTGTGGCTAGAAAACAGAAAACGTATTAGGAGGGCGCTATGAGAAGCTTAAGATACTGAAATACACAACAAAATATTCTTACAACCTCATAGGTCTAAAATACAAAGGACATTTATTGAGGTAATTTAATTATAATTAATTATATATATATATGTTATCTACAGAGGAATAAAAGAACTGGGACGTCTCCCTTAGGTCTAAAACATAATAAATTCAAATTAAGAATGTAGCATAAAATGTGAAATCTGCTAATATATAAGCGGCAGTATGTACCAGCCTACATACAGTATTATGTACAAAATAGGCAAATAAATATTCAAGACTTACTTGGTCTAATTTACTAATACCACCTTGATTATCTAACTAAGTATATGCGTATAGCAAGTGTTTATAAACACACAAGTTGTTCATGGATAATGCAAAGCAGTCTTAATGTTAAACAGTACTCAGACGGATGTTATCCGTTTATTGTACATATACAAGTTTATATATTCTGCTGGGTACCTTTCTTCAATGTGGCTCTCGCCCATATAAATCCTTTTGAGGGGTACTCCCTGTCTCCTGCTATTCCTGTTACACACAGACTGGCTCACTTACCCTCCTCACGGCGTTATGCCAAAGTGTGTCCGCTTGCTCCCATGTGACCTTTTGGGCTACGTCACAGGTGTTATAATTGCTTCCTCTATGTTATGTTAAGAATTTGTGGCTACACTACGGGAGGCCCAAGTTAGACTACTCCATAGAGACTATATTACACCAAGCAGACGGATAAAATGGAACCCTACATCTTCAAACCATTGTGTTAAATGACACTATTTTAATCCTTTTTTAATGGACTAATATCAGGAATAAATGTTGCCCTCTTATAATGTTATTTATTCTAATTGCCAGACAATGTATTCTGATCCTATGGTGTTCTAACAAATCACCCTCCCTGACTCAATTTAAGCACCTAGTATATAAACAATTATTTATTGAACAGCATGAAATCCTTTTGGACACTAAACGTAGGTTACCCAACTTTTGGAAGAAATGGTACAAATTCTTAGAAACCCTTGCTCTCGTTACACAAAGACAAATTCTTAAACCCTTCTCACAACATGAATTAATGCTGACGGCTGCTCTGAAGAGAGAATGGGCGGAAGTGTATGCTGATACACTACCTGCTGACTTGAATACCATATAAGAGGAAATACTTATAGAAACTTTTTTTATATCCCCTTTTTTTCCCCCCCAAAGTTCTCCACTCCCACCCCTATTGAAGGTGTTCCAATGTTGATCCTATGACCTATGCTATTTGTAAGTATAGGTTTAGTTATTGAGTTTAAGTTTACTGTATTTACACTGTTAAAAATATGGGAAGAGGTAAAGAAGACAAAAAGCGAAAAATCACTCTCGAGAACCCTTTATAGGTATTATACCACTGCTATTATACCATGATTTGAAAGGTCTAACAACACCTCATTGGGTCACTCTTACTACAGTCTCTACTTGATCATCCGATCTTCTTTTCTCAATTTGATGTACATTCTTGTTTCATGACTGTGTTTTCCTTCTGGTCAATTATTACACCTTATATATTGCCTGTACTGTTTTGTTTGCCTATGACCTATGCTGCTTTCAAGAATAGGTTTAGATAGTTGGTGTTAGGTTGGTTTTACTTGTTTACTTTGTTTAAAAAAATTAAAATTGTTTGAGGGACCTTTACAGGTATTGCACTACTCCCTGAATCCATGAGTTGAGGGACTAGGCAACATTTCATTAGACTTCCTTTGTTACAATCTCTAATTGATCATCAGACTTTTTCTTATCAAATAGCTGTTTACTTATGTACCTGGACTGTATTCTCCTCTTGTATAATGGTTACACTCAGAATGTACATGACAATTTTATTCATGTGGTACCTGTATTGTATTGTATTGTTTTTGTCCCCTCGATTAAAAGAATAAAAAAAAAAAAGAATTTGTGGCTTTCTTCAATGTGGCTCTTGACTAAATAAATCCTTTTGAGGGGTACGCCCAGTATCCTGCTATTCCTGTTACATATAGGCTGGCTCACTTACCCTCCTCACGGCATTATGCCACAGTGTGTCCGCTTGCTCCCATGTGACCTTTTGGGCTACGTCACAGGTGTTGTAATGGCTTTTCAAATGAGGGTTGCAGTAAAAGTTAATTACTGATACAGAATAGATACTTAGTTCAATGTACTCGTTCTTTGTGCTTATAGCACGCAAGTAAGGAATAGTTGATTTTGCCATTGGTTATTCTGATGATGATGTTGTACATAACCTGGGTTATTAAGTATAGTAACAAAGTCCATACAAAAATCAGCAGGTTTAAGATAAACCTCTTGGTGGGATATACCTCACCCTGCACAGATATAGCTGCCTTAAACGTCAACGCGTTTCACCCTGTTATGGGCTTTATCAAGATAAGTTTTAGGCAGGTAAACCTGTAAGTCTTTTATAATTGGTCCGTTGTTAATTGGCCTTATTTAAGGTGGTATTAGTTTCATTCTATTGTCCATTTTTAAGGTGGTATGATGCTCATTTTGCATCTAAAAACTATTCCAGTTAAAACAAACAAAATAATTTTATACAGAACAATTGAAAAAAACACAAAGTTTTGGTAATACAGCCTATGTGTAACAAGAATAGCAGGAGACCGGGCGTACCCCTCAAAAAGGATTTATTTGGATAAAGGATTGAAGAAAGTCACAAATTCTTACATAGAGGAAGTCGTTATAACACCTGTGACGTAGCCCAAAAGGTCACATGGGAGCTAGCAGACACACTGTGGCATAACGCCGTGAGGAGGGTAAGTGAGCCAGTCTGTGTGTAACAGGAATAACAGGAGACAGGGAGTACCCCTCAAAAGGATTTATATGAACGAGAGCCACATTAAAGAAAGGTACCCAGCAGAATACATAAACTTGTATATGTACAATAAACGGATAACATCCGTCTGAGTACTGTTTAACGTTAAGACTGCTTTGCATTATCCATGAACAACTTGTGTATTTATAAACACTTGCTATACGCATATACTTAGTTACATAATCAAGGTGGTATTAGTAAATTAGACCAAGTAGGTCTTGAATATTTATTTGCCTATTTTGCACATAATACTGTATGTAGGCTGGTACATACTGCCACTTATATATTAGCAGATTTCACGTTTTATGCTACATTCTTAATTTGAATGTATTATGTTTTAGACCTAAGGGAGATGTCCCAGGTCTTTTTTTACTCTGTAGATAACATATATATATTATATATTATATATATATATATATATATATATATATATATATATATATATATATATATATATATATATATATATATATATATATATATATATATATATATATATATATATATATATATATATATATAAAATTACAAATTTCCTTTGTATTTTAGACCTATGAGGTTGTAAGAATATTTTGTTGTGTATTTTAGTATCTTAAAGGGACATGAAACCCAAAATTTTTCTTTCATGATTCAGATAGAGAATAAAATTTTAAACAAATTTCCAATTTACTTCTATTATTTAATTTGCTTCCTTCTCTTGTTATCTTTTGCTGAAAGGATTATCTAGGCAAGTTCATGAGCAGCAGAGAAACTAGGTTCTAGCTGTTGATTGGTGGCTGCATATATATATATTGAATGTGATTGGCTCACCCATGTGTTCAGTTAGAAACTAGTAGTGCATTGCTGCTCCTTCAACAAATGATACCAAGAGAATGAAACAGATTAGATAATTGAAGTAAATTAGAAAGTTGTTTAAAATTGTATTCTCTATCTGTATCATGACAGAAAACTTTTGGGTTTCATGTACCTTTAAGCTTCTCATAGCGCCCTCCTAATACATTCTCTATATTATTTGTTGAAAGCTAAACCTAGGTAATCTCATATGCTAATTCCTAAGCCCTTGAAGGCTACCTCTTATCTCAGTGCATTTTGACAATTTTCACAGCTAGACTGTGCTAATGCATGTGCGCTGTATAGATAACACTGTGCTCACTCCTGTGGAGTTATTTATGAGTAAGCACCAATTGGCTAAAATGCAAGTCTGTCAAAAGCACCGAGATAAGGGGCAGGCTGCAGAGAGTTAGATACAAAGTAATCACAGAGGTAAAATGTGCATTAATGAAGAGATTATCTATATTTTTAAACAATAAAAATTCTGCAGTAGTCTGTCCTTTTAATTTTTTTGTTTTTGCTTGTTTCAGCCCAGTAATACATTTTAAAATGTCATCTTTTAGATGCAACAATGATCCTTTAGCATTAATAACGAAGAACAATCTGATATTGTATAGTAGATTCTTTTTGTTACCTAAGCAAACACCCATTTCCTTTCTTCATTAGTAAACAAAAGCTCCAGCATTGGAAATCTGAACTCAACACTGTTATGTTTAATCTTAATATGCTGCATGAAGGTTCAACTAAAAGATGACTGCACCACCGTCCCTATAATCTCCTTATTTAACGACAGACGTTTTTATGAGAAGGAGCTCAAGGTTTCAGTTTAGATACTAGGAATTTCCTATTTTTTTAAATGACCTTTGTAATAATAAAACAACATGCTCTAACTTGTTAGAGAATGTAATTCTACTACAAGCAGCACTTTAGCTCTTTGCTGTTAATTCCAATCTGTCTGATACGAGATTTTGTCTTATATGGGAACTTCACAATATTGCAACTGCGTTAATGTATTGTCCCCATAGAAGTCAATGGAGAGCGTAGAAGAGAAAAACACCCATCGCTCGCTCTCTAACCAGTCAGGAGTTATGAATATTTCACATTCCAATGTTCTTCACATACAGAACAATGTTATTTTTATTGTAAATAAATATGTCATATATATATATATATATATATATATATATATATGTGTATATACCTACACCTGTATGTATATTCCTATAGTAAAAAAATCTCTATAAGTAAACAATTAAAATCGTAATTTAAAAATCATATAAAACGAATAATTTAACCATTCAAACAAAAATACACAGGTTCACCAAAAATCGTATTTGATCAAAAACATAAAATTTGTATAGAACTTACACAGGAATAAAGACTGAGACTTGAATCTCTTGTATAAATGTAAGATTCATAACAAATAAAGATACCCATAACGACAAATCTGTGCATGCGTGTGTGTGTCTGTGTGTAATTAGTTTATTCATGTTTGTGCCCGTTAGCTATTGTCTCCCTGGCAGCAATAGTTTAAACGATTCCCTACGTTTTAAAAGTCCTCCCCCATACTAACTGTTTTATAGAACATGCAGTTATATAAGGGATTTGATAGCTTGGATTGTATTTGTGCCATCTAAATATGTTTCTATAAACACCTACACAGATTCCTGTTTTTACTAAGCACATAGTATTTATGTAGATACCAGTTTGGTAATATTTACTGCATCTCCAAGAGGATATGACGTTTGACCTTGAACCCTCCCACAACCTCCCACAAGCTTTGCCAGCACATATTATACTGTTGGCTGCTATTCCAATGCATGTCAAGCCCCAGGGTCATATCAAGCTGTGATTTCTCAGGGGATTTCCAGCTGACATTTTCATGTTGTTTTGTAGTTCTGTTAAATATTTTTCAAACCTGTGATTGAGTGGTATATTTGTTAACAACCTAGGTTTCAAAGCTGGGTTTAAAATATGGTTTTCAGTTGGTTACAAGAATATACATAAATAAAATGACCTGTTATTGAATGTACTTCTTTCATTTGGT
This sequence comes from Bombina bombina, assembly GCF_027579735.1. Classification (NCBI taxonomy): domain Eukaryota; kingdom Metazoa; phylum Chordata; class Amphibia; order Anura; family Bombinatoridae; genus Bombina; species Bombina bombina. The sequence continues at coordinate 1,013,506,403 of NC_069504.1, read as the reverse complement.
AACCTTTATTAAAATAAAGCTCCTTCATAAGAAACCATATTGAGGTAGACTCAGGCTGTGCATGTGCCTTGATCACTATATTTCTAACATTGTTCCAAACATTTCTGCAAACATTGCAGCCATATTGGGTTTTATTTATCATTCCAATTCTCCTATATTTTGCCTCTACAAAGGAGAGCTGCAGAGAACTAATAGGAGAAAAAAATAAATCTAGCCCATTATCTTCAGCTGGAATTGGAAGAAATGCATTTAAGGAACAATATAGTAAAAATATAATATATATTTATTTTGTTTCATCCAAGATTTGCTCATGGGGTTGTTTGGTTCAGCAAAATTCTGACATTATTTGCTCATTGAGGGAAATGTGTGTTAACCCTTTATCTTCAAGGCAGCAGAGTAACATCTGGACCTCAGCTCAAATATAAATAAAGTTAATGTAGTATTTAATGATATTTCTAAAATCCAACATCAGCACAAAGATTGTCAAAACCAAAAGTGAAGCTTTCATACTTATTGGCTGATGCAGAAGTCAATCAACTGACAAGAACGTTGTGCCTTTCGAGTAACTGTTTGAACTGCATGAACAAATCCACTAATGTTTTGTGCCATGTGCATTTGCTCATTAGTTTATTTATTAAAGAGACATAAAACATACACATTTTCTATAATGATCAGATAGAGCACAAGTTTTTAAGCAACTTTCCAATTTACTTCTATTATCAATTTTGTTTCATTATCTCTGTATTCTTTATTGAAGGAGAAGCAATGCACTACTGGGAGCTAGCTGAATACATTGGTAAGCCAATGACAACAAGCATATATTTACAGTCACCAATCATCAGCTAGCGCCCGGCCCCTGAGCCTACCTAGATATGCTTTTCATCAAAGGATATAAAAAGTAGTAAGCAAATTAGATAATAGGAGTAAATTGGAAAGTTACTTAAATTGTATTCTCTAGCTGAATTATGAAAGAAACGTTTTGTGTTTCATGTCCTTTTAATGTGGGGGTGCTCATTTTGCTTTTTAGCACAAATGCAAATAATACAGCAAAATTAGTTATTTGTTTGCATTTGTCCTAATCCATATGTACATCTAATAAATAACTGTCAGCAATTACTTACTGTCCTGCAAAAGGTCTGTTTACAAAAAAAGTGTTTTAGAATCATTTAACACTGTTTACAAGGTTCTGCAAGATTTCCAAAAGCAGTTCAGGGATACACCCCTTTGAAAAGTTTGATGGAATCAATATTTGTGGTCTCCTTTGTTGTAAGCAATAATAAACAGATTTGAATAAACTTTTACTCTGTGTGGCGTCAGACTAAAAAGACCATTAAATACAGTAGAATTGCATCAACAAGTGCATGATAAAAAGACAATGCAATTGCACTAAGTCTAGTTAATTAATTTATTTTCTGTGGCCAATTGGGGACAGATACCTGAGCTCCTGCAAAAATCAACCAGTGATAGTGCAGCACGTAGAAGTGTCAAGATTCTGAATTCTATGGAATTCACTTCACCCTCTGCAGGGAGAGGAAGCACTAAAATTTACACTACAAGTTAAATTACAGGGGGAAGAAGGAAACATACATAATGAAAGTGTATTGCAAAGCTTTTACATAATGCAAGTGACGTGCTGCTTGTCAACATCGAACAAAATCAAGGACCTTAACTATGTACAGTACATAGAAATCAAGGGTTGTGTGTGCTGGCTGTAATCAGGGCTGGACTTTCTGAGTGCAATAGAAAACTACACTTTTCTGATTTAGATTAAGTGAAACTTTGGCAGAATTAATAATAATAAATTGCAAATAGTCTTATGCTTGTGGGGTTATGTTTTCTGCTTGTCAGCCAGTGAGCTATACCATAAACTAGCATTGCACTATTATGCTCTTCCTGTTTATTTCTAATGTGTTAACTTAAAGGGATACTAAACCCATTTTTTTTTTCTTTAATGATTCAGATAGAGAATGCAATTTTAAGCAACTTTCTAATTTACTACTATAATCACTTTTTCTTTGTTCTCTTGCTATCTTTATTTGAACAGCAAGAATGTAAAGCTTAGGAGCCCGACCATTTTTAGTTCAGCACCTGGGTATCGCTTGCTGATTGGTGACTAAATGTAGCCACCAATAAGCAAGCTCTATCCAGGGTGCTGAACCTAAAATGGGCCAGCTCCTAAGCTTCACATTCCTGCTTTTCAAAAAAAGATAGCAAGAGAATGGAAAAAAATTATAATAGGAGTAAATTAGAAAGTTGCTTAAAATTGCATGCTCTATCTAAATCATTAAATAAAAAAATTGTGTCTAGTATCCCTTTAAAACCCAAACTTTTAATTTCATGATTCAATTAGAGCACACACTTTTAAACAAATTTACAATTGACTTCTATTATTTAATGTGCTTATTTATCTTGGTATTATTTGTTTAAAATAATATTTAGGTAGGTTTAGGGGTACACAAAGGCTAATACTTAAGTACTGAAATTTACATCATGGGTAGTGGTTTCAATGAGCTAAGTCAGCCATTTAAATTGCAAAAATAAACATAAATGAGGAATTACAATACATTTAATACAAGGCAGCTAGAATAACAAGTAATTGGGGACACATTAAGGGGGGAAATACAGTAAAGTGTCCCTTTAACTCAAATTCTATCCAGTGCAATGGAACTTTTGAAACTCTGCTATTTTAGAGACCTTCTTCAATAAAGCAGTAAGAGATCATAAATACTTTACTGAATATCTTCCTTTTGTTAATAGGGGAATTTAAGTGTGTTCTTTACTGAAATAAAAGCTGGAGAATTGAGCACAATATACAGTGACATTACTGTTACTCTAGAATAGACAAATCCCTGGAGAAATTATTATAAAAATGATGGTATTGCTTAGAGAGTTTTGCATCTCCATAAATTAAAGACACTCAAAGAAAAATGCATACCAATGCATATATATATCTATCATTCTTACATTTATGCTCCATTTGTGTTAAAATAATTAATGCCTTAAATAATGCTATAAAAAGAGTCAAGAAAAAAATAGTTTATTATCAGATCTTCCCAAACAGTCTTTCAATAATCCCTGTAATTTATTAAATTTGCTGTTGGATATTATGGGTTACATTGTGGGGTTTTTTATATCAAAATTATCTCTGATATGTCTTATTTCCTTAAACAGACAGTAAAAAAATTAGCCCTGAGGTTTTGATTTTCCTACAATACATTCACAAAAATTTTCAACAGCACCCAAGTAAAAATTCTGGGAACACACTTTCTGAGTGATCTGAATTATATAGTAGCATTATACTTATGTATATATAGAGATTCCCTTTTTAAGATGAATTCAGCAGCCTTTTTTAAGATATATTTAGAAATATTTGTATTGTTACATAAAAATATGCTTTAAGTGCAATGTGATGCCATCTATTTAATTTGAGAGTCATTTTTCATTATATATAGTTATGCTTATATCACCTTATTATAAAAGCACAGCAGCAAATTCTCATTTATGTGCATTTTTTGGGAAATGCCGTCACACAAGAAGTTTGCTCATTAAAAAAAATGAGCTTGGCTAGCACTATTGACTTTATTCATTATGTTTAAACGTTTGTGGTGTTACACTGCTTCCTACCACGTGTACTGCATGTTTGTGCTATTCAAACAATTATACGAACAGCAGAAGACATTACACAAAAATCTTCTGTGCAGTCTTTTCCATCAGACTGCTCTTAAATGTTATAACGCTTGATTAAAAACATTTGGAGACACGAATGGTTGACATTTCGAGAAAATTAAGGGTTTTTCTTCCTCTTCCACTCCGACTTTCCTTAAGTCTTTCCGTCTCCAGTTTCAAAATAATAAGCTTTAATCATACATATTTCTTGAATGTATATGTCACGGTATCACACTTCAGTGTGGTGGGAGCCAAGCGATGCAAAGCTACCGCGCTGACTACGATTGAACTGGCAGAAGCTTGCTGCGCGGCTTCTTCTGCCTCTGTTTTCTGTTTTGCTTCGTTGTTTGTCATGCATTATGAAGCTTTGTATAAGTTGCAGCTTTTCATGTTCTTCTTTAAGAAAGACATTAACGAGCAAAGTTTTCTCTTTTTTGATTTGTTCACTTATATCTTTAGGAATGTCAGGTATTAGCCAATCGACTACTGCACTTAGGAACATTACGAGATTCTAAAATGAAAGAAAAAATGAAAGAAAAAAGGTTAGTATCAATAAAAAAAAATAATGTGCAAAACGTATTTATATTTTGAGACAACCCATGAAAATAATTTCAGTTTTTCAGATGTTCATTGATTTTTTAATTATATGAAATGATTAAATCGTTATGAATTTATTTAATAAATACTTGTCTAGCAGTAATAGAAGAAAATTGTATTTTACAGAGATATGTTACATAATTTGCAAGCAAAATTAGGCTTTAATTAAAAGCCTTAAATTAGAAATAACAAGTTTGCTCATCTATGAGATAAATATAATGATACAATGTTTTTTTTTTTAAACTGAAAGCATATTTTTGGTTTATTTTTATATACTAGGCATTCACTGACTTTCTACGAGCATTATGAAAACTGATTCCTAGAAAAAATGAATTTAATTTAGAAACATACAAAATATGGGGTGTCCAAAGGGAACTAATTTCCCAGTAACAAATAAGTTGGTCAGAAATGTTGAGGGCTAAATTACAAGAGGAGTGCAAATTTATTGGGCACCCACAAAAGGGCAAATTTGCCAATTTACCAGCTTGCGATAATAGCCAGCCATTACTAGTGGCTGATTATTGCTACCGCAAGCTAACGTTCAAAAAATTAACCATAGGTTTGTAGTGCTTTTTTTTGGGTAGCATCTTTTTTTAAAAAAATAATTTACTGCACTAGGTAGTTTTTGGGGGCTAAAGTTGGAGGCTGTGGGGTACGTTTACATTGGGGTCTATGGGAACTGTGTGATCCCTGTAAATATATATGTATGTGCTTATATACATATACAGTATAGTTATGTGTTAATATGTGTATATACACATAAATATATATGTATATAATTATATACATATATAGTTATATTTGCTGCCCATCGCTGCACGACTTACCCCTTTCGGTGAGCTAGTTCTCATGCCGTGTCTCACATCATTATAACGAGGCTCCCATTGGAGCCTATGGAAACATGCTCTCCTGACCGCAATGCTTCCATGCAAAGCGAACGCAACCTTGCATTTGCATGTGCTGGTATTACTAAGTTGAGCACAAATATCGATTTCGCAGAAGCAATATTTTGTGCTCAACTTGTAATCTGGAATAAATGGTTAATTAGTGCGGTAACTATAAGTAGGAACACACACAAACACTAGACTACACATAATATATACATAATATACAAAACACACACACATACACACTATACACACACACAGGACTATTTTATGGATGGACAGGTTCCCAGTTATTGCACAAGAGGCTGTCTATGCAACTCTCAATGCCGCCCCCTGCTCTTACATGGCCAATCGCATGCGAGCTGAGGCTGTCAATCATCCCAATTGGACTAGTCTGGGGTGATTTTAATTCACCAGCTGAGAGCTGGTATAAAGGCTAGGAAGCAGCGGTCTGATGGCACGCCAAAGCTGCATTTGTAGCTTGATAAATGGAGCCCATACTGAATGAAACGGAAGAGAGAGAGATGAGACAGGCAGAGAGAGACAGAGTAATATAAGCAATTGATTTACTCTTGTGCTGCAGAAACTACTTTTCTTCTCCTTCTAATATTTTTGGATTAAATAATAAAGAAAATAAATTTTCCGGTGACAACATCTCTAACTGAAGAAATACTGTAAACACTCAAGCTACAGTCATTAATGAATCAAGTAGCTTTTAGGAGTAAAAGAAGTCTCACATTATAAATTCTCATGTTTAGTATTCCTGCGTGTTTGCACAGCTTATACATTTGAGTGTTTACAATGTTATCCCTTTAAGAGGCTCAATAAGCCTCAAATACTTCCAAAATAACTTAAGAGTTGTATGAGCCACAGCCAGAAGTTTGTTTCCTATTGTTCTGTTGAACTTAATGCTATTTGACTAAGCTATTATTTCTCTTGGCAAACCGTAACAACTCAAAATGATAGAACAGCATCGTGAAGCTTTTTAAGAGCATGTGACAAACCTGCCAATAATATTTAGTATGGTGGTCATCTAAGGGTGGCACTGTATGCCTGCCAGCTTCAGCCCACATACCAAATATTTACCACTCCTGATACAGATAATGAAATACAGTCTTAGCAAAAATGCTTGTAATAATTTTGTCTTCAACATTGTACCCTAAAATGTTTTCTCATTAAAGGTGTTCCCAGTGACACATTTGACCTGCCTGAGTTTATTAAATAGTGTACAAATTGCTAATTTACCTTTGTTTTGACATTTTAAATAATTGCTTTTGCCTGCTGAAACCTACTTAAAATATGAATATTGCAGTATTATCTATAGAACAAAAATATATTTAAACAAGCTGCAGCTGCCTTAATCAACCTCCCAGTTGTGGGATGATAGTGAGAAAGTGTCCAGAGCATTTAATAGGGTGTTCCTGAATCTGTTTGTAATACAGTGAAATGTACTTGCCTGAGTACCATTTAACCCTTTTCATGCCAAACTTTAGATTTAGTATAAAACTATTGCTCTTTCATATTCATGACACAAACTTTTTAGTATTAAGTCTCTAAGGGTACATTTATAACGCAACTGTTGGACCACAATTAAAAAGTAGATAAGTATTTCCTCCTGTGCCCTTCTACCAAGGACAGATTGGTCTACCGGGATACCAAGAGATTTCCCGCTTGACTGCAGCAGCTGGGGCTGGAAAGCTACAATTTAAAGGGGTGATTAATGAAAGCAATGGAGTTGTAGGGTGCCTATATAACCACAATCTGGCACTTTTAAAATACAAACTAATATAATGTAATTCTGATAAAATATTTAGGGAAGGAGTATCCCAGTAATCCTCTTAAATAAAAATGGGGTGTACACATTATACTGAGTCAACGTAAAATTGGTCTGGTCTCAAAAATTTCCAGGGCTGCTTTTTATTCCCAGTCCGGTCCTGCCTTCTACACAAGTTCTTCCTTCACATATCATAAAGATCCTGTCACAAAAACCAGCCCTCTAACCTCCCAGTAATCCATATTCTTTGCCTACATCCTAAAACAATAAACAAGTGATCCTGTTAAAGAAACAAAATAAACAAACAAAAGCACTATAGGTGTAGTTGATTTGTTCTTAAGGTTAAATCCATCATTTCTAAGAAGGCTTTTCTGTTGTGGGAAGGGCTTCAAATGATCACTATTGAAAAGCAATACAGCAATGTCCTTATTTAGCTTATTGTCAACCAATATGTTATTAAGCTTCACTTTTGTTCTTGTAAATAGATTTTCATTAACAAACAAATTCTGAATGACCCAATGAATCAATAACAGATGTGTTTCTGTCCAAAACAATTCTTTTTTGTCTTTGCACATGTCTAATATATATTATAGCATAACAACAACTCGTAGCCATAACATTTAAAAACACAAAGTGGAAAGATTAAAAAAAAACAAGAAAACCTACGAAAGAAGGTAAATTCCCTGTCTCAATCAATCAATCATGGAGGTCTAAAGAAAGTAAAGATAGTTAGCAAATAGTGTCATTAGCAGTAAACAAAATAAATGTTACAACTATAAATGGAGGCTATTTAATCCTGATAATTGGAAGTGGGATGGGCATGCACGAGGGATTCAAGCCATTTGCAAAGCTAGTGAGTTCAGAAGCAACCTCCTGCCTAAAAGTATCATAGGCAATGCAAATCCACCTATTTCTTACCAAGGCCCCCAAATATAAATGTATAGGGCTAGTTTTAAAAAGCAATGGATGCTGCTTTCTACGCCCGTAAGAAACATCAGTCGTAAAACCGCTGCTCTTTAACTTGTCCGCCACATTTTAGGTGATATGATCTGAATGATTGAGACCCCCTGCTCGTGGCCGCGAATGTGCAGTTGGCAGCATTGCACAAGCATGTCATAAGAAATGCTTTTGCAATGTTAAATGCAGACAGCATATGCTGTCGGCATTTAGCAATGTCAGGAGGACATGATTCGCTGAATCGCTACAGCGAACCTTGTCTGCCTGGCATATGATAAATTGACCCCATAGAGTCAATCACAACAAGCTCCATGAATAGTGTTAAAGATGTCTGTTAGATACTTAGGGGCCTATTTATGTAAGTGTGAGTGGACATGATACTATGTAGCGTATCATGTCTGCTGCACATAGATAAATGCAGACAGCATACGCTCTCTGCATTTATCATTGCACCATCAGTTCTTGTGAAATGCTGCTGCAATGCCGCCCCCTGCAGATTTGCGGCCAATTGGCCACTAGCAGAGTGTGTCAATCAACCCGATCGTATTCGATCGGGTTGATTTCTGGCCGCAGCAAAGCTCCGTATGGAACTTGATAAATCGGCCCCTTAGTATTTGCATATATCAAAAACATATGTGTTTGTAAGATACACAATAGCACTCTCACTAGACACACTCACAATTAATCACACATGCTCCTCCCACCTAAATGTAACTATTTCTACATTTCATCTTGTAAATCTGTCTTTTATTTACCAAATATATAAACTAAAATAAAAATCAGCTAAAAAATCCAAAATCATTACATAGTTAATCTGACTTATCTTACTTACTTTTATATGCTTAAAGGGACACTAAACCCAAAAATGTTCTTTCATGATTCGGGTAGAGAATACAATTTTAAACAACATTCAAATTTACTTCTATTATTTAATTTGCTTCATTCTTTAGATATCCTTTGTTGAAGAAATATCAATACACATGGGTGAGCCAATCAGACAAGGCATTTATGTGCAGCCACCAATCAGCAGCTACTGGGCCTATCTAGATATGCTTTTCAGCAAAGGATATAAAGAGAATGAAGCAAATTAGGTAATATAAGTAAATTAGAAAGTTGTTTAAAATTGTATTCTCTTTTTAAATCACAAAAGAAAAAATATGTGGGTTTCATGTTCCTTTGACATTTCTTCAAAACAATATAACTCACCTGAAAAAGGATGACAAATGCTAGACGCACAGCTAAAACTGTCCAGTACTGTTTGGAAAAATCATATTGATTTTGGGACCATGGAGGCTCTCTGTAATCCTTGTACCTATTAAAAAGATTTAATAAAAAATAGTTATAACATAAACTGTACATGGGATAGGATATATAATATATAACCTGTTTAAAGGCAAGGCAACCAATAAATTAATATTGCTTTTACGAACACATTACAGCAGGTCATCTTTATAAAAGGGATGTTACCGACCCCAAAATAAACTATTAATATAATATTGTACTACCCACTTCTACTCTATACAAACAAGATATACAGCTTAATATTTGAATATCATGTTCATTGTAACATTGAAATTAATAGATGAGGTTGAAAGATGACAAACATCCACAATGTTCAGGCATCACACGTCTTATTCATTTTAATGTTCCTTCTCTCAACATTTTATGATTCTGTGATACATTTTTAAGAAGTGCTATAAAACAATCCATTAACCTCAGGAAGCAGATACCACAAATAAGAGTCATTCTTTAACAACCCATAAACTAGTGATGGCCAAGTTCCGAGATCAATATTTTATCCAGTGGCACAGTGCTAGATTTAGTACGTATGCATGTGTATGTATTTGTCTATGTGTGCAGTGTTTTATACTGAGAATAAGTATCAATAAATCATTGCTTAAAGTGATTGTAAATTTGAGCATAGTCGCTCAAGTCATAGGAAAAAAATGTACAAAATGAATGAGACTTTCATTCATCAAATGTGTAGGACATACTTATCTTCTGATATTTTCACCTTGTAATGATAGAAGGATAAGCGCCGTTCCTCTGCCTACCATATTCTTCAATTGATTGACAGATTACTCATCTGAATTCCACTTAACAATAATTAGTGGATTGCAGATGTGTCATCTGTCAATCAATTGACGAATATAGCGGGAGGAAGAACAGCGCTTACGGTTCTATCATTACAAGGTGAAAATATCAGAAGATAAGTATAGCCTACTCAATTGATGAATGAAAGTCTCATTCATTTTTTAAATTCTTTCCTATGACTTGAGCGACTATGCTCAAGTTTATAATCACTTTAAAAGTAAATGATGGATATATTTCCAGTTTATTTACATTATCTAATTAGTTTCATTCTCTTGGTATCTTTTTTTGAAAAGCATACCTAGGTAGGTTCAGGAGAATGATGGCTGCACATATATGCAACATGTTATTTGCTCAGCGATGTGCACTGCTGTTTCCTCAACAAAGGAGAATGAAGAAAATTAGATAATAGAACTAAATTGGAATGTTGTTTAAAATTGCGTTTGCTATCTGAGTCATGAAAGAAAAAAATGTGCGTTTCATGCCCTTTTAAGCAAACCTTCAGCTTAACTATCTATTTATTAGCCAATGTGAGTTTTTCAGAGCATATATGTATATTTAGTGATGTTGGCCCATAATAGAGATATGTTTGTGCTCCAATTCATATAAATAAATTAAAATATTCGTAATGGTTAGACACGTGCATTTGTTTTGTTACAAATGCACATTCGTAAATGAAACATAGATATTCATCTAATTTTTAAGAGATGAATGCAGCACAAAATTGAAAGAAAACTAAGGAATAATGCTGAATTCTGCAGTATTATTCATTTTTTCCATTAAATTGTTAAAAAATATGCAAGTATGCTGGAGAGTGGCACTAACCCACTGCTTTACTTTACAGAAACTCGGTCTTGCGAGCAGGAGGCTTAGCACGGCGGCTCCCAAGGTCTGCACTAAAGGACGTTCCCTGGGAGCCTTCTGTTGGTGTGGCCAGGACTCGGTGAAGAAGAGGAGCGGGTTAGCGCAGCTCTCCAGCACCCTTAGGTGAGTATTATAACAGCTACAGGTTAACTGTTTCCCTTGTACCAGTGGAACATGTACATTTGTTTAACGGAAACAAATGTAAATGCTCCATGAATGGTCGATATTCATTTAGTTTAAAACGAGACGAACACCGAGCAGCATGGGCACCAAATATTCAAAATGCAAAGTATTTAGAATTTTTAACCTATGTATCAGAAACAGTTACACAGCTCCACAATTAATGGTACGCATAAAAAAGGTTTATTTTGAATATTTTAAATTTAAAGGTACAGTCTACTCCAATTTTTTTTTAAAAAAAAGATAGATTACCACTTTATTACACATTCCCCAGTTTAGCACAGTGAACATGGCTATTTTAATACACTTTTTTTACCTCTGTGATTACCTTGTATCTAAGCCTCTTTTGACAGCCACCTGATCCCATGGTTATTTATTTAACATCTATTGATTTGCATTTTAGTCAATTACTCATAAATAACTCCATGGGCATGAGCACAATGTTATCTATATGGCCCACATGAACTAGCAGTCTCCTGTTGTTAAAAGCAAATAAAAAAGCATCTGATAAGAGGCTGTCTGTAGTGGCTTAGAAACAGGCAGAAATTTAGAAGTTTAAATGTTATAATGTATATTAATATAACAATGTTGGTTGTGCAAAGCTAGGGAATGGGTAGTAAAGGTATTATATATCTTTTTAAACAATAACAATTTTGGTGCTGACTGTCCCTTTAAGATTTAGCGGAACCAGAAATTTCACCCATGCTCATGTTTGGTAATGATATTGTTGTAAAAGAAATGGGTACAACATGTTGTATAGAAAAATGTTAATGTTGAAAACTAAACTAACCTTTTTTCATTAATTATTTAATAATATCCTTGGATATATTTTACTTAAAGGGACAGTCAACTCTAAAAATGTTATTGATTAAAAAGAAAGATAATCCCTTTATTCCCCAGTTTTGCATAACCAACATAGTTATATTAATATACATTTTACCTCTGTGATTACCTTGTATGTAAGCAGCTTCTGACAGCCCCCTGATCACTTGACTTTTTATTTATTATCTATTGACTTGCATTTTAGTCAATTAGTGCTGTGTCAGCCACAACCCACGAGCGTGAGCACAATGTTATCTATATGGCTCACATGAACTAGTAGTCTCCTGTTGTGAAAAGCTAATAAAAAGGCATGTGATAAGAGGCTGTCTGTAGTGACTTCGAAACAGGCAGAAATGTAGAGGTTTTAAGGTTATATTAATATAACAATTGGCTGTGCAAAGCTGGGGAATGGATAGTAAAGACATTATTTATCTTTTTAAACAATGACAATTTTGGTGTTGACTGTCCCTTTAAATAATGGATTTTCATACTTTTTCAAAAGAATATATGAATGTGGAATGTGGTATCAACGTTGATATGTAATGTGTCATCTGCTGGAAGACAATATATTGGAATATAGTGACTATTAAGGTAACCTGAATCTCCTATCTGGAAGAAACATCATGTTGGTCTTATGTTCTGTTTTATAAATAAATATGCTCCTTATTAGTGTTGTAATCTATGGATCTGGGTGCATTTATTATTGCACAAGCAACTGCTTCTGCAGCACTGCCACCTGCTCACGTATAACCAATGGAAGAGAGCAGGGCCTGTCAATCCAGGTCAGTCTTCATGAAAAAATGAGTCTGATATGTTTTAATGCAGAGGTGGCAGAGATGTTATTGATAAAGGGAGCCCTATAAATAATAGTTGAAAACTGTATTGTAAAAGTTAGTTACATTCATATAATATTTAAACATACTTATTATTAAATGTCATATTAAATTCAATATTAATAACACATTCAATAATATGATTCAAAATGCTCTACATTACAAAGTTACAAAAGTAGTTTTTCTAAGGGCATAACTGAGAAAGCCTTGTAAGTATAATTGTATTCTTTAAACAAGGAACAATACCAAACTAGTACACCTTCACACACATATGTCTGGCCCCCTTAATCTAAAGGGACAGACACTGAACCCAATTTTTTTATTTCATGACTCAGATAGAGCATGACATTTTAATCAACTTTATAATTTACTCCTATTATCAATTTTTCATCGTCCTCTTGCTATCTTTATTTTAAAAGCAGGGCTGTAAATCTTAACAGCCAGCCCATTTTAGGTTTAGACCCATGGATATCGCTTGCTTATTGGAGGCTTATACAGTTACCCACCAATAAGCAAGCATAACCCAGGTTTTCAACCAAAAATGGGCCGGCTCCTATGGATCAAATTCTTGCTTTTTAAATAAAGATAGCAAGAGAACAAAGAAAAATTGATACTAGGGGGCCTATTTAACAAAGATCTGTAGGACCTGATCCGACAGTGCGAATCAGGTCCGACAGACCTTGCTGAATGCGGAGAGCAATACGCTCTCCGTATTCAGCATTGCACCAGCAGCTCTTGTAAGCTGCTGGTGTAACGCCGCCCCCTGCAGATTCGCTACCAATGTCTGTCCGCCTGATCAGAGCAGACAGACAGGTTATGGAGCAGCGGTCTTTAGACCGCTGCTTCATAACTGGTGTTTCTGGCGAGCCTGAATGCTTGCCAGAAACACGGGGCTTCAATCTCCATACGGAGCTTGATAGATATGCCCCTAGGAGTAAATGAGAAAGTTGCTTAAAATTGCATGCTCTATCTTAATCATGAAAGAAAAAATGTGGGTTTAGTGTCCCTTTAAAGTATTAGAAAAATGTAAATTGTAATATATTGTTTTCTACATGAAGAATCATAAAACCTTTTCAGATTAAAAATATGCACATTAAATTGTCTGATATGTTTGCTGACATTTGATTTAAATTGTGAATTGTGAATTCTTCATGCTTGCGATACTCTTTATACTTTATGATGGAATGCACTTGACATATGGCTTTTTCGAGACAGACCATTTTCTTTAAGAATTACTCTCGATAGTAACAATGTGACATTCAAATTCGAATTTGAAAATTACATTTAAAAAACACAGTATTAGACTAGAAATACTATTTCAAATTTGAATGTGAAATTTTAATTCAAATGTAGCATTCAAATTCGAATATTACACTTATTAAACACAGTTATAGACTAGAAATACTATTTTGAATTTAAATCTTACACTCAAATTCGAATGTCACATTCAAATTCGAATATTACATTTCGAAATTGAATGAATACATAGCTAAACATTCTATTATTCGAACGAATATTTTCGAATTTTATTGAAAAATTTGAAAACAAAAATTAGAAAATAGAATGTTAGAATGTTATATAAACATTCTAAATTCGATTCGAACGAAAGAATATACCAAATTCATTTTAAATTTCAATTTTTTAGAAACATTCGCCCATCCCTAGCAACAATCCTTTCCGTGCTCGAAGAGCTGTAGTAAACAGCTTTGTGCAGCAAAAAAGTTTCACAAAACACTTCAAAAATACATTACAAGGTACAGTTTCACTCATATTAACCCTGTCTAATAAAAAAAAACCTTAAAAAAAAATATTGCACACAAAAGTTGTATGAGATCAAAGATACAAGATCTCGGGTGTGAGAAAAAAAAAAAAAAGCAGGCACAGGGATTTTACATTGATATACATACACATAGATAGAGAAACATGGATTTATATGTATAGAGATATTTTAACTATGGAGATAATGAAAATATTTCACATTACAATCTTATGCACATTAAAGGGACAGTCTGGTCATAAATAAACTTTCATGATTCAGATAGGGCATGGCATTTTAAACAAGTTTACAATTTACATTTATCATCAATTTTGCTTTTTTCTATTGATATTCTTAGTTGAAAGCTAAACCTAGGTAGGCTCATATTCTAATTTCTTAGCTCTTGAAGACCGCCTCTTATCTGGATGCATTTTGACATTTTGTTCACAACTAGAGGGTGTTATTTTATGTATGCCCTATAGATAACATTATGCTCATGCTGTGGAGTTACCTAGGAGCCAGCACTGATTGGCTAAAATGCAAGTCTGTCAAAAGAAATAAGGAGACAGTCTGCTGAAGCTTGGATGCAAGGTAAAAAGTGTATAAATAAAACTACATTTGTTATGCAAACCTGTGGAATGGGTAATAAAGGGATTATCTATCTTATTAAAAAATAAAAATTCTGGTGTAGACTGTCCCTTTAAACAATATCTCAGAAGTATTTTCAAAGAGATTTCGCATATAGAGCTTGAGATATCTAGACATATATATATTCATATACATATCTCGCAATAAATAGATATATCAGTCAAAAAATCATCACATATGTAGAGAAATATTTATTTAGAATTAAATAGAACAAATTCCGTTGCGAAAACATTTTCACAATATGGAATATTTGCATTTTCATGTACACTTTTGGGGAGAATACGTCATGGCCTTTGCGCATCAGATTAGGATCTTTGTGTTTGTTTGTTTTTTATCTATTTGTCTTCTTCATTGACCTCTATGGTGAATACGTGAACGTGCATTTGATTTTTTAGTTTGCATTACGCGGCTTAACGTACGCGCAAAATACGTTATTCTCAACTTGTAATAGCTGTGCAACCCTAAATGCGAAAAAGCCATAATGAGCGAAATGTTTTCACAACTGATTTGCTGTGCGACTTGTAATCTTGCCCAATGTGAGGTACAGATTTGATAAAATTACACCACATAAATTAATCTTTGATAATCTAGCCCTAAATATTAATATATAACCAATAACTCCACTTGTATCATTAATATTAGTTAACTGAGAATAATGTTTGGTGGGGCAACCATTGACGGTTCTATGGAGGTTCTGAGCGATGCTATGCAAGTGGTATATGGTGGGAGAAACAAAGATGTTTCTTTTCAGGGACATACAAATCCTACCACTGGTTGTATAGTATAAGTATAGGTGTCTTATTTTCATAGTTCATTTGCAATTATTTTTTTATTTTTTATTTATGTTTTCTTTTTATTTTCAATTCAAAACAACAGGTAAACATATGTAAGGTCAACAGTTTACAATCAAGGCAGGATAAATAATCATGAAAAAGATTAATGTTAGGCTAAATATAGCATAGCGTTTGCCATGAGGACAGTCCTTGTTGAAAGATTATACCATAGTCCAGTGTCCTTTAAATAATCCATTGTGTGCTGTGACATTAGAGCTCTTGTGCTTAGGAAGAGTTAGAGATCAGCAGATGTGGGGAAGCTCCTGTTGTTTCAAAGATAGGACTAATGGTGTCCTTGCCCAATTGGGATGCTGATATACATTCCTCAAGACATAATGTATTATAAGTGTGAGGCAATGAGAGTAAACTTATCTAAAAAAATTAGCACTTAACATAAATTAAGGAGAGAAAGGAAAAAAGAGTAGAATAAAGGAAAAGATGGGAAATGGAAAGATAGTGGGGAGCTAACATGGTAACCGTGTACACAATCAGTGGTCTCATTTCTCTGCTTCTTCTGATGTTGTTTACTTGCCCACTTCACTAGCCTGTAGTTAGAATTTCTATGCGTTGAACCATATATAGATCATTACAAGTTGTATATGATAAGGGCAGAAATGTCTCGGTGGTGGCAGGGAGAGGGGGGGGGATAGGTTTTTGTTATAGAATTTAAAGGGGAGACCGTTTGTTGATTTGAGTCTATGTATCAGCGAGTGTGAAGGATTCCCATAAGAAGAGCATATCTTGGTATAGGGTGATTTGACCTAGTTTGAGGTAGTGCAATCTTTCCAGAAGGAGGTTTTTTTGAACCAATGTTATCCATTCCTGGATAGCAGGGATTAATGTAGATTTCCATTTTCTAGGGATTAGCTGATTTGCAGCGTTGAGCATTAAGTGGTAAAGGTGTTTTCTTATCTTACAAGTGATGGCGGGGGTTGGCAGAGTAAAACTAAATCTGGGGTCGGAGATATGTTTGTGCTTAATATTTTATTAATATGTTTAAAAATTTGTGACCAAAATGGTTTTATAAGATCGCAGTCCCACCAAATGTGGGTAAGGTGTCCCTCTTGTGTGCAGCCTCTCCAACATAGCATTGATGAGTTTTTATATATAGATTTTAACCTTGCTGGAGTTAAGTACCATCTCATCATTATCTTGATGTTGGTCTCTTTAGCTTGGGCTGAATGTGCTGAGTGTGTTAGAGTGTCGAATCTGCGCGTCCAGATTTTGGGGGCAGTGTTCGTCTTGAGTTCTAGGTCCCATCTTTTTGTATAAGAAGGGAGAAGTGGAAAGGTCATTTGCAGGATCAGTTTATGTAGTTTGGAGATTGTTCTAGGTTTATTTTCTATTGATTGACATATTTGTTCAAAGGGAGTGAGAGGTCGTGTTAGGTTCTTTATATCCTTGTGTGTGGTTATGTAGTGTCTTGCCTGGTTAAGACGAAACCAAGAGGATAGAAATGGATGATTTAAAGATTCCAGTTGGTTTTTGGTTTTGATTTTGTGATTATTATCTGTCAAGAGGTATATAGGAAGTGATCTGGAAGGTCTTGCGAGCTGGGGGGGCATTTGGTGAAGGCCTGGTGGGAATTCTGGGTTATTTAGAAGTGTGGTGAGAGGAGAATATCGAGAGGAGATTTTGTTCAGTGGTTTGTTGATTTGTCTCCAGTCTGACCATGTTTCATTTGTTATGGATGAGGAGGATATACTGTATTTATTGAAGAAACCAGGGTTCCAACATATCTCATCTAAGTTATGCGACAAGGATAAGGTGTTTTCTAATTGTACCCATTGTTTGGGATTTGGGGATTGTCTGGAGGATATATAATACTTTTGGCAATAGCATCATTTTTGCTGTGTGGATTCTGCCTAGCCATGAAATGTTTTTGGGTAGCCAAGTTGAGGTAAGGTTTTTAAGTTCTGAGATTAAGGTACCATAGTTATGTATGCGGAGATCTGCTATGTTGGGGGTAATGCGAATGCCTAAATATTTTAAGAATTTTGTTTGCAATTTGAGGGGGCAAGATAGTTTCAATTCATCTAGAGATTGGTTAGTAAGATTGATAGGGAGATATTCAGATTTTGTCATATTGATCAGGAAATTGGATACAGTCCCATAGTGGTCTAACTCTGAAATAGTTGTTCTAAGGGAGGGGAGCGGGTTGGTGAGTGTCAGGAGAATGTCATCTGCGAATATGGCTAACTTGTGAGTTTGGTCACCTACCTCTATTCCATGTATCTGGTTATTATGACGTATTTTAATAGCGAGCGGCTCTAAGGCTAAGATAAATAGGAGTGGGGATAAGGGGCATCCCTGTCTGGATCCATTTCTGATTTCGAAGGGGTCGGAAAGCGTACCGTTTATTCTGATTTGTGCTGTGGGGTTGGTATATAAGGCTAAGATTTTTTTAATAAAAGAGTCTGGGAAGTTATATCGTCTTAGGGTTTCTTGTAGAAAAGTCCAGTCTAGTCTGTCAAATGCCTTCTCGGCGTCAGTCGATAGGAAAACAGTCGGGGATTGGGTTGTCGAGATGTATTCTAGGAGATTGAGAACTTTAACTGTATTATCTTTAGCCTCTCTATGGGGCACAAAACCCACTTGATCTTGGTGGATTAAGGACGGTAGGATTTTATTAAGACGGGTGGCTAAAATTTTGGCGTAGAGTTTTAGATCTATATTAAGTAGGGAGATGGGTCTATAATTGGCTGGGGAGTCAGTAGTTTTACCTGGTTTGGCAATAACAGAGATATTTGCTTGAAGCATGCTATCAGAGAAGGGACGGGAGGCATTTATGTGGTTAAATAGGTTTGTTAAGGGTGGGATTAGTAAATTTGCAAATATTTTATAATAGAGACCTGTATAGCCGTCTGGGCCTGGGGCTTTATTTTGTTTTAACTGTCGGATTGCGTCATTTACTTCTGAGGTGGATATGGGTTTCTCCAGTAATTCGCTTTGCTCAGGGGTCAATTGTGTGAGTGGAATATTTTTAAGGTATTGAGAGCAAAGTTGGCGGTGTTTTTGGGTGTCCCTGTTGGGATATAAGTTATAGAGTTTATGGTAGAATACTTTGAATTCGTTCGCTATAGTGTGTGTATCTTCTATGATTTTACCTTGAGCTGATTTTATAGAGTGTACATAGGTTTTCTGTTGTTTTTTTAAAGCTCTTGCAAGGTATTTCCCTGGCTTATTACCCTCTCTATAAAAATTTTGTTGGAGAAATAGCAATTGCCTTTGTGCTTTGATATGAAGGATGGAATTCAGTTTATCTCTCTTTACTCTGAGTTCCTCAAGAACAGCATTATCCAGGGGGTTGATTTTGTGGGTGTAATCTAGGTCCGATATTTCAGAGGTTAAGCTTTCTATTTCTAGTCTACCTTTCTTTTTGATTTGTGCTTTTGCTTTAATAAATTCTCCCCTGATTGTGCATTTGTTGGCTTCCCAAAGGGTTGCCACGTTCACATCTGGAGTGTTGTTATGTGCAAAATAGTCTTTTATATGACTTGCGAAGAGCTTTGCTTGAATTGGATCTAGCAGTATGGAGTCGTCTAATTTCCATTGGAAGGCCCTACGTGGAGCAGAGGGCCAGTTAATATGACACGAAACTAGGGAGTGGTCGGACCAGGAAGTGTGTTTTATCTGTGAAAGTTTGGAGTGAGACAGGAGTATGTGATCTACTAATATATAATCTAGCCTGGAATAATTGCGTTTGGGGTGAGAGAAAAAGGTGTAGTCACGTTTTTTGGGGGTTGAAGTATCTCCATACATCGTGTATGCCTAAGGACTTGAATTTCCGCCAAATCTTGGGTAGGTTAGGGGTTTTGGTTCTGGATTCTGGGTTTGAGCAATCAACCGTAGGGTCTAGAGGGAAATTGAGATCTCCAGCTACTATAAGGGAGCCTTTTAATTCTTTTACAATTAAGTCTGAAATCAAATTTATAAATTGGTCTTGTCTGGAGTTAGGAGCGTAGGCATTTACTAAGGTTACCGGTTTACCAAATAGTAAGCCTTTTAGGCAGATATATCTACCTTCCTTATCTGAAATGCACCGTATCTTAGTGAATGGTAAGGATTTGTGGAGCAAAATACTGACCCCATTGATTTTCTTATTAGGGTTTGTGCTGTGGAAGTGCTGCGGATATTGTGGGGAGAAGTATTTGGGAATATTTTTAGATTTAAAGTGCGTTTCTTGGAGCATCAATATGTGCCCACCTTTTTTCTGGAGGTCACTAATGGCCATTCTCCTTTTTTGGGGGCAATTTAGGCCTTTGACATTTTGTGTAAAAATAATTAGTTCATGTGGTGAGTGTCTATTCATTTTGGTTGTGTGAGAAAGTTAAGTTTATTTTGAAGGATACCGGCATATCTAATAGGTTAGACGTCATGTGTGCACACGGTAAGAGACAGAAGAGGGGAAAGATAGAGAGAGCAGAAAAAGGTAGAGAAAAGGGAGTAAAGAGAGAGAGAAAAAAGAAACAAAATTCAGTTTCCATCTTAAGTACATTAAACATTCCTAAATTTAAGGAGATAAACTCCCAACTGTATGAGAACCATTAAACTTTGCTAATGACTAACAGTCAGCATATTATAAAAAATCAAGCATTTCAGCGCAATAAAAGGGAACTAAGAAAAAAACATTGTGCAGCAATAAACCAAAAATAAAGAAATATGGGCCCCAATCTAAACTGGGGCAGGAAGAGTGGTAACAAAAAGTGAGGTTTACCACGAAATGTTAAAGTCAGCTTGTATCGCCTCTAGAAGACATCTGGGGTGAAGCGGGCTTCTGTGTTCTCTTTTGACGGACTGGAATCCATTCCTTCCGTTGCGGGAGTGGTGTAGGACCTGTGGTGTTGTGGTCTTTGATATGGGCGGGGAGGCCCTCATCTAGTTGTGGCGGTTGAATGTCTAATTCTTTGCAGATAGGTAAGATGTCATCTGTAGTGGAGCATGACAGGCGTCTGCCCTTCCATAGTATTATCAAATGAAAGGGAAAACCCCATCCGTATGGGATGCTTCTCTTCCGTAGGAGCGATGTTAGTGGTTTAAGATCTCTGCGTTTGGAGAGTGTCCTTTGAGATAGATCAGCGAAAACCTGTATCTCCACATTGTCGTACCTGAGGGGTTGTTGTTCTCTTGCAAGTTTCATTAATTCTTCTTTTATCTGGTAATTGGTGATTCTGGCTATAACGTCTCTTGGCGGTTGGCCTATTTGTGGTTTGGGGCGCAGAGCTCTGTGAGCCCTGTCAATTTCAATTTTTGTCTGTGTTTCTTCTTTTTTCAGGGTACTGAAAAAGTTTTGAAGGTATTGCTCTAGATCAGGTGTTGCAACAGCTTCAGGAATTCCTCTTAGTCTGATGTTATGGCGCCTGCTGCGGTTTTCTGCGTCGTCCAGTTTATCTTCCAGCTCTGAAATGTTTGCACCCTGACGTTGAATAGTGTGATGGAGCTCTGAGATAGCTTCTGCCTGGGCATCTTGTGTGTTTTCAAGTGATTCTACCCTGTGTCCTATTTCAGAGATGTCTTTCTTGAGGTCAGAGATCTCATCTTTAATGCATTGCTTGACTTGAGTTATTAGTGATGAAAAGTCTTTTTTTGAGGGGATTGAGTGAAATAGAGCTGTGGGTATGGTAATGCTTTCTGCAGGTTGATCACTTTCAGATTCTGATGAACTTTGGCCTGAGACAAGATCAGGGGGGTCAGCTTCTTCTGAAGCATTGGCTTTATTTTCCAAGGTCTTAAAGAATGTATTTACAGTGTGAGATGTGGCTTTCAGCTGCTTGTTGTTTTTACTTGGTTTACTGCCTTTCTTTGGCGACATTTTAGCGTAGATAGAGAGGTTTGCAACACCAGTTAGGAGCTGCAAATAAATGAGAGGTGACTCTAGGATCTGTATTGACAGTTATGCCCCTTTTAGTAGGAGAAAGTAGGTTGCAGCGTGATCTCTCAATTGAGGTAAAGGATTGTGCCCCCAGGTCTTTTCACTATTACATTTTTGATGAGGAGAAGCTTATGTTGGCAATAAGCTATGTGTAGTGTTGCCCCTCTGCGGTTTATTCAAAGTTCTATTCTATGTAGGCATGTAGGGGTTAATGCTTGAGCCTTTTGTGTTACATTATGTGCCGGTGCTGCGATATGAACATATATGTTCTTAGTGCAAATATATCCCCACAGTAAAGCTGCCGGACATAGGTCTAGCTGAGAGATGTATCTCACTCTGCTGCCTCAGCTGTTAGTGCTGGACTTCTCCTTTTGTTGTGCGAGGTGCACGTAATACTTTATTTTAGGCTGCGGCCTACCGCGTGACTCACCTCCGCATCGGGAAGCCGTGGCTTGTTGCCCAGTGCTTTGTTGCCGCTCCGGTTTGCCTCGACCTAAGTTGCTCAGTTGTTATGGGCTAACCGTGAGAGCCGATGTGATGGTGTCTCACTTAGAAGCGTTGGCGGGTGTGTGAAGGCCGCAGTCGTGCGCTCAATTTTAGGAGGTGCTCCGGTGTTTAAAATTGCAAATAGACGATCCCAGAGTGGCTAGCCACAGAGTGAATGTGTTTGCCGAAAATTGTGTCTGTTAGTTTGAGTGAGGCATAAGCCTGAATCGTTCTCATACAGATAGGGCTGAGGAGCTCTAAGAGAAAGCAGCCATCTCCTAGGCTGGCTAGCTCCGCCCTCCCTCCATTTGCAATTATTTATATGAAAAATAAGATTGCCTTTCTCTGCTTCAGAAACCAGATTCCTTTATCTTTAAAGGGACAGTCAACGCCAAAATTGTTATTGTTTAAAAAGATATATGGCTTTGCACAAGAAACATTGTTATATTAATATACTTTATAACATTTAAATCTTTAAATTACTGCCTGTTTCTAAGCCAATATAGACAGCCTCTTAATTGCATGCTTTTTTGTTAGCTTTTCACAACAGACTGCTAATCCATGTGGGACATATAGATAACATTGTGCACTCTCCCGTGGGTTGTGCACGTCACAGCACTAATTGCTAAAATGCAAGGCAATCTATACTATAATTGCGTTTGTAATGTCCATCGCCGTCGGCAGTTGTGCACGCATCCTTAATGGAATGTTGGCGGCGCAAGGCAGCCAACAGAATGTTGGCTGCGCGCGCAGCCAAAATAATTCACCTGGATGCAGCGAAGCTGCTTCCAGGTGGATTCCGAAAATGGCAGGTGGATTATTTCACCACCCTGACATTTTCGGAATCCACTGGGATGCAGCGAAGGCAAACAGAGCATTACAAACCCCACACCGCAAGAAGTATATAAAAAAAAAAAAAAAAACTACCACACAAAGTATTAACACTAGTGATGTCGCGAACATAAAAATCTGGGTTCGCGACCGGCGAACGCGAACTTCCGCAAAAGTTTGCGAACCGGCGAACCAGGCGAACCGCCATAGACTTCAATAGGCAGGTGAATTTTAAAACCCACAGGGACTCTTTCTGGCCACAATAGTGATGGAAAAGTTGTTTCAAGGGGACTAACACCTGGACTGTGGCATGCCGGAGGGGGATCCATGGCAAAACTCCCATGGAAAATTACATAGTTGATGCAGAGTCTGGTTTTAATCCATAAAGGGCATAAATCACCTAACATTCCTAAATTGTTTGGAACAACGTGCTTTAAAACATCAGGTATGATGTTGTATCGATCAGGTAGTGTAAGGGTTACGCCCGCTTCACAGAGCGCAGTGTAGGTGATATACCTGCCCTGTGACCATGCTTTGCAAACCAGTTATCAGTGGTCAGATGGACCCTTGCCCCAACACTGTGTTCCAGACATGCCATTATAGCAGACTTATATGACTTTGGCGTTGCTTTTTGGTAATTAGAAAGCTGCTAAATGCCACTGCGCACCACACGTGTTTTATGCCCAGCAGTGAAGGGGTTAATTAGGGAGCATGTAGGGAGCTTCTAGAGTTAATTTTAGCTTAAGTGTAGTGTAGTAGACAACCCAAAGTATTGATCTAGGCCCATTTTGGTATATTTCATGCCACCATTTCACCGCCAAATGCGATCAAATTTAAAAAAAACTTAAATTTTTTCACAATTTTAGGTTTCTCACTGAAATTATTTACAAACAGCTTGTGCAATTATGGCACAAATGGTTGTAAATGCTTCTCTGGGATCCCCTTTGTTCAGAAATGGCAGACATATATGACTTTGGCGTTGTTTTCTGGTAATTAGAAGGCCGCAAAATGCTGCTGCGCATCACATGTGTATTATGGCTAGCAGTGAAGGGGTTAATTAGGTAGTTTGTAGGGAGCTTGTAGGGTTAATTTTAGCTTTTGTGTAGAGATCAGCCTCCCACCTGACACATCAGACACCCTGATCCCTCCCAAACAGCTCCCTTCCCTCCCCCACCCCACAATTGTCCTCGCCATCTTAAGTACTGGCAGAAAGTCTGCCAGTACTAAAATAAAAGGTTTCTAAAAATTTTTTTATTTTTTTTAGCATATTTACATATGCTGTGGTGTAGCATCCCCCCTCAGCCCCCAACCTCCCTGATCCCCCCCAAATCAGCTCTCTAACCCTCCCCATCTGACTTATTGGCGGCCATCTTGGGTACTGGCAGCTGTCTGCTATTATTTCACAGTCAAAAAAGTGTTGTTTTTTTAAATGTACACTACTGTTACACCAGATATGAGTGGTGGCACTGGGCAAGTGGGCACAGTATACGCTGTGAGCCTGGCAGGCAGGCAACTGCAATTAGATTACACAGGAAAAAAAAAAAGCAGACTGATGTTCTAGCCCTAAAAAGGGCTTTTTGGGGTGCTGTCCTTACAGCAGAGATCAGATGAGTCCTTCAGGACTGTAGTGGACACTGAATACACTAGCCTAGCTATCGATTTCCCTATTAAATCAGCAGCAGCTACACTGTCCCTCTTCTCACTAAGAATGCAGCTTCCGAATGAATCTAAAATGGATGCTGTCCAGGAGGTGGGAGGGTCTGGGAGGGAGGGTCTGCTGCTGATTGGCTGTAATGTGTCTTCTGACTGTGAGGTACAGGGTCAAAGTTTACTCAATGATGAGGAATAGGGGGCGGACTGAACATCGCATATGTTCGCCGTCCGCGGCGAACGCAAACATGCTATGTTCACCTGGAACTATTCACGGCGAACTATTCGCAACATCACTAATTAACACATACACCGCAAACCCACACATCGCAAAATAATAAAGTAATTAACCCCTTAATCCCTTGAATGGACAGTCAACATTAGATTTTTTGTTGTTTTAAAAGATAGATAATACCTTAATTACCAATTCCCCAGTTTTGCATAACCAACACAGTTATAATTATACACGTTTTACCTCTGTAATTACCTTGTATCTAAGCCTCAGCAGACTGCCCCTTTATTTCAGTTCTTTTGACAGACTTGCATTTTAGCCAATCATAGCTGTCTCCATGGTAAATTCACGTGCATGAGCTCAATGTTATTTATATGAAACACATGGACTTATGCCCTCTAGTGGTGAAAAACTATCAAAAATGCATTTAGATTAGAGGCGGCCTTCAAGGTCTAAGAAATTAGCATATGAACCTTGAAATAAAGGCATAATCTGCAAGAACTCAGATATGGTCAGAAAAGGGTAATATGGCATAATACTGTAAGAACTCAGCTGTGTAATCAGGAAGGGGTTAACTCCTCATTCAGATGTACTGAGATGAAGATAGTCACTTTGGAATGTAGAGAGATCACATTACCCTTAGTCCTAAGGATGACCAGCTGGTTAATGATAAAACTATATAGAGACCCTTTTGTGTGGCCAGATTCCCTTCTTCCGACCACATGGCATGGCTGTAACCACACCTTAAACAGTACAAGGGGGCTTGCATATGAGTGACATCATCATTGTGGGAGGGATGAAAAACTTACAATAAAATCCATCTACACACAAGGTTCCGCCCTCTTATCTTTGGGATGCTGAACTGTAAACATCACCTGAATACTTCTTACTGAAAACCTCTATTACAGCACACCACGTGCACACTCATATTAGGATGGGCAAATGTATTAGTGTAATATTGATGTTTAGTTCAGTGCTGTGTATTTATAAGTGATCTGCATATGTGTAATTATATTTAATCTGCATATTGTAATTAATGTTTATTTAGCCTAATTGTAATAGAAGTTTTGTATTGCTGAGACATGACTTGTGAGTTAATGTCCTTATAAGTAGTTTAATTAAGCTAGTAATTGTTTTTTAATATTTTATAGTGGGTATAATAATTCATAAGGGATTATTATGAGGAATATTAGCATATCACTAAAAGGTATAGCAAACAGACACTAAGAAATATAGAGTCTTGGTTATCATTCATTTATTTCAAACCTCCTAGGTTTAGCTTTCAACTAAGAATACCAAGAGAACAAAGCAAAATTGGTGCTAAAAGAAAATTGGAAAGGTGTTTAAAATTAAATTCCCTATTTGAAACATGAAAGTTTTTTTTGGACTTGACTGTCCCTTTAACCATCAACCACCCACATTGCAATAAACCTAATTACCCTATTAACCCCTAAACCGCAAAAAAAACACATTGCAATAAACATAATTAACCTATTAACCCCTAAACTGCAAAACCTACACATCGCAGTTATCCTAATTATCTTATTAACCCCAAAATCGCAAAAACACCACATAGCAATAAACCTAATTAACTTATTAACCCCTCAAACCGCCAAAACCCACAACGCAAATAACTTATTAAATTACTAAGCCCCCTAACCTAACACCCCCTAAATTAACACAAATTAACTAAATTAAAAAATTCTAAAGTTACAAAAAAAAAAGCTAAGATTAAAAAAATAAAAAAGGCTAACATTACAGAAAATAAAAAAACAAATTACCAAAGTTTACCAAATTAAACCTTATCCCTATAAAAATAAAAAAAGCCTCCCAAAATAAAAACACTCCCTACTCTAAGAATAAACTACCAGTAACAGCCCTTTTTGCAGGGCATTGCCCCAAGATAAACAGCTCTTTTACAGAAAAAACGTCTAGGTCCCCCTAACAGTAAACGCCCCCCACCCACCAAACCCCCAAAATAAATAATGGGCAATGCCCAAACAAATGCCCTTTTCAGGGCAATGGGTAGTTTAGTTTTTTTAGTGTTAGGTTTTATTATTTTGTGGGGTTTGTTGGGAGGGGGTTTTACTGTTAGGGGGCTTAGACTTTTTTCTGTAAAAGAACTGCTTATCTTGGGGCAATGTCCTGCAAAAGGTCCTTTTAAGGGCTACTGGCAGTATATTCTTATATTAGGGGGTGTTTTTATTTTGGGGGGGGGGCTTTTTTATTTTCATAGGGATTAGGTTTAATTTTGTAAACTTTGGTAATTTTTTTTTATTTTCTGTAATATTAGATTTTTTTTATTTTCTGTAACTTAAGCTTAATTTAAACGTAGGTTTATTTTTTAATTTTTGGGGGTTAGACAGGTTTTTTTTTTTTTTTTTAGATTAGGGATGGACCGCAAAAGAGCTGAATGCCCTTTTAAGGGCAATGCCCATATAAATGCCCTTTTCAGGGCAATGGATAGTTTAGGTTTTTTAGTGTTAGGTTTATTTATTTTGGGGGTTTAGTGGGTGGTGGGTTTTACTGTTAGGGGGGACTTGCCCTACAAAAAGCAATTTTAAGGGCTATTAGTAGTTTAGCATTAGATTAGGGGGTGTTTTTATTTTGCGGGGGCTTTTTATTTTCATTGGGATTAGGTTTTATTTTTTTATATTTGTTTATTTTTTTCTGTAGTTCAATTTTTTTTTAATTAACAACACATAGACTGAGAGGGGAGAGAGAGCAAATGAGAGGGGAGAGAGAGCAAATGAGAGGGGAAAGAGCAAATGAGAGGGGAGAGAGAGAGCAAATGAGAGGGGAGAGAGAGCAAATGAGAGGGGAGAGAGAGAGCAAATGAGAGGGAGGAGAGAAAGCAAAAGAGAGGGGGAGAGAGAACAAAAGAGGGGGGGGGGAGAGAGCAAAAGAGAGGGGGAGAGAGAGCAAAAAAGAGGGGAGAGAGAGATAGCAAAAAAGAGGGGAGAGAGAGAGCAAAATAGAGGAGAGAGAGAGAGAGCAAAAGAGAGGGGAGAGAGAGAGAGCAAAAGAGAGGAAGAGAGAGAGCAAAAGAGAGGGGGAGAGAGAGAGCAAAAGAGAGGGGGAGAGAGAGAGCAAAAGAGAGGGGGGGGGGAGAGAGCAAAAGAGAGGGGAGAGAGAGAGAGCAAAAGAGAGGGGAGAGAGAGAGCAAAAGAAAGGGGGAGAGCAAAAGAGAGGGGGAGAGAGAGATAGCAAAAAAGAGGGGAGAGAGAGAGCAAAATAGAGGAGAGAGAGAGAGAGCAAAAGAGAGGGGAGAGAGAGAGAGCAAAAGAGAGGAAGAGAGAGAGCAAAAGAGAGGGGGAGAGAGAGAGCAAAAGAGAGGGGGAGAGAGAGAGCAAAAGAGAGGGGGGGGGGGAGAGCAAAAGAGAGGGGAGAGAGAGAGAGCAAAAGAGAGGGGAGAGAGAGAGCAAAAGAAAGGGGGAGAGCAAAAGAGAGGGGGAGAGAGAGAGAGAGAGCAAAAGAGAGGGGGGAGAGAGAGCAAAAGGGGTGGTGAAAAAATACACCAGGATGGATTCTTTCACCACCCTGCCATTTTCGGAATCCACCTAGATGGCAGGGTGGTGAAAGAATCCACCTGGATGCAGCGTAGGGTGGTTCGGTGGTTCCGTCACCACAATAGACTGCCCTCTGGTAAGGCTTTCCCACTAGTAGATAATAAATAAAGAGCTATGTGATCAGGGGGCTGTCAAAATAGGCTTAGATACAAAGTAATCACAGAGGTTAAAAGTATTCTGATATAACGATGTTGGTTGTGCAAAACTGTGGAATGGGCAATACAGGGATTATCTATCTTTTTAAACAAAAACAATTTTGGAGTTGACAGTTCCTTTAAATGAAAACTACTGCAGGGTAAATATCATGGGGAATTGGACTAGGTTACATATATTTTGGAGGCAATGCCATGAAATATGAAAATAGCATAGGGTATCTAATAAAAATAATCTAGAAAATGTATTTACAGATGATTCATTAACAAAATTTCAGACATAACACAACATTTAATAAATGTAATTCATAATCAAAAAAGTGACAATTCATTCAGACTAACCAAATTGTCTTTCTATGCATGTCTTGCATGAGTGACATTCAACAAATACATTCTTGCATCCGGATGGAACTTGAGGGCCTGTGTTTCTGGTGAGCCTGCAGGCTCGTCAGAAACAGCAGTTATGAAGCAGTGGTCTGAGCATAACCCTGTCTGCCTGTTCTGAGCAAGCGGACAGGAATCGCCACAATTCAAACCGATCGAGTACAATCGGGTTGATTGACACCTCCCTGCCGGCGGCCCATTGGCCGCGAGTCTGCAGGGGGCAGCGTTGCACCAGCAGCTCTTGTGAGCTGCTGGTGCAATGCTGAATACGGAGAGCGTATTGCTCTCCTCATTCAGCAAGGTCTTGCCGACCTGATCCGCACTGTCGGAACAGGTCCGCAAGACCGTTGTTAAATAGGCCTCATAGTATTGTTGGTATGTATAGTATCCCTAAAATCCCCCCAAATTATAAGGTTTTTAACTATTTTTTTTTATATATATAAAGAGAACTAAATAGTTTTATTAGGTGCAAAGGTATTAACGACTAACACTTTTTAGCATGTTAGATTTGGATGTGCACATATTTAGGGGCATGAGAAAGCCATTTCTTGAGTTGTTTTTGGTACTGAATTTGAAGAGAAAAATATCATTTTAAAGCATTAGTCATAAATAATGTTGCATTTATGAGAAACTGTTTATGTCCCTTTGCTCTTAACAATTTGTCTTTCTACTAATGTGAACAGACTGAAAAACAAATAGCCAAAAGTGGAATTGACAGTAACAAAAATGTTATTTTGTTAGATGAACTGGGGTGTAATTTTCTTTATTTGTTCCTGGCCTTGTAATGTGATATGTTTGTGCACTTTTAAATTGTCCTTAAATTCCAAAGCAGTCTGGAATTAAGCCCATGGGCTAGTAAACATATCTAATGTTATATCACATCACTAAGTTGTTTAGTCATTAGTTTGAGAATGCTGTAAAGGTAAATTCCTCTACTCAACAACTGGAATGTGCTCATGGGCCCTTCAGTAGCAGAGCATCTGTTTCATTAGTTTTGCTTCACTTTAGTCCCTCATCAACCAAATTTGGCCAAAGAAACACCCAGGTCAACTTCTAATAGGCTTTTGAATCATTTTAGTATTTGTTGAAAACAGTCATCACCTCAGAGATTTTGTGGACTTCCTGAACCTATCAACAGATATTTTGAACTCATCTGCCACTTAGTTTATTTCTTCCCAAATGTCTCTCGAAGAGTGTTAATATTATTCACGTATAACTTGCTAAGTAATACATGTTCTACATTAAATAATAAAGGAATGCATGAAGTTTTGTAACAAAATAACCTAAACAAAGTATTATATATCAGATGTATATTATGGTGTGTTAAGGAAAGCAAAAGGGCAATTGGTGATGTATATTAAATGTGTGTAATAAATTAGAATAATTTGTACACTATTTGTACATTTTTACTGGTTTTATCATATTTTTGTTAACTTTAAAGGACTGTAAATACAATACTTTTACCACAGACTTCCAATAGATTCCCATATTAGCAGAGTCTGAACATTATTATGATATATTAACAACTGCCTCAATTGCTTTTTAATGTTCAAACTACAGCCAACCCTTTTTCTTATTTGAAAGAACCAATCTGAATTTAAGTGTTGAGAGGACAAAGCTTGCTACTGCCTTTGTGTTAACAACATCTCCATTGTTTGGTTTCAGCAGAAATGATAAGATAAACTAAAAATGAGGGAGATATTTTTGGTAAGGTAGGTTTAGGATTGTGCTCTTTCAGTTTTCAGAATTAAATTATCCTAAGTTGGAGCAAAATGAATAATCAATATATATTGTACTATGGTTTCTCAAAGTGTTTACTGTCCCATTAAATAAATGGATTTTTTAAACTGAATAATTAAGTGACTTTTTACTGGTTAAATGGTTTAATGTATTTATGGGGAAAAAATATTATTTTCAAAACTGTAATATACACATGTGCTGTGGTTAGGTTTTAACTGAGGCAAGACATTAGATAATGTATAAAATCATTGCTTTATGATTCGTCACACTAAGGGCTCCATGTACTAAGTGTCGTAAACTGCTTTGGAGCCCTTGGGCAAAAGGTTTGCCAGCCTGCCTCCCGCAATGTAAGAAGCAACTGTCATCAGACCACTGCTTGTTATTATCTTGTCACCTCTGAGTTGGCAGAGAAATATCACCCGAACACACTCGCTTGGGGGGGATTGACAGGCTTTCCTCTTGTGCGATTTGTCGTGTGAGACAAGGGGCAGCATTACACACTTGCTGTGTGTGTAATAAAACATATGGGCAGTAGATGAACAGGGTCCACTGCCCGTACGCCGTGCGGACAAGTTCTTGTGTAGAGAACCTTGTCTGCTCACTGTTTAATACATTTAAGTTTTCAGGACTGGAAAATATATCATTTTCAGATTTAATGGATTATAACACTAATCTGTCTACCCACATTACACGTCTACACTAGAGTATGATGACAACAAATTATTTCATTGTCTAGGTATGGTAGGAAGATTACAGCCTGGTTAGAAATTTTACACTACAGCCTATATTTTTCCAAAACTATGAATTTGTGCTTCTCACTGCTTTTAAATGACTTCTCTCCCAGTTCTAAAGAACACATTGGTCTGATATTATCATTCTTGAAATTGCACAATTAATCAATCTATCTTTCTGGTTGTAACAACCCATAAGTAGTAATGGATAACTGTATAAAAAAATGTTCCATGTGACAATTGTTCCTTCATACAAATGTTCCTTTAGAAAGAGTGTTAACATTTGAATATCCAATAACGTATTTTAATTTTTGAATGTGACATTAAAATATTGCACATGAATATTGATAACCATAGATTTATATTAAACTGTTTGAGAATCAGTATATAAATATCCAAGTGTTGTGTTCAATATCGGAATGTTATATTCAATAATAGGACTTACTATTTATTTGTTTACTTATGTATTTTTAAATGGTGCAATGCCACCCACTGCAGATTCACGGCCAATCGGCCGCTAGCAGGGAGTGTCAATTAACCCGATCTTATTCAATCGGGTTGATTTCTGTCCGTAGCCTCAGAGCAGGCCTGAAGGCTCACTGGAAACAAGGGGCATCAAGCTCCGTACAGAGGTTGATAAATCAGCCCCATTGTTGTGTTTGATTTTCAAACTCCCCCCCAAAAAAACAAAATGACATCACTAAATAAGACAATCATTTTCTCTAAAGTGATGCTAGTATTAAAGTGACATTTTACTGTAAAATTATCGCCACTTTAACATATTATCAAGTATCCGTTCTACCTGCTGGAGTGAATTAAAATTTTTGCAGATAACACCTTTACCTCTGCTTTGACATTTGAAATAGCTGCCTTTTGCTTGTTGATACTAACTTCTATAATAAATGTGCAGTATTCTCTTTAGAAAAGCAATGTAACCCAAAAGCACAAAGAGAAAGTAACCTTCCAGTAGGGGGTGGGAGAGCAATTTTTGTATCTTAACATCAGGTTTTGCTCATTGAATTCCCACCCAGAATTACAATTTCCCAAACTAACTAATGGACTTTTTATATATAGAGAAAAATAATATTAACAGGTTTGTTTTTTCTGTCCTAGACTATCGTTCAGACAATAAAAATAACTTTGGACTTGTAATATGAGCACAATAATAGAAGAACAATTGATTTCCTTGTGTGATCTTAATATATTTTTGAGCTCCACTTGTAATCTAGACCTTTATAATCTGCAGCTTGTATTACAAGTATTTGTGAACAAGGGGAAACAAATATTACAGTACAATACCCGTTTACATTTTCAAAGTGCAGGCAGGCTCTAGTATCATCATTTTTATGTGAGAATGCAAGCAGTGTCGGAAGTAGATGATTTAACAGTAATTGATTTGTTTTGAATCAAAACAATGGAATTGTATAACAGTTTATAATGAGCTCAGTGGTTTATAAGGCAAACAAAAGCTCTGATGAATTAGGAAGGGGTTTACCAATGGATAAAGTGTTACTTCATCACTTTCTATGTATTTTTAATGTGATTACCATGATGTTTATATCACATTATTTTCTTTGCTCTATGTGTCATTATCATTAGGGTTAAAGATCCGGTTTAATAATTCTAGTTCACATCTTGTCCACAGATGTTTTTCATAACATGGACAGTATTTGCCTTCATCCTGGAACGCTTGAGTCAGACACACTTTATTATTTTACTTGTGCTCTTTAGGCTTTATTAAAGTGATGGTCAATTTTGAATATTTGGGAAATATATTATTAATCCTAAGTTCTGTCTAACCTAAATTTCTATGTTTTTTCCTTGTTTATTTGATTGCTTTCTATAATAAATAATGTTTTACTCACAGAGCGTTATTGCTAATTCCTCCGCCCCCATCATTAATTCCTGTTATTTTCTATGACAGAGAGCAGAACCACCCCTTGCGACATCATAGTATTGGAATGTAAATCTTCAACTTTAGCTATGCGCATGCGTTTCATTCCGTATTCAATACATTGTATTGAATGTATTGTATACATTGTAATCATTGTTAGCGCAGCATTTTGGAAGACAGTATTTAAACGGAAACTTAATCAAAGTTAATCGTTAGTTGTATAACTATAAATTATATATATATTGATAGCAGGATAAATTAATGATGTTCATGTTTGTAACTAATAAATTTAGAGAGCACCCGGTTTATTTAAAAAAATAAGAAATAAAGTTTAAAACAAAACATATGTCGTATTCTCTCCTAGTACGGATAACATACTAATTATTAGTATACATAATCTATTATGGACATTGCATCGATTCTATATATAACGATAAGCCGATCAATTCAGAATACAAAAGAAATCGAACATATTAATATATAAATTGTGCATCTACGATTCTAAATATAATTTGAAGTAAGGCTATATTTATTATTATTGTTGGAGTACTATTATAGATATAATATATAGATAGTATATACAACAATCTTATTTTATATAATAAGCAGCGGATTGAAAACTTGAGCTAGAAAGGAGACACACCATTAGAAAAAATCAGATGTTTGTACTTGCCTTATACAATATTGCCAGCTACGATCTCCTCAAAACAATGTTTCTGATTGAAATAAAT
The DNA here is from genome assembly GCF_027579735.1 of Bombina bombina. Lineage (NCBI taxonomy): Eukaryota > Metazoa > Chordata > Amphibia > Anura > Bombinatoridae > Bombina > Bombina bombina. The sequence goes on along the minus strand of NC_069504.1, from coordinate 1,013,472,223 downwards.
CAAACTCGCGCATGCGCACAAATACATGTTATTGTACTGTCAGTCATCGATCCAATGTCTAGCGCATGCGTATCTTTAACTTAGGGCATGTTTGATGATATCAGTGTTGCAGACTGCCTGGGCTGTCATTGGTATTTCAAAACACATGGGTAAAATAAATCAATGGCGGCCGTGGTACAGGAGGAGGAAAGTATATTACATTTCAACTATTTCAGACTAAATAATTAAATAGAATGAGCGGTTTGCATGTTTTCATGAATGAAAGTCCACTTCATTTTTTTATTTTGCATATGAATACAAGTGTGAAGTCGGCTAAGTTTACCATCTCTATAAAGAAGGTGGGCAACTCTAGTCACGATATATATATATATATATATATATATATATATATAGATTAAATAAGAAATTCAATTAGATGGGTTAATCCAGCACAAACTAAATATAAATCACTGTAACCATATTAAATTATTGTGTAAAAAATGCACAGGGAGCTACCAGGTCAGATCAGAGAAAAAAGCAAAGCATTTATTAATTCTCTACCATCCTAAATAAATTACCATAAATGTATAGGTTCAAATAACCATAAAAGAAAAAGTACAATAAATGTGAACAATCCTAAAAACTAGGGAAAATATTGCCATGTATAGTTAAGTATACCGGTATATGATGGAGTATATAGATAACTCGAATCACTTAAGTCTAGACTATATCACAGTAATTCATAGCAAAATATAGATCTATTCATTAAAGTGCACAATGTTAAATTTCAAATTCCTTTTCTAAGCTAAAATGATTTCCCACTATATTCTCTTAATTCTTATAGGATGAATGAATCCAATGTCACATTTATATGTGCATATGTTCGCTATGCCCAGGTTCCCATGATACAGACAACTTTGGGTTGTATGATCTGTCTGTAAATAGATAGTATATGGGTATTATGGTTTTCCATATAATGAGTGTCCTATTATAATTTGAGTTAATATTAAATACTTTGTTTCAAATTCCCATTCTCTAATTTATAATATGAATTCATATAGATATATGTATATATTTGTTTGTTTTGTAAATAAGCATAATGAGTATGTGTGAGTATAGTGAGTAATCCAATACAGTATATTTCACCGGAACTAATCATGAGATGGCTATATAAGTTGCTAAAATGCAACCAATGTTATGACGCTTGAAAAAGCCCAACACTAATTACTAAGGGTGAAACGCGCGTAGCGTGAAGGTCACGCCTCTGTGAAGCTGGAGGCGTGGGGCGCCAACTTTGGATGATATCGGCCTGTATGGTTTCAACAGGTGAAATTCAACGGAACATAGAGTCTACTTGATAGGGAGACGGAGGGGCAGCTCTGACCGCGGAATCGTTAAGAGGACTGCTAAACTTGGTCTGGTGAGCTGTAGGCTGTTTAAGCCTTGAAAAACCCGGTCTCTAGTTCATTTATTGATGGACGCTGTGCTGATTTCTTTCTGTCTGCTTATGCACTCAGGATTTCTTGTGCTTTTTCGCCTGGCTCTGCTTTACAATTGCCTATGCTATAACAAGTTTCTTCATAGCATTATTAACAAGTGACTGTGTGCTTAATATGCATCTTTGCTTTGCTATGGAACTGCCTTTCATATGTCATATGCATTTGCACACCGGGAACTGTACATATGTTTTCAAGATATCACGCTGAATTGAGTGTGGAACTATCTGCTTTATGATAACATTGTCATTTACTATATATGACTATTGTTGCTTTAGATGATATCTTATATGAAATTTAACATTGTGCACTTTAATGAATAGATCTATATTTTGCTATGAATTACTGTGATATAGTCTAGACTTAGGTGATTCGAGTTATCTATATACTCCATCATATACCGGTATACTTAACTATACATGGCCATATTTTCCCTAGTCTTTAGGATTGCTCACATTTATTGTACTTTTTCTTTTATGGTTATTTGAAACTATACATTTATGGTAATCTATTTAGGATGGTACAGAATTAATAAATGCTTAGCTTTTTTCTCTGATCTGACCTGGTGGCTCCCTGTGCATTTTTTACACAATCATTTAATATGGTTACAGTGATTTATATTTAGTTTGTGCTGGATTAACCCATCTAATTGAATTTCTTATTTAATCTATATTATAGCATTTGGGTTCCGTGCACTGGTTCACCTGCTGGTATTCAATTTGTCAGGTGATCCATTACTATACACTTTATATCCTTTTTAGAGCGGGTTCTATTGTATCGGACTTTCCAAAATCACTTTAATCAGTGTTAACGTTTTCGGACATAATATAGTCCGTCTTCAGACAAAAAAGTGTTTACACAGTACTTACCCAACACCCATTAAATACACCAAACGAACAGTGAACTGTCTCAGCTTTCACGCTCTCCCGGGTAGCTCCGCCTCCTAGTGGTGACATCATCATCCCGGGCAACGTGGGCCATGCCAGTATACAACTGAGAAGCACATAACAAAAACAAAAAAATAATTAAAAGGCAAGTGATGCTGTGGCAAGTCAGAGGCATAACATAGGGGTGCAATATTTGCATTTCAACATCACAGCAGTTATATTCTGTATGGCTTACACGGACCGTTGCTGGTTGTCATAGCAACCAAATATACACATGTACAAACTTACTATCAGCAGGGCAATCAGTGCGTGCAAGACATACAAAAGCACATTATAGTGAAACATTTAGCATATGTTATAAACACCCATCTCTTCTCACTGGCATTACATAAACCGCAACTTGGTTGCCATGGCAACCTTTATAACAATAAAGTTGGCGTGGAAATCCTTACTAAGAGAATTGTGTGTTTATATATCAGGACCAAGGAACTACAAAGCATACAGCAATAATCAAAATGACATGATAGACAAAGCATACTGTGTGTGAATGTCTGAGTTATACCGCACAATTCTTGCAGTGATCTAGATCACAGTATAAACAATGCCTATCACGCCTCCACTCCACAGGGAATAGTATAACGATTCACATGAGCTGCACAGACCACACAGGGTTGTCATGGCAACTGCTAAGCAAATAATTGCAGCATGGATGTGCAGGTCATGTAATTCAAAGCAAATTCAATACTTAGAATGGGTTATGGTGGTTTGATCTGCACCATCTAAGCTCAATGTGCCAAAGAACAAATAAACATATACGAAAGATCTAATAACCACCCAAATTTGCCATCACCGGTATAGCAGTCATATTCCAGCCAGATTATTCAAGTGGTTGCTAAGGCAACTCCCAAACCAGAACTTTGAAGAGTAAAGTGTAATCACATTGGGCATGGCAAGCTATATACAGAAATGGCAAAAAGGGTAGAAACAGCACCAATGGTTCAGGACTCTCAATCCCTATGGCTCAGAGGACTCTCACTAAAACATTTCTCCAAGGTCAGTACCGTAAGCAAAAGGCCCATTCAGGCCAAGCAGAGAAATAGAATAGAATAGAATAAATTACAGGAATGCCTGCCAGTCCAGATGGGTATTTAGACCCTTTGGCACCAGTGTTTGTAGATGATATGTCCATCTGGCTTCCCTCTGTAAGAGTGCTCCAGCCCGATCACCCCCCCTAGATAGGGGCAGAAATATGATCGATGATGGTGTATTTTAGATCCGACACCTTATGCTTTAATTGTTGAAAATGTCTGGCAACGGGTTGTTCCGAACACTCATTCTTTATTGCCAGCCTAATGGCCGAACGGTGGTTCGCCATGCGGGTACACAAGTCGTCAACAGTCTTTCCGACATAGTACAGGCCACATGTACAATGGAGCAAGTAGACAATGTATGTTGTAGTACACGTTAGCCTGTACCTGTGTTTGTAGACCTTCCTCCTGTGGGGATGCGTAAATGACGAGCCGGTGATCAATCCGCTGCACGTTGTGCATCCCAGGCAACGGTATACCCCAGGTTTACTCGTGTCCAACCACGTTGTCTTCTTATATGCTTTTTGCGGATCATTATCACCAGATGGTCCCTCAGGGATCTTGCCCTCCTGTAGCCTATTCTCGGTGTGGGTGAGTTGTAAAAAGGTAAAGTGTTGTCACTATTTATGATGTCCCAGTGTTTTCTGATTACTGAGGACATTCCATTTTTATCCCCCGTATACGTCGTTACAAAAGTCATTCTTTTATCATCTGGCCTAATTGTTGTTGCAGCATTATTCAGTACGGAATGACATTGTTCACGTAATAATTTAACGGGATATTGCCGGTCTTCAAATCTAGACTGCATCTCTGTTAGTTGAGTCATCTTGTTATCCTCATTGGTGTTATTTCTGGCTACCTCTGCAACTGTGATTTGGGTAAGGCCCTCTTCAAGGCTGGGGGGTGGCAACTCGATAATGCAATAAAGCATTTCGATCGGTCTCTTTGCGAAATAAGGTAGACTGTATCCTGCCGTCACCCTTGTACAAACGCACATCTAAGAAATCAATTTGGTTCTGATCGTACTGTATCTTGAACTTCAATGCTTCATTAGAAGAATTGAGCTGTTTGAACCAAAGTTCCAATTCTTGGATACTCCCACTCCAAATCAGGAAAAGGTCATCTATGTATCTTCTAAAGACCTTAATATGCTCATTCCCAAACAGGTCTGTTTCGAATTCCTCAAAGGTTGCCATATACAGGTTCGCATAGGATGGGGCCACATTGGACCCCATTGCTGTGCCTGTTAATTGGAGGAAGAACTTGTTCTCAAACCTGAAATAGTTTGTACTGAGACAGAGGTCCAAGAGATGTAACAAGACCTCCGCTGGTGGACCAATATAAGGATACCTAGCAGATGTGTTGATACAGCCCGTATACCTTCCTTATGAGGGATGACGGTGTATAAACTTGTTACGTCAAGAGTGACAAGTAGATCCGTCGGCTGGACTTCATCTATCATGGTTAGCAATAATAACAGAGAGGCTGAGTCCTTGAGATATGAGGGCATGTTAGCCACCATAGGCTGTAGAAAATGATCCACAAAAGTGGTGATGGGCCATAATAAAGACCCAATCGCGGAGACAATCGGCCTCCCCGGTGGTTTCTGTAACTGTTTGTGAATCTTTGGAAGGGTGTAGAACACCGGAGTCCTTGGGTATTCAACGGTAAGATAGGCTAAAGTTGTTTTGTCCAAAAAGCCCTGCTATAGGTCATGTGTAGGTATTCATCTATCCGTTTTTTGAAAGATGCCGTGGGGTCACCTATTAAAGTTTTATAGGTCTTTACATCTCCCAGTTGTAAAAGGATTTCATCCCTGTAGTCTACATAATTCTGTAAGACTATTGCCCCTCCCTTGTCCGCTTCACGGATTATTAGGTTCTTGTCATTTGTAAGTGATCTTAAAGCGGCCCACTCCAGCTTAGTAAAATTGTTAAAGGTATCCTTGTGATGTTCTTTGACTGACTTTTCCATTTCATCCATACTCAGTTCATATATGTGTTGATGCTGGCATTGGTTGATTGAGGGGTATACTTAGACTTGCTCCTGAAATGTCTATGTTCCTCCTGATTGGATGAGAATTTTTCTTTCAGAAGCAATTGTCTATGAAATTTCTTTGAATCGATGTATAAATCAAATGGATCCGTACTAGTGGTAGGGACAAATGTCAGACCCTTGTTTAAAACCTGAGACTCAAGGGCCGTTAGCTGGTGGTCACTCAGGTTAACCACAATGTCCTCTTTTGTTATTTCTGTGGCATGGCTGGGGGCTTTTTCCTTGTATCCGCCTCTCCTGATTTTGGATCTTTTCCTGCCAAGTTTTTTGAGCGTGTGGTTACACCGCTTAGATGTTCCACCTTCCCACTAGTGCTTGCAATAGCTTCTCCCTCTGAGCCTGACCCTGAGCCCGAGCTCTCTACTGTAGTCAGATCTCTGGGTTTCTGATACCTCTGGCGTCGAGCTCTGAATTGACGTTGTCTTTGTCTTTCTTGTACAGGTAGAAGCCACAGGTATACCCGCTTGTCGCGGTAGTCATTCGTCACAGCGTCTAGCTTTTTGTTCTTAAACTCAATTAAATCCACTTCATACTTCTTTGTTTGTTCCTCTAATTTCTGTAGCCAATCCTCATTAGTATCAGAGGTTAACTTTGCCAGATGCTGTTCTTCATATGCTGCGATCTCCACTTTTATCAGTGATAAGAGTCTGCCCACTTCTTGGATGACTAGTAAAATCAAATCCAAACTGCATTTATTTTCTATTTTACACCATTTGTCGCAAAAAGCAGGGTTATTTCTACCAATCGTAGGGACATTTTTTACCCTAAAACCTCTAGGTATATGGCCCCTACGATGGTACTCGGACAGATATGTCCCATGTAAATTAAGATCCTTTTCTTTTTGTTTAAGTTTCAGCAACTGTGTGTAAATATGAGCAGGTCTCTCAACTGTTTGGCATCTAGTGAAAGAACTAAATCTGATTAGATCTGCATCTGTAAATTGGAAGGTGCAGGCTCCAGGAAATATATCCACACTACTAGCCATAGTATAAGGTGTCGGATCTGAAATACACCATAATCGATCATATTCCGCCCCTATCTAGGGGGGGTGATCGGGCTGGAGCACTCTTACAGAGGGAAGCCAGATGGACATATCATCTACAGACACTGGTGCCAAATGGTCTAAATACCCATCTGGACTGGCAGGCATTCCTGTAATTTATTCTATTCTATTCTATTTCTCTGCTTGGCCTGAATGGGCCTTTTGCTTACGGTACTGACCTTGGAGAAATGTTTTAGTGAGAGTCCTCTGAGCCATAGGGATTGAGAGTCCTACCATTGGTGCTGTTTCTACCCTTTTTGCCATTTCTGTGTATAGCTTGCCATGCCCAACGTGATTACACTTTGCTCTTCGAAGTTCTGGTTTGGGAGTTGCCTTAGCAACCACTTGAATAATCTGGCTGGAGTATGACTGCCTATACCGGTGATGGCAAATTTGGGTGGTTATTAGATCTTTCATATATGTTTATTTGTTCTTTGGCACATTGAGCTTAGATGGTGCAGATCAAACCACCATAACCCATTCTAAGTATTGAATTTGCTTTGAATTACATGACCTGCACATCCATGCTGCAATTATTTGCTTAGCAGTTGCCATGACAACCCTGTGTGTCTGTGCAGCCGATGTGAATCGTTATACTATTCCCTGTGGAGTGGAGGCGTGATAGGCATTGTTTATACTGTGATCTAGATCACTGCAAGAATTGTGCGGTATAACTCAGACATTCACACACAGTATGCTTTGTCTATCAGAGATAGAGATAGAGATAGAGAGACAATGTTCAAGATAAAAATACATTAATAAATATGGGAATACTCAGATATGCCATCACATCATCATTGCAGGCTTTGCCAAACACAAAATGTGTGTCTTTGTCTCACTTAATAAAATAGAAAATTATTTCTTATCATTGGAATATAAAATAATGTAGCGGGTTCAGTTAAAAAAATATTTGGATTTGTCACATGACATCATGGCATGTCTATTTAAGTTTTTGCATATACTATAGAACATTTCCATTGAAATGGATTGTAAATATGCATCAGAATTGAATCACCATATTGAAAAACACTTTAAACACTCATTTAAGATTGGATTACGAGTGGCGCACTAAGTATAGCACAAGAGCGATAAGGGGTATTTTACGGCTCTTTGCGCACATAGGAAATATGGCAAATATTAAGAGTTGAAAGTAAACGCATCGTTATCATGACTTCAGAGCTCTGGTTAGCAGTTACGAGAGACAACATTTTTTTCACAAAACACATCAAAAATAGATTTTAAAGTACAATTACACTCATTATAACAATGTCTGATTAAAAAAATTTTTTTAGAAAAATATTGCTTAAAAAAGTTATAAGGGCTCAAAGATATGAGGAGGCATATTTAAGAAATGTTTTGCGGACCAGATCCGACAGTGCAGATCAGGTCCGCAAGACATCGCTAAATGCGGAGAGCAATACGCTCTCCGCGTTTAACATTGCACCAGCAGCTCACAAGAGCTGCTGGTGCAACGCTGCCCCCTGCAGACTCGCGGCCAATGGGCCGCCAGCAAGGGGTGTCAATCAACCTGATCGTACTCGATCGGGTTGAATTGTTGCGATTGCTGTCCGCCTGCTCAGAGCAGGCGGACAGGGTTATGGAGCAGCAGTCTTTGTGACCGCTGCTTTATAACTGCTGTTTCTGGTGAGTCTAAAGACTCGCCAGAAACACGGTCCGTCAAGCTCCTTTCGGTGCTTGATAGATAGGCCCCAAGGTCTCAAGTGTTAAAAAAAAAAAAGAAGAAAAGTACTGCAAAGGTCTTTAACATATATACAGTATGCATACATACACATAAAAAAATAATACAAATTATAAAAAAATACTAAACATACTGTAAAAAAATATAGATATATTCTATGGAATATTTTACAGTATGTTTAATAATATTTTGTTTCTAATATTTTATATTTATTATATCAATAACATGCTGCAAGATTACTAAATGTTCACATGCGCTAACCTGTCCGCATTAAATATAAATTGCAAAATCCGATGCAAAAAATGCATCTTTCCCACTCCTATTTTCTTCACATAGATATAGATAGATAGATAGATAGATAGATAGATTTATAGATATTTTTAATGTGAGAATGTTAATGTAAAATACATAGCTATACCTATATATCTATAGGTAAAAATATGCAGGTATATATATATATATATATATATATATATATTTACAATAAGTAGGAAATTTTCCTGTAAGTGAAGAACATTGGAATGTTAAATATGTACAGTGCATATACAGCAAAACACATAAATACTGGTTGTTTAACGTAGGCCCATAAACGGGCAAAGTTGCCCCTTTACAGGCGCATGTTAAATTAGTGCTTCACTTGTAATCTATCCCTTTGTGTTTAAGCTATATTATACTATCTGTGTTCGACCCCTCTATAACAGTATAGCACTGGATCTCAAGCCAGCATACAAAGTAGATATGTGCATGATCGAAAAATTTGTTTTGGTTCGGTTCAGAGGTTTTCGAATTTCGTTTCGGATTGATTCGAATTCGGAAAACTTTGAATGAATTCGTTTCGGATTCGTTTTGGATTCATTCGGATTCGAAAAAATTTGGCTGGATTCTGTTAGATTCGGTTCGGTTCGGAAATTCAGAATTTCGGTATGTGTGCTGTGTATTAGACTAGTATTGTACTGTATATTAGGTGTAACCCATAGCAGAGTGATATAACCTAATATACTGTACAATACTAGTGTAATCCAAGTCCATCCGAATTTACCGAATAAATCCGAACTAATTCGGATTTATTCGGTAAATTCGGCAGTATTTTAATTCGGAAATTCGGTTCAATCCGAATCTCCGAATTTGCAGAATTTCCGAATCGAACCGAACATGTCTAATACAAATATCTTTCAAAAGGTGTAAAACCTGACATGTCCAAAAATATAGCATATGATCTTATTCTGATTTCTGTCATAAATACTTGCAAGTACAATAATTAGCAACATAAATAAATAAATTACACTTACTTCACATAAAATGTTTATCAGCACTTATAAATTGTTATTTCATGGAAACAAATTGGATTCATATTTCAATTTTAGACCTTTGTTATATTTATTTCTGTTATGTTACATTACCTGCAGACTTCAACATCTTGTTCAAACTGCGAGTTCTCTGGCTGGGTCCCAGCTTTAAGATGACTGACATTGAAATATGAAAGGGTGTGATTGATAAAGCCATGCATGGTCCCATTTGTGCTATACATATACTGATACACAAGGCGTGGAATGAAGTCTGATGTGACAGATATAACAAATGCCTGAGAGAGAAAAATAAGCACATGAAGCTTTTAAAGCAGACATATGCTATCCTTATTAAAAAAATAAAATAAAACAAAAATGTCTGTAAATACAAAGAAAAATCTAAACACTGATTCAGAGCTGTTGATAGACAAGAGACATTGTTTTCACAAAAGAAGTACAAGAAACAAACAACTCTGAGAGTGGAGTGTGAAAATATGTCATGCACCAAAGCTATGAGGAAATGTACTTCATACTTTTTGACTAAACTGGTAATTATGGGCCTGGGACTGACATGAGATGGTAAAATGGAGATGTTTGGAAACTAATTGACGTCCTCAAGGAAATAGTACCTGCCCTGCAAATGGGGTTAAACACATAGATAAAGTATTGTTTGGGAGCTGCAATTGGCTACTTCAGAGTAAGAATTAACCTATAGCAAAAGAACAAAATAAGACACAAACGCTTTTGAGTATAGTGTCTAACAATAAGGTAGATATAAATTCAAAGAGTAATACTCCCCTCTGGAATAGGTGAAACTGCAGCCATCCTACAGTTTCTCCCAACATTTCTTACATCAACCCTTGGGGACTTTGCGTCAAACCTCTGTCAGGTTGCCCTCTGCACTCTTTGTGAACCAGTGCCTCTATTTCTACACACATAAAAATTAACCTATGTGTTTAACACATTTGCAGGTGTTAAATACATGGCAAGCTAGGGTCAGTAATACAAAGGTGACACACACTAATAATTTAAAGCAGCTAATATTGCTAAAGAAATTCCCTTTATGTGATCTTATTTTATCAAAAGGGACATATAAGTCAATACTACACAGAGGGAGCGAGATATAGCGTTTTTCATTAACAGGAATACTGTATTATTGTTGTAAATAAAAATAAATTCACACCAAAGGTAAGAATCACAACTGCTTAATTACAATTACCAATGTAAACTGTATTTACAAATGAATTATTTAGATTCCTATATGTAATAATGTTTCTGTATTTTGTGTCTTACTTAAAAGGGAATAGATATCCAAATAGTATACCATCAGTGGCAGGGCAGGTTTCAATTATTATACTTTAGTGAATTTATTTAAAAAAAAAATGTTAAGGAAAAAAAAAATAGATCAAAGATTGTTATTTTCCATTACCAAGTATTTATTAATTATTATTATTATTAACAACACAATAATTACTTTGTATCCAGTGATAGTAATGGAAAGCAGAGCTGTGAGTGTTCTGAGCTGTCACTCAGCACTGTCTGACAGGTAAAAACTCCCTCTCCCTCTACAGGTTACTTGTTTACCATCTTCAAAAACACTGCTGTCCATATTGTATACAAGACATGTGCACAATCCAGGGCAAACCTCATTTTGTCTATCTATCTGATATCATGAAAGTGCAAGCTTCCTAATTCTAGTTTCAACCCAAGGCTAAACATTTGTATTTACCAAATGAGCCAATAGTCCACTGCTAAACAATTGAACCCACTTTTACCATTTCCCTGAACCTCTGATTCTGAATTTGGTGTTAGACCAAAAAAGAGGTTGTGTAAGTAAAACACCTTCATCCCTCCTATCCCCTAACATTTAAAGCTTTAATGTTGCCCCCATTTATTGGGAGAGAAATAAACAGCATAGAATATTCTTGCCAAATTGATTAGGGATCAAAATGTTGCTAGCTATGTCTCGATGTTCAATGCTTTAGATGGCTACTTGGCAGGGCAATCACATGATTACTATCTTCTATGTTCTATTGATGTTACCTTTTGACATAGGTATACTGTTTTTTTCAAAGGAAATTTGAATTCTTATTTTTACTGTTGCTATAGTTACTTTTCTTTCTTTTATTTGGATGAGAGTAAAGCTTACAGGACCATAAACCTGTTTGCTATTTTTGCAGGTAATAACCGGGTAACTGGATCCCTATTGGAATTTACCCATTGTTGGTTGTCATTTAAAAATAATGTATCTCCAGGTACTTCTGGCACCTACATCCTCCTCATTAAGGGATTTGAATCTTGTTTTTTTCTCCATATTCTCTAAAGGATTACTACCAAATTGCTTTTGGCTAACCTTGTTATTCTTTTTGTCTGTTCTCTCTTTAGGTTTCTGATGTCAGAATATTGCATGTAGATGCTTTTCTTCTTCACTCAATATGGTACAAATTTCTGTCCAAAGGAGAGCTAAGATGTATCCTACCATATGTTATCCTTATTTTTCCCTTAATCCTTTGTGTTACTTGATTTTTAAGGTCTCCATGTTGTCCTGAGATATTCTCTCTTGGGAATCTTGTTAATTGTGTTTGTTTGTTTCCTCATAGAGGCCTATTTATGAAATGTCTGTCGGACCTGATCCGACAGTGCGGATCAGGTCCGACAGACATTTCTGAATCCGGAAAGCAATACGCTCTCCGTATTCAGCATTGCACTTGTGAGCTGCTGGTGCAACGCCACCCCCTGTAGACTTACGGCCAATCGTCCGCCAGCAGGGGGGTGCCAATCAACCCGATCATACTCAATTAGATTCAATTCCGGTGATTCCTGTCTGCCTCATCAGAGCAGGCGGACAGGGATATGGAGCAGCGGTCTGAAACACAGGCCCTCAAGCTCCGTACGGAACTTGATAGATAGGTCCCATAGTCTGAATTTGATTGATTATTTCTTTAGTGGGGGTTCTTCCATTTTGATAGGGGCTTGGAAGCCTCTCAGGATTTCTTACTCAGGCGTTCCTTGCAAGATCTCCCACATCTATAAATAATTTCAACAATCCACCTGCACTTCCTTGTCTATAGAAATAGCCAATAAGCTATAGCAGTTTGTTCATTCTCATTCTGACTTTTGTGATTTTGTGTGGTAGTTTTCCAACCTGGTGTCATCATTTATTTATCTTAATTCATTTTTTTCTTGTGGTTTTATTTTATATTAACTTTGCTGCTTGATCCAGTCCTGTGTTTCTTGTTTATCCAGTTTCAGTTTTCCTGTGGTCAATTAATTTCCCTACCTCAGTTAGCTGTTTGAGTTGGGATTTATTGCCTGTGCTTAGGGCTCAATTTATCAAAGCTGAGGGGACAGGGGCGCATATACGCGCCCCTGTATGCCTCAGCTCGCCTCTGGCGGGGCGAATTTCCCCGGAGGAAATTACCATTGCACACAAGCGCTATTTTGCGCTCGCGTGCAATCCCACCCCCTGCCCGCGCACAGCCAATCACGCGCAGGCAGGAGCTGTCAATCTCCTCGGTCGGACTAGACCCTGGAGATTGAATTTCACCACCTTAGAAGTGGCGAAGAGGTTAGGAAAACAGCGGTCTAATGACTGCTGCTTGTTAAATTCGGCGAGCAGGTTCTTGTGAGAACTTGCAGCCGTATGGGCTTTGATAAATCAAGCCCTTAGTCTCTCATATCAAAGAAAGGGACAATAACATACAAATTAGTTTAATATCCTTTTAACTGTCTTAATAAATTTGAAGAGGGACGTTGTAAACAGTGAGTTTGTAGTAACAAATATTAGGGAATCTTGGTCAATGGATATATGATTAAACAGATGTAATCTAGTGCATTGAATTCTTATAAGCAAAGCAAAATATAAATTGTTAAGATCTGCAAACCAGATGATCAGATTTATCAATGTGGTGTTTATAAATACAAGGATTAAATGGAATTAAATGAATAAGTTCAATCAATTAAAATAACAGCTGATGGAATACTTACATTTATAATTACTGAAAATTTGCCAATACCACTCAAAATATTGTACCAGATTCCTGAAAAAAAACAACATATTTTAGAAAAGATTTTATATTTTTTTTCAACCTGCAAAAGTTTGCTTAAAACTTTATATTGTGTTGACATTTATATCTTTGCATAACAGAACTCCAACCCTTTCCAGTTACATGTATATGTTACGATTTTCCCTTTTTCCATAGATCTAATGATTCTATGGGAAAAGATAAAATGATAAAGTAACTTAAAGTGATCTGTATGTGGAGTTCTGTTAAATGTACTTTGTTCAAAACAAGAATTCGCTATTTGGACAGCAAATCATGTAAGATACAATCCTTAAATTAAATAAAGAATAAATTAGCAGGATATTTTAATTGTCAGGATATATTAATTCTAGTGAAATGCTTGTGCAATGCCGCCCCCTGCACATTCGCGGCCAATCGGCCGCTAGCAGGGGTGTCAATCATCCCAATCGTATCTGAGCTGGATGATTACGGTTTGCCATCTCAGAGGTGGCAAGTGAGTGAAGGAGCACTTAAGACCTTTGCTTCTTAACTTAAATTTCCGGTGAGCCTGAAGGCTCTCGCGGCAACAGCTGCATTCGTAGCTACATAAATCGGCCCCTATTAATGATTGCTTAGAGTTAGGGTCTATTGTAAGGAAAAAAATCTCTTTATTCATAAATCCAGAAATAAATTGTCCCAAATATTTTAATTGTGATTAAATTAAAGTAAATATCATTTTTAACAGATTAGGGAGGTAGTTTCTTTATTGGTAAAATATTTTGGAAAGTCATTACCTATATCCTTAGCACGAACCGCATCTGGTCTTCTAAGCTCTGCAACAAATTTTTTTGCATCTAATCTTACTTCTATTATGTTGTTGAGTAGAGCAAAAAGAGGAGCCAGAGGAAAGGATGCCACAAAGAGCGTAACAAATCCAAACTGGATAACTAGAGAGAAAAAAGAAAAAGATTCTATCATTCCATGTCGATTTGTATTAATGAACTGAAGGAAAAATAATAAAAAGAAAAAAAATGTGTTAAACAATTTATTTATTTTATATTTACAAGAGAGGACATCTATGAAACAGAAGAGCAAACATTTAAATTAATATATATATTAACCATACAAATATATTCCTATTAGGCAAAACAAGTAATTTATTTATTTAAAATACTAAGGGCCCGATTACAAGTGGAGCGCTAAATATCACTAGCGAGCAAGAGATATTAAGCCTCCACTTTGTAATACCAGCACACAATGATGTGGGGCATCGGAACATAGCACAGCAATGGGCAGCATTTTTAAATATATACTGTATGTATATGACTATATACATATATATTTATGTGTTAATATATTTATGTGTATAGTCCTTATAGTGTGCAGTTTTTTCTAACACCGCACTCCTACCAAGTTTAGACCCCAAAAACTGCCTAGTGCAGTTGTTTTTAATTTAAAAAAAAGTTACTTTTTTTTTAATTAAAAACTACAAAGCCCTCTATTTTGATGGCATTTATTTAGCACTAATTGCTAGCAAGAGTTTGCGATAGCAATAACCAGCCACTTGTATTGGCTGGTTAATTATTGCCCTCCTGCAAACAGACAAATTTGCCCATTACCGGGAGCACAATAATTTAGTGCTCCACTTGTAATCCAGCCCTAATAGTTTAGTTTACTTTAAAGGGACACTGAAATTAAATTGAAACTTTCTTTATTCAGATAGACATTGTAGATCTTCTGATACCAACTAACACTGCTGTTTTAAATAGCCACATAAGAACTATGGAAAGTACAAACTGTGTACTCACACACACACAGACACTTCAAATTGAGAGGGGCCTATCTATCAAGTTCCGAATGGAGCTTGATTCCCCGTGTTTCTGGCGAGGCTGCAGGCTCACCAGAAACAGCAGTTATGAAGCAGCGGTCACAAAGACCGCTGCTCCATAACCCTGTCCGCCTGCTCTGAGCAGGCGGACAGACATCGCCGGAAATCAACCCGATCGAGTACGATCGGGTTGATTGATACCTCCCTGCTGGCGGCCCATTGGCCGCGAGTCTGCAGCGGGTGGTGTTGCACCAGCAGCTCCTGTGAGCTGCTGGTTCAATGCTGAATACGGAGAGCGTATTGCTCTCCGTATTCAGCGAGGTCTGGCGGACCTGATCCGCACTGTCGGATCAGGTCCGCCAGACTTTGTTAAATAGAGGCCACTGACTGTAGTAGAAATATAGAACAGCCTAATAAGTGGAGAATTAGAAGTAACACACAATTGTGGAAGTTACACAATATAAGGATACATTTAGCAAATCTAACTCCACATTTGTTGTGTTAATGACCTGATTTCCCCTTGGGACACCTTGGGGTGGTTTTTAACATGTTTTATGTAGTCTGAATAAAGAGTTAACATTTGAGTGAATGGCTTGGGGCCCCTTTATAGAGTATTCAGATGATTGATATTTTGAATCATTATTTATAGATGTGAATACATTCATTTTGTATTCTTCTTATGGTGCTTGTTTAATTTGATTAAATTATAGGATGTTCATGAGCGTATGAGCAGCACTCCTTCCCATGGACCTTGATAAGGAAATATTTGGTACAAATCAGGTAGTTGCAAGTAGTTGGTAGTGCTGTCACATTTGTTTATTTAGAATTATTCAGATAAAGTTTACCATTTTGAATACTTTCCAATACCATTATTTTGATTATACGTACTTCTATTATTTCTATTTATCCGGTCATTTCTATGTGAGTGTGTTTTTGGAAAGGGTGGGGCCATAAATGTGTTATGGGCAGGGCCAGGTGCAATTGGGGCAAATTCTGGCAGAGCTGGGGCAGTCCTTAATGGCACACAATAAAAAAAAACAACTCAATTTTATTCCTATTATCAAATGTGCTTAGTTCCCATGGTATTCTTTGTTGAAGAGATACCTAGGTAGGTGTCTGGAGCGCTACATGGCAGGAAATAGTGCTGCCATCTAGTGCTCCTGACACATGCACGCTCCTGAGCTTACATCAGTGCTTTTAAACAAAAGATACCAAGTAACAAAGAAAGTTTGATAATAGAAGTAAATTATAAAGTTGTTTAGAATTATATGCTCTATCTGAATCATGAAAGAAAAATGTGGAGTTTTATGCCCTTTAAAAACAAAAATGTTTGCCCTGGCCAGAGAAGATTAAATTGGGGTAGTGGACCGGCCTCCTAACCTCTGGCAATCCCGTAGGATCCAGGAGGTCTGGGATTTTAAGATGTTTTTATATTCAAAATCTTAATTAACTATTGAGGTCTGATTTGAGCTGTGTATTACAGTAGAATGACACCAGTAGGTTCATATGTGATTGTTTGAACATAAAGTACATTTTAAATATAAAAGTACTCAAAATGAAAGTGATATAAAACTGCACAAAAGTTAAATTTTAAATAATTTAGAAAGTACATTGTGACTTGGCACAGCTGGTAACTGGGGTTAGAAACGTTAAAAAACAGCCCCTGCCTAAAGCTTTCCCTTAGACCCCACACTAGACACTACTATCTATATTTTTCACAAAGAAGCAATGATGTTATCCCCTCAGATGCCAGTAACATAAAATATGTGCAACCCCTCTCGGGTTTCGCAAAGTAGGTATAATGCGGTATCAGCTTAGCGTACCTGAAAACGTATCTTAAGGTGCATTATTGAACTAATAAATAAAAAATATTAATTATTACAAAATATTATAAATACTTTATATATATTCTATGAATTATTTAGAATTTTTGAGCGTATCTATCATTTTTATTTTTTTTATTCAATAACGCGTCTTAAAGTGAAAGTAAACTTTGATGAAGGAAAGCCCATTTTTTAAAAATACTATTAAAAACAGGGGCACTTTCATTCATCAAAGTTTACAAAGCAGCCATTTTGAATTTAAAACTTACCTCTCTTCTTTGCACAGCCAGAGCAGCTTCCCCCACCCAGAGATCCTGTCTTCACACGTCATCAATGACTAATCCAGCTTCCTCCAATCACGGTTTTCCCCCCAGGGGAGTCATTGCCTGAGGCCATGCCATGATTGGAGTAAGCTGGATTAGTCATTGATGACGTGTGAAGAGAGGATCTCCGGGTGGGGGAAGCTGCTCTGGCTGTGAAAAAAACAAAGGTACGTTTTTAATCAAAACGGCTGCCTTCTAAACTTTGATGAACAAAAGTGCCCCTGTTTTAAATAGTATTTTAAAAACCGGGCTTTCATTCTTCAAAGTTTACCTTCACTTTAAAATAACTATGTTTTCATGTGTGCTTACCCGACCTATGTTAGACCTACATTGCAAACCCCTAAGCGTGTTACACATATTTTACATTCCTATGCACTTCACATAGAACATTTCTTTATTATTAAATATAATATATGAATAGAGATATAAGTATAGGTATATACAGATTTATTTAGAAACATTTATTTAAAACAAAAACATGTCCTGCATGTGATGAACATTGGAACGTGAAATATTAATAACTCCTGTTGGGTTAGTTCACAAGCAATAAGTGTTAGGTTTCTTCAAATGCGTTCTCCATTAGAATCTAAGGGGAGAAAAAAGTGTGGTTGCGGTATCCAAGGTCCTGAAGCCTTGCGTGTAAAAAGATTACTTCTAGCAATATTTACCCTCAAGCTGGAGCACTAAATAGCGTGCCACTTATAATCTAGCCCTTTATGCAGTATAACATTTTTAGTTTAATATCTCTTTACTTTTGATTTTCCCATTCCTTTAACGTTACAAAAAAAAAAATATTTATCTGTTTAGATATTATGTATTTTGGTAAAACCGCTTTTACTCTGAAATTATTTCATGGATGAAATTCACATTCTGGTTTAAACTGACTTGAGTATAAAGTGTATGATTAAACCCTGAAATTAAAGGATACATTGAAATTGTAAAGTATTTTCAGCTGGACATTTTGTAGGTCTCAAAATTATTTCCTGCCTTCAAAACTTAATAAGGAACAGCCATAAAAATCATTGATTGGTTGAACTCATCCAAGTAAAATTTAGCATAAGGATATAATTTAACATATAAAGTCACCCAGAAGGTTCATCTATAGTTATACATGTGTATCAGCTAAAAATGCCACACACAGACATAAACCATACATTTCCAGATATAGCCAAAGGCAATGACAACACATTTTAAGCTACAAGACATTTAGATAACACAAACCAAATTACTTAGTCTGTGTGTCTATACCTGGAGATAATTTAATAATTTGTGGAATCCACATTTCTTGGTATGTTTGGTCTCTTAAAATTCTCTGTTGTACTTTGTAAAGCATATTTATTAGAATTATATGCAAAATTTCTCTTTCCTATTGGACAAAAAATAATCTTGTTGGAAGTTGGACGATGGTACAATCAAGCAACTATTACTTTTTTTATTAACTATTTAAAGTTTTGTTTTCCCAATAAAGTACTTAGCTTATACAGCTTGCATTGCCGCTAAGAATAATGGGTAAGGACATGAAATGAAGCTCACAAGGTGTTTGTGTATGTGTAAAAGAATTAGGCATCTATTGATCAAGCCGTCAACCGCAAATACGCTGGAATTCCGCAGCGTATTTGTGGCGAGCCTGATTCGCCTTAGTTATCAAACCCTACAAACCAGCAAAAGTAGAATTTAGTGATGTAACATACAATCCGCCGCACTCAGTCTGACACAGATCGATGCTTACGTCACTCCAGATGTTCTGAATGCAAGTTCGGCACAATCTGACTACTTTTGCTAGTTATCAAATAACTAGCAGGTACGCTCAGCTTTTTTCCGGCCCAGTGTACGTGGTTTTTAATCCGCCACCCTGGAGGCGACGGATGCCATAGGAATCAATGGGAGTCTGAAAGCAGCGAAAGCTCATGTTCGCTGCTGCCCGATATCCCATTGATTCCTATGGTAATGTCAACACCTAACACCCTAACATATACCCTCAGTCTAAACACCCCTAATCTGCCTCCCCCTACACCACCGCCACCTACATTATACTTATTAACCCCTAAACCGCCACTCCCGGACCCAGCCACAACTAAATAAATTGTTTAACCCCTAAACCGCTGCTCCTGGACCCCGCCACAACGAAATACAATTATTAAACACTAAACCGCCGCTCCCGGAGCCCACCGCCACCTACATTATACTTATTAACCCCTAATCTGCCGCCCCCTACACCGCCGCCACCTACATTATATATATTAACCCCTAATCTACCCCCCCTACACCACCGCCAACTACCTTCATTTATTAACCCCTAATCTGCCCCCCCTACACCGCCACCACCTACCTATATTTATTAACCCCTAATCTCTAATCTGCCGCCCCCAACGTCGCCGCCACTATATTAAATTTATTAACCCCTAAACCTAAGTCTAACCCTAACCCCCTAACTTAAATATAATTTAAATAAATCTAAATAAAATTACTATCATTAAATAAATTATTCCTATTTAAAAAAAAATACCTATAAAATAAACTTTAAGATTGCTACAATATAACTAATAGTTACATTGTAGCTATCTTAGGGTTTATTTTTATTTTACAGGCAAGTTTGTATTTATTTTAATTAGATTCAATAGTTATTAAACGGTTATTAACTATTTAATAACTTCCTAGTTAAAATAAATACAAATATACCTGTAAAATAAAACCTAACCTAAGTTACAATTACACCTAACACTACACTATAATTAAATTAATTCCTTAAACTCAATACAATTAAATACAATTAAGAAAAATTATCTAAAGTACAAACCACCCCCACTAAATTACAGAAAATAATAAAATAATTACAAGTTTTTTTAAACTAATTACAAAAATCCCTACCCTATACTAAATTACAAATAGCCCTTAAAAGGGCCTTTTGCGGGGCATTGCCCCAAAGTAATCAGCTCTTTTACCTTGAAAAAAAGTACAATACCCCCCCCAACATTAAAACCCACCACCCACACACCCAACCCTACTCTAAAACCCACCCAACCCCCCCTTAATAAAACCTAACACTAACCCCTTGAAGATCACCCTACCTTGAGAAGTCTTCAACCAACCGGGTCGAAGTCCTCAACGAATCTGGCAGAAGTGGTCCTCCAGACAGGGAGAAGTCTTCATCCAAGCCGGGTAGAAGAGGTCCTCCAGAGGGGCAGAAGTCTTCTTCCAGGCGGCATCTTCTATCTTCATCCAACCGGCGTGGAGCGGCTCCATCTTCCAGACATCCGACGCGAAGCATCCTCTTCAAACAATGTCCAACTGAAGAATGAAGGTTCCTTTAAATGACGTCATCCAAGATGGCATCCCTTCAATTTCGATTGGCTGATAGAATTCTATCAGCCAATCGGAATTAATGTAGGAAAAATCCTATTGGCTGATGCAATCAGCCAATAGGATTGAGCTTGCATTCTATTGGCCAGTAATGCAAGCTCAATCCTATTGGCTGATTGGACGTCGTTTGAAGAGGATGCTCCGCGTCGGATGTCTGGAAGATGGAGCCGCTCCACGCCGGTTGGATGAAGATAGAAGATGCCGCCTGGAAGAAGACTTCTTCCCGTCTGGAGGACCTCTTCTGCCCGGCTTGGATAAAGACTTCTGCCCATCTGGAGGACCACTTCTGCTGGATTTGTTGAGGACTTCAGCCCGGTTGGGTGAAGACTTCTCAAGGTAGGGTGATCTTCAAGGGGTTAGTGTTAGGTTTTATTAAGGGGGATTGGGTGGGTTTTAGAGTAGGGTTGGGTGTGTGGGTGGTGGGTTTTAATGTTGGGGGGGTATTATACTTTTTTTCAAGGTAAAAGAGCTGATTTCTTTGGGGCAATGCCCCACAAAAGGCCCTTTTAAGGGCTATTTGTAATTTAGTATAGGGTAGGGCTTTTTATTATTTTGGCTGGCTTTTTTATTTTATTAGGGGGATTATATTAGGTGTAATTAGTTTAAAAAACTTGTAATTATTTTATTATTTTCTGTAATTTAGTGGGTTTTTTGTACATTAGATAATTTTTCTTAATTAGATTTAATAGTATTTAGTTTAGGGAATTCATTTAATTATAAGGTAGTGTTAGGTGTAATTGTAACTTAGGTTAGGTTTTATTTTACAGGTATATTTGTATTTATTTTAACTAGGAAGTTATTAAATAGTTAATAACTATTTAATAACTATTCTACCTAGTTAAAATAAATACAAACTTGTCTGTAAAATAAAAATAAACCCTAAGATAGCTACAATGTAACTATTAGTTATATTATTGCTATCTTAGGGTTTATTTTATAGGTATTTATTTTTAAATAGGAATAATTTATTTAATGATAGTAATTTTATTTAGATTTATTTAAATTATATTTAAGTTAGGGGGGTTTAGGGTTAGGGTTAGACTTAGGTTTAGGGGTTAATAAATTTAATATAGTGGCGGCGACGTTGGGGGTGGCAGATTAGGGGTTAATATAGGTAGGTGGCGGCGGTGTAGGGGGGGCAGATTAGGGGTTAATAAATGTAGGTAGGTGGCGGCGGTGTAGGGGGTAGATTAGGGGTTAATAAATATAATGTAGGTGGTGGCGGTGTAGGGGGGTGGCAGATTAGGGGTTAATAAGTATAATGTAGGTGGCGGTGGGCTCCAGGAGCGGCGGTTGAGGGGTTAATAATTGTATTTATTTGCGGCAGGGTCGGGGAGCGGAGGTTTAGGGGTTAAACAATGTATTTAGTTGCGGCGGGGTCCGGGAGCGGCGGTTTAGGGGTTAATATATTTATTAGAGTTGCGGCGGGGTCTGGGAGCAGCGGTTTAGGGTTTAATATATTTTTTAGAGTTGAGGCGGGGTCCGGGAGCGGCGGTTTAGAGGTTAATATATTTATTAGAGTTGCGGTGGGCTCCGGGAGTGGCGGGATTGGGGTAAAACAATATAGTATAGTGTGGGTGTTTAGTGACAGGGTACCAAGAAAGCTGTAAAAAAGCCGAAGAGCAGCGAGATCGATGACTGTTAGTTATCAACAGTCTGCTGCTCATCTTTTTGACAGCTTTTTTGATAACTTTGGAGAACGTATTCAGGTCCACGGCAAGGATGTTAGTCGATCTTAGGCAAGCGTATTGGTGCTGGCGAATGCAGGTAAGTTGACACTTTGATAAATAGATGCCTTAGAGAGAGAATGCTGAGAGATGATAGAGTAAGCAAAAGGGAACTATGGCAACACAAGTTAAAAATAATAAAGGATCATCATTTTTTAATTTGCCTCAATTTTTTTTTAAATAGGAAGCAGTGAATATTACTCAACTGTAGATAACATAGAACAACGTTAAGACTTCATCAAAATTAATATGAACCATGGTAGCATTTTGAAGATTGCCTACCCAGTACTGAGTCATTTTTTTCACTTTTGTCAAATCAGTTTCTAGACTTTATGACATTTAAATATAATTTCCAATCACTGTAACAAAATATCTAATTTTCAAAAATAGTTAAAATAACAAAAACAAGCTGATCAGAAAGCAAAAACAAAGGTGTTTTTTGTTGTTGTTTTTTTAGAGTGCACCCAATAATAGTGTGCAAGTCATACTGTATATATATTTTGATATGCTGTGATGATTACTGTGATGAAAAGGTTTACCGGAAGTCTGTCTTCAGAACTGGAGCCACACTGCTTTAGTTCTGGTGACTGCCCTAGAAAGCATGAGATTGACATTCCACGTGCAAATAGAGAGACACCGTCATTCTCAGGCATTCCCACTGTACTTAAGCCACGAACAGAAAGACATTGAGAATTTATAACTGTGTTCTGAAAATGTTTTATTGTCTTGCCAATTAAAAAGTCTAGTTTTGACAGCAACTTATATTCAATACAGATGTAAAGGTATATATCTCCCATTCCTGTGAATTCAGTGGTTTAAATAACACTTCATGCTGGGGTGACCTACATATTTTTAATGGCATTATATAGGTAATGCATTAAAATAAATTCATAAATAAAAAAATACATAAATATGGCTACCTTGGGTTGTTGTGGCTGCACTGGTTTGTAAACATGATAAAATGGTGTAAAATGCATGCTGTATATTTTACCTGTCAGAATGCAGATTGCTGGCTCATCTAGTTGGGAGTTTTAGGGAATCAATATTCATCAAAAATGTCATATATTTATTTTGATTTAACAGGAAGACAATGAATGGCTATATAAAAATATTATGTTCATTTATACAAGCACAAGAAGGAAGAGAGGCTTTCCTTCTTGTGTTTATTTATAAGTAGGCTTACTATATTGCCGCTTTAAAAAGGGACACATATAAAAAATACACGTCAGGGCTGTTTTCAGGGCTGTTTAAAGAAATGCTTTGTATAAGAACCCGGACATATGTATTTTTCATATGTGTTCCTTCTTAAAGCAGCAATATGGTCAGCCTATTTATAAGCACAATAGATTAAAAATGGAGGTGCAGAAATAGGTGCCGCAAACTATGTACATCTCTGCATTAGAGCACAGCAATAAATCCCCATCTACAGCAATGAATATTGTATATTGCATTACCTTACTTATCCTGTCTGTCTGTTATAAAGGTGCATACATACCGGGCAGATCAGCAGAGGATTTATGTCACAGCAGGCTCCCTACTTGATGAATGACTGTGGTATCATGTTCCCTGACTGAACGTCACTTATTACTTTCCTGCTCACTAAATATTTGTAGCCTTCCCTCTAGGTGCCAGAAGCAGAAAAGCATAAGAACATCTAAAGCGTTATAATGTGTCACTAATTTTGATTATATTTTAATGTAGGTGTCTCTCCTTAACATCCTTAACCCTGCATAGTAAGTAGGGTTGCCAGCTGTACTCTAAAAATACTGGAAAAGTTGTAGGTGACTAGGCACTATAGTCTGTAATGGTCACACAATGCCCCCCCCCCCCACACTCTACCTCATTCCCCACTATTGATGTATATTTTTAACTAATGAGCAGTCATTTTACCCCTTGGTTGGCTGTAACAAACAAATCAATAATTGCACCTCTTTGGTTTGACCCACTTGACTGCCCCTCACTTTTGTTCTGCTCCATATTTGTAATGCATTGAGGCAAAGAGGCATTATGGAGTTTAAAAAAAAAATGGACAATTATGTGTCCAATATTTTTGTGAAGATTTTACTGTACAGCCTGTTAAAATATTGGACTGTCCACTTGAATACTAACACCTGGCAAACTTAATAGTAAGATAAGCAGGTACAAATTTGCCAGAGAAGAAAGGTTTAGATCATCAGGCCCTGAGTGAGTGTGTTAGTGAGTGCAATACAAAGCCTCCCTTATACAGTATGTGTCCATTGAAACTTTGCAATTGCATGGTTAGTACAGAGAAACTCTGCAAAACAAAGAAACAAAAAAACTCTTATAGGAATGAAAGAGCAAGTTGGTAATTTATGGAGCTATCTTAAAAAATCAGAAGATGAGAGAAAATATGTCTTGACCTGTCCAAGTTTTACTGCCAGAGATAGGAAAGGTAATTCTACATTAATGCCGGTTTATGCATACTCGGACATGTTTAAGTGGAAAAAAATAGTTATTCTGTAGTCCAAACTTGCAATGCTATTTCTGGGTTTTTGAATACAAATTATTATTAATCAGACAAGCCCTATATTAAAAAAAAAATTCCTCTGTCACATCCCCTAAAATAAGGTCAATGGGTTAAATGTTTAAAAACAGTGGAAGGTAAAATTGTGCTAAAGAAAAAAGATACTAATAATCTGAAACATGGAAAAGAATATTTGGCATGACCTCACATTAAGCTTTAGTAAATCATTCTGGCACAAAAGCAATGACATGTGAGATGTAATGTGGCACCAATAGACTGGTGCTGGCAGACACTGAAGAATTTTCTGCATAAGGCAGTGCACTTGCAAATGTTATGCAAACCACTTATCTTAACTTTGTGGGGCTAGCAAAAGTGTTTTTTCCTAATCTGGCATATTGCTATTCTAACGCATGCACATGAGAAAACTAGGCACCCATGTGATTATTTAAGACACTTATTAAGGTTATGTTTTAGAGATCAGAATTTTGGCACAGATTTTTCTTCCACGTTTGCATGCCAGGGGCAGCACTTGACAAGTTCATGTTTGGATCTATGTCAAAGGAACAAAAACAGATTGTTTTTAAGAATGAAGTCTATATGATTGCTATTGCTTCATCTGGTGTTGAATTAAAGCTTTATGTTTGTGGATACTTTAAATGCCAATGAGTCACAGTTACGGGTTTATAATTATGGCTTTAAGAAACATTAAACTCAGAAGTAGCACTAATTAACATGTTTATATCTATCTATCCTGTATATACAGTATATACATACACACATATATATATATATATATATATATATATATATATATATATATATATATATATATATACACACACATATATACACAGTATCTCACAAAAATGAGTACACCCCTCAAATGTTTGTAAATATTTTATTATATATTTTCATGTGACAACTCTGAAGAAATGACACTTTGCTACAATGTAAAGTAGTGAGTGTACAGCCTGCATAACAGTGTAAATTTGCTGTCCCATCAAAATAACTCAACACACAGCAATTAATGTCTAAACCGTTGGCAACAAAAGTGAGTACACCCCTAAGTGGAAATGTCCAAATTGGGCTAAATTAGCTATTTTCACCACCCATTGGTGTCATGTGACTCGTTAGTGTTACAAGGTCTCAGGTGTGAATAGGGAGCAGGTGTGTTAAATTTGGTGTTATCGCTCTCACACTCCCTCATACTGGTCACTAGAAGTTCAACATGGCACCTCATGGCAAAGAACTCTCTGAGGATCTGAAAAAAAGAATTGTTGTTCTACATAAAGATGGCCTAGGCTATAAGAAGATTGCCAAGTCCTGAAACTAAGCTGCAGCACGGTGGGCAAGACCATACAGTGGTTTCACAGGACAGGTTTCACTCAGAACAGGCCTCGCCATGGTCGACCAAATAAATTGAGTGCACATGCTCAGCGTCATATCCAGAGGTTGACTTTGGGAAATAGACGTTGAAGGGGTGGGGGGTCAGCCTGTCAGTGCTCAGACCATACGCCGCACACTGCATAAAATTGGTCTGCATGGCTGTTGTCCCAGAAGGAAACCTCTTCTAAAGATGGCGCACAAGAAAGTCAGCAAATAGTTTGTTGAAGACAAGCAGACTAAAGACATGGATTACTGGAACCATGTCCTGTGGTCCGATGAGACCAAGATAAACTTATTTGGTTCAGATGTTGTCAAGCGTGTGGCGGCAACCAGTTGAGGAGTACAAAGACAAGTGTGTCTTGCCCACAGTCAAGCATGGTGGTGGGAGTGTTATGGTCGGGGCCTGCATGAGTGCTGCCAGCACTGGGGAGCTACAGTTCATTTAGGGAACCATGAATGCCAACATGTACTGTGACATACTGAAGCAGAGTATGATCCCCTCCCTTTGAAGACTAGGCTGCAGGGCAGTATTCTAACATGATAACGACCCCAAACACACCTCCAAGACGACCACTGCCTTGCTAAAGAAGCTGAGGGTAAAGGTGATGGGCTGGTCAAGCATGCCTCCAGACCTAATCCCTATTGAGCATGTGCAGGGCATCCTCAAATGGAAGGTGGGGGTATCTCTAACATCCAACCGCTCTGTGATGTTATCATGTAGGAGTGGAAGAGGACTCCAGTGGCAACCTGTGAAGCTCTGGTGAACTCCATGCCCAAGAGGGTTAAGGAAGTGCTGGAAAGTAATGGTACCCACACAAAATATTGACACTTTGGGCCCAATTTGGACATTTCCACTTAGGGGTGTACTCACTATTGTTGCCAACGGTTTAGACATTAATGGCTGTGTGTTGAGTTAATTTGAGGGGACAGCAAATTTACACTGTAATACAGGCTGTACACTCACTACTTTACATTGTAGCAAAGTGTCATTTCTTCAGTCTTAAATTGTCACAATGTTTTATTGGCACAAAAAGTGTTTACTATTTTGTGGGATTGCAGTATCCTGGGCAGCGTGCAGGTTGGTGTATGAGTGCTGGACTTTCTTGACTTTCTTGACTTTTATTTCTTCAGCCTTGTCACATGAAAAGATATAATAAAATATTTACAAAAATTTGAGGGGTGTACTCACTTTTGTGAGATACTGTATATATACACTGTTGTATATAAAATACAACACAAAGGCTTGCACTTGCTGGTCTTTAATTACAATGTTAAATTTATTGATGTGACATTTAGCACCCCTTCCTCAGACAAAACAATAGTGAAATGTGCAGCTTAATATGCTACTAGAATATGTTACTATGCTACTAGAAGCCCCTCCTGCTAATCATAAAAAAACACCAAAGGGGTTACCTAGGCAACCATAATATTTACATTAATGCTTTGTGAAATAGCAGTGCAAAATTGCTATAACATTACTATATATTTAGTAGATACATATGTGTTTAAGGAACCATCTGGCTTATTAATAATACATTTTCAAACTTAATTCATTCAATCTAGCTAGAATCTGCTGAGACATATGTCTTTACATTCAATAATTATGTAACTACAGCTATCAGGAGTCTGCCCCTAACCCTCTCCACTCACATCAGGGGTGAGTGGCTTAGGCTGGGCACAGGAAAGACTATTAAAATTGAAGAGAACCACACTGACATAGGGCATAACTAAAATAACTCAAATAACTTGCTGGCTAGGAGTGTATGCAATTCAGTATATCAAGCAATGGAACCATGCCTCCTCATACACAATAAGTGAGTGAACCACATTAACTCATTAAGGTTGCCTATAGTGATATGCTCACCGAGCTACAGGACTCTCCCATATATAAAAAAATAAATAAAATTGCAAAAGAGAGCTTAGACAAACCGATCAAACTACATGAAATACTGAAAGTTATTAATGACCTTCCATCACATAAAAGTCCTGGACCAGACGGGTTTTCAAACAAATATTACAAAACATATAAGGATATCTTAGCGCTATTAGAGTTATATAGGTATATAGATAAGGAAGGACATTTCCCCCGGAATACTTAGAAGCCCAGATTTCAGTTATTCCCAAACCAGGTAAATCCCCCACTCATCCCGGTAATTACAGGCCCATCTCTTTATTGAACACTGATTTAAAAATCTTTACAAAAATACTGGCTAATAGGTTGAACCGAATACTCCCACAGATTATCCACTCTGATCAGGCTGGCTTTGTGCCTGGTCGAGAGGCCAGGGATAACACCATCAGATCACTTCAATTAATAGATCACGCTAAACATACAAACACGGATATGGTGGTTATTTCCACAGACGCTGAGAAAGCGTTTGATCGCCTAAACTGGGATTTTATATTTGCTACACTTAGGGAGGTGGGTCTGGGGGAGGGTATGCTTTGTAGAATTCAGAGCCTTTATCATGCACCATCAGCAAGGGTTAGAGTAAATAATATGATGTCCGATCCCTTCATTATCCACAATGGCACAAGGCAGGGTTGTCCGCTTTCCCCTATCTTATTCATAATCAGCATGGAAGTCTTAGCACAGAAAATAAGAAATAATCCGCTGGTTTCCGGCATTAAAGTAGGCCCTTTAGACTGTAAACTCTCGCTATACGCAGACGATGTCCTGTTCAAGTTATCATCACCCCAGACATCTGTCCCTTTTCATGGTGGGGTAGACTCCAAATTTTGAAAATGAATGTACTCCCTAGATTGCTGTACGCGATTCAAGCTGTCCCTATCACCCTACCACAGGGCCTCCTTACTCAGATACAAAACGCTTTAGATTCCTTCATTTGGGGTAGCATAAAACCCAGAGTTAAGAAGGCAACTATGTACAGGTCAGCCAGAGAGGGAGGGTTGGGTCTGCATAAGATAGAAACCTATTACCAGGCCACTGGCTTACAGAGAATCATAGAGTGGCACAGAAATAGGAACTCTAAGGCTTGGAATCCAATAGATTCACATATACTTCACTCCCCCTCTCTGGGAGCTTTATGTTGGATAGCAGGGCAGAATCGACCCCCATGGTTGAAGGTATACCCGCTTTTACACCATGTGTTTGAATTATGGGACACTTTGATAAAGAGATTCCCAGGAATATCAACACTCAGATCACCCATGTCCCCAATTTCCCGAATGCTGAGCTATTAGGGGGGTAATGTTTGACAGGAATAACCTGAATAATTGGGAGATGGGTTACACAGTTCCCCTATTTAATTTACTCAATGAGGGCAAACTCAAAAACAGATCAGACCTTACAGACATCCTAACAGCAACAACATGGGAGCGCTCAGACGCCCGTTCTGTGAGTGGCCTCGGCTCGCGCTTCACGTAAGGTGCCGCCCCTCTTGAATAGGTCCTGACGTCTCGATGACGACACCTGGAAACTCCGTCAATCCGGTGCAAGTGGTAAAACAATCCACCACCGCTTGCACTAATATGATAGCAACATCCACTGCACACGGCAATTGACAAACAAAACCATGCAACGGAAATAAAGGACAAAGGCTCCAAACTGGTGAAATAAAAAGTCTTGTATTCAGTAACTTTGTTTGGCAAAAGCGGTTACAACAGGCAATACAGCAGGTCAAACGCGTTTCATATATATTAAACTTCTTCAGTGACCATCATGTACTATTGCCCATAATGCAGCACTATTTAAAGGGAAAGCAAACACACTCCCTCCTTAGTTAAACCAATCAAATTTCAAAAAGTGTTGCATTATGTATACTACGAATACTGTGTTAAGTGACAGCAAAATACATTTCTTTATTTATACAAACAGTAAACAAAATACTATACCCAAGAATATAATTTCTTAACTCACATATTAACTTTCAGAAAAGGAAATAAATCTGATTCAAAAAAATATATAAAAAAAAAATTATAAATAAAAGAACCTAATTTAACTGTTTTAGGTATCCACAAATAATTTAACATCCCATTCAGAATTTAGCCCTACTGGCATTCTGGTATCCAGCTGAAAGATCCAGAAAACCTCTCTTTTACTGAGAGTATTACATCTGTTTCCTCCTCTTGGATGTCTGGCAATCAGCTGGATACCCTGGAATGTCAGCAGGGAACTGTCAGAGTCGTGTTCTTTTCTGAAATGTAGGGAGACAGGTGTAGTGGACTCTGGATCTTCTATGGAACGCAAGTGTTCCAAAAAACGATCTTTTAGAGCCCGTGTCGTTTGACCGACATACTGCCTATAGCACCCCCTACAGGTCAGAAGGTATATAACATAGCAAGAATTACATGTTATATGTTCCTGTATCTTGAATTGTTTTTTCATTAGCAGTAGACACACAGTTTTGACCAAAGGTAGCATAAGTGCAAGATTTACACCTCCTACTACCACATTTGTAAAAACCTGGTTTTATAGACAACCAATTGTGGCTAGAAATTTTAGGCAACATAGAGGGAGACAAAATCCCTCTTAGTGTTTTTGCTTTACGTGACACAAATACTATTCCATCTTTGACTATGTCACATAGTTTGTCATCAGTTTCTAGGATAGGCAATGCTTTACGAATAATGCCACAAATTTGGGCATATTCTTCACTATACGTAGTGATAAACTTAGGCTGACGAAATCTCTCATCTCTTTCCACTTTCTTTTTCTCAAGTAAAGTAGACCTATCCATACCATCAACTTCCTTTTTAATAGACTCTATTGCCTCTCTACAATACCCTCTGTGTATAAGTCTATTCGTCAATTCTGCAGAGTGTGATTGATAGCTTTGTTCATTCGTGCAATTACGTTTGATTCTGATATATTGGCTTTTTGGGATAGAACGAATTGTATGTTTTGGATGGCAAGACTGTGCACTGAGAATAGTATTTCCTGCAATCGCTTTGCGAAATAATTCAACATCTATTGATTTATTTGTTACATTAGACACCAGTCTAATATCCAAAAATGGCATGGAGTCTCTGTTAAATTCTAATGTAAATTTCAAATTCATCAAGTTATTCTGTAGATATTCTGAAAATTGTTCAATCAAATGTATTGGTCCCCTCCAGACTATCAATATATCGTCGATATAACGACCGTAATAATGGATATATTCTTTGTAGGGATTTCCATCTCCATAGACGTGGGACAGCTCCCACCAACCCATATACAGGTTGGCATAAGAGGGGGCAAACTTTGCCCCCATAGCTGTCCCACGCCTCTGGAGATAGAAACTCTCCTCAAACAGAAAAAAATTATGTTTTAATAGGTAATCAATGGATTTGACAATAAAACTTTTTAGAACATCATAGTCAGAAAAATATCTCAAAAAATATTCAATGGCCTTTATGCCCTGTTCGTGAGGGATGCAGGTATATAATGATACCACATCAATGGTTACAAAAACAAATTCCTCCTGCCATACAATTTTCTCTAATCTTTTAACAACATCTGTAGTATCCTTGATGTAACTCAACAATTTCAGAACCATTGGTTGTAAATATTCATCTATCATTTCAGAGAGAGGCTCATTCAATGAGCCAATTCCAGCCACAATTGGCCTCCCTGGCGGATTATTTCTGTCCTTATGGACTTTGGGAAGAAAGTGAAAAATAGCTGTAATCGGATGCTCAGTATATAGAAACTCAAAGTTATCTTCCGTTACAGATGTAATTGAGCAAGAGGCTAATAAAAATTTGGACAGTTTGTTTTATAAAATGGATTCCTTGCTCAAAAAAGATTTGAGTATTGAAATGGATATTAAGAGCTTTCAAATGTATAAAAAAGCCCAACGTATACCAAGAGGGCTCCGTATCAGAAAATTTCCTTCTTTTCAGGTGACAGATCAATTATTTATTGATAAATGGAACAAAATACTTACAGAATGCTCTTTAGCATTAATTGATTTATTAATTGAATATAAAAAACAAATACATCAAGAGTTGTGTCAAGAAAAGCTTAAGCTGCAATCATATATGCGACCTTTGTGTCAAGATCCTGTATTTAACAAATATGATACGAAGTTGCAGAAGGTGATTACTGAGTTTAGAGACAATCTATGGCATTTTAAAAAACAAAAAATCTTACGTGACAAACAAGACTATGAGAACAATAAGGTCTATAAATGGACAGTGTCTGACACGAGGAGGAGATATAGAAGATACAAATCAGATAAAAAAGTTAGATTTGCAGAGACTGATACGGAGTATGATTATGACTCCTCTGATTTGGAAATTTCTAATGAGAGTCCACCATCCTCTGTAGTAACTACGTCATTTGCTCTTACAGCACATGATGATCATGTTCCCTCTACATCTTCAGCACAGTCAAAAAACGAGAGGGGCCAGCACAAGTCCACAGTGCGAAGAAAAAAGTACGCAGAGGGGGACGTGGCAGGTCAGGAAGGTCAAGAACCTCCCAAACCTCGGCGCTATCCACAGAGGAGGAGGGCACTAGCATTTCAGAAATATGCATAGATTCTTATAATGTTATCAATTTGTCATCTGTTCAACTTTCTAAAACACAATTACAAGTCTTATCTTTGGGTTTAGGTTTCTCTCCAACTTCACATTTTAATTTGTTTGACACAGTAGTGGATTTGAATAGGTTTGTGAGAACCTTGGTATTGAAGAAACATTTTTCAGAAGTTAAACAAGATGGTTGTGAAGTGAGGCAGAGAGAGAAGCCAGAACCACTTAGATGTGGTTTTGATTTTGCTGATGAATGTGCTCTTCTAGACCTTGTAACTATAGGTGAGGACACTAAGGATTCGTATTTTAGTGTCAATCAAGATGTGTATGATCTTTCAAAATTAAAAAAGAAATCTAAGTTTCACCCAGTAAGTTCTAGGTCTAGTTCAGTAGAAGTCTTTCAGAAGACAGTTGAGACAGCTTTGAAGAAACTACATAAAAATATATCCTCTGTTAATCATAAGAAAGACAATTTGTCTAGAGATCAATATCTGTCTATCAAAGAGTTGGTTAATAACAAAGAATTAGTTTTTCGAAATTCGGACAAAGGGGGAAAGGTTGTAGTTCTTAATCGGGAGGATTATATTAAAGAGGCGCATAGACAGTTACTTGATACTACAGTATATGAGAGACTCAAATCAAATCCAGTGTTTTTCTATCAGAGAGAACTTAAAATCATTCTTAATGAGGCTTTACTTGATGGTCTTATAACGGAAGATAACTTTGAGTTTCTATATACTGAGCATCCGATTACAGCTATTTTTCACTTTCTTCCCAAAGTCCATAAGGACAGAAATAATCCGCCAGGGAGGCCAATTGTGGCTGGAATTGGCTCATTGAATGAGCCTCTCTCTGAAATGATAGATGGATATTTACAACCAATGGTTCTGAAATTGTTGAGTTACATCAAGGATACTACAGATGTTGTAAAAAGATTAGAGAAAATTGTATGGCAGGAGGAATTTGTTTTTGTAACCATTGATGTGGTATCATTATATACCTGCATCCCTCACGAACAGGGCATAAAGGCCATTGAATATTTTTTGAGATATTTTTCTGACTATGATGATGTTCTAAAAAGTTTTATTGTCAAATCCATTGATTACCTATTAAAACATAATTTTTTTCTGTTTGAGGAGAGTTTCTATCTCCAGAGGCGTGGGACAGCTATGGGGGCAAAGTTTGCCCCCTCTTATGCCAACCTGTATATGGGTTGGTGGGAGCTGTCCACGTCTATGGAGATGGAAATCCCTACAAAGAATATATCCATTATTACGGTCGTTATATCGACGATATATTGATAGTCTGGAGGGGACCAATACATTTGATTGAACAATTTTCAGAATATCTACAGAATAACTTGATGAATTTGAAATTTACATTAGAATTTAACAGAGACTCCATGCCATTTTTGGATATTAGACTGGTGTCTAATGTAACAAATAAATCAATAGATGTTGAATTATTTCGCAAAGCGATTGCAGGAAATACTATTCTCAATGCACAGTCTTGCCATCCAAAACATACAATTCGTTCTATCCCAAAAAGCCAATATATCAGAATCAAACGTAATTGCACGAATGAACAAAGCTATCAATCACACTCTGCAGAATTGACGAATAGACTTATACACAGAGGGTATTGTAGAGAGGCAATAGAGTCTATTAAAAAGGAAGTTGATGGTATGGATAGGTCTACTTTACTTGAGAAAAAGAAAGTGGAAAGAGATGAGAGATTTCGTCAGCCTAAGTTTATCACTACGTATAGTGAAGAATATGCCCAAATTTGTGGCATTATTCGTAAAGCATTGCCTATCCTAGAAACAGATGACAAACTATGTGACATAGTCAAAGATGGAATAGTATTTGTGTCACGTAAAGCAAAAACACTAAGAGGGATTTTGTCTCCCTCTATGTTGCCTAAAATTTCTAGCCACAATTGGTTGTCTATAAAACCAGGTTTTTACAAATGTGGTAGTAGGAGGTGTAAATCTTGCACTTATGCTACCTTTGGTCAAAACTTTGTGTCTACTGCTAATGAAAAACAATTCAAGATACAGGAACATATAACATGTAATTCTTGCTATGTTATATACCTTCTGACCTGTAGGGGGTGCTATAGGCAGTATGTCGGTCAAACGACACGGGCTCTAAAAGATCGTTTTTTGGAACACTTGCGTTCCATAGAAGATCCAGAGTCCACTACACCTGTCTCCCTACATTTCAGAAAAGAACACGACTCTGACAGTTCCCTGCTGACATTCCAGGGTATCCAGCTGATTGCCAGACATCCAAGAGGAGGAAACAGATGTAATACTCTCAGTAAAAGAGAGGTTTTCTGGATCTTTCAGCTGGATACCAGAATGCCAGTAGGGCTAAATTCTGAATGGGATGTTAAATTATTTGTGGATACCTAAAACAGTTAAATTAGGTTTTTTATTTATAATTTTTTTTTATATTTTTTTGAATCAGATTTTTTCCTTTTCTGAAAGTTAATATGTGAGTTAAGAAATTATATTCTTGGGTATATATTTTGTTTACTGTTTGTATAAATAAAGAAATGTATTTTGCTGTCACTTAACACAGTATTCGTAGTATACATAATGCAACACTTTTTGAAATTTGATTGGTTTAACTAAGGAGGGAGTGTGTTTGCTTTCCCTTTAAATAGTGCTGCATTATGGGCAATAGTACATGATGGTCACTGAAGAAGTTTAATATATATGAAACGCGTTTGACCTGCTGTATTGCCTGTTGTAACCGCTTTTGCCAAACAAAGTTACTGAATACAAGACTTTTTATTTCACCAGTTTGGAGCCTTTGTCCTTTATTTCCGTTACATGGTTTTGTTTGTCAATTGCCGTGTGCTGTGGATGTTGCTATCTTAGCCTAGGTGGAGTTTTTGTTAGGTGGCTAAAATATAACCAAGTTCACCATTTTCTCCATACCCACCCTCTCAAACAGTCACTTACAAGAAATCTCACACCCTTCGAACAGACATGCGCTATGACAAGTTCAGCACATCAAACCTTATCGTGGGCTAAGAGACTCCTAGTTAATGCACAGAGCTCGAAACTTCCTGATTATATTATAGAACGCTGGCATAGGGAATTGAATAAGACTATCACAGAAGCAGAGTGGGTTAAAAATTAATAACACAAGAAAATCTTCATCCTCAGCTAGATTTTTAGAGACAAATTACAAACTCCTGACTAGGTGGTACTTGACACCTACCAGACTTAAATGCATTCTCCCTGCGTCGTCGGACCTTTGTTGGAGGGGTTGTGGGGAAAGGTGGACGATGACACACATATGGTGGGCATGTCCTAAATTGTCACCTTTTTGGGAGGGCATACAGAATATCCTACAAGTCATAATGGGGCGGGAGGATTCCTATCAGCTAGACCCGACAACGGCCCTACTGAACCTGTTACCTAAATGTAAATGTAAATTAAGAACACGACTAATTCAGTTGGCATTGAATTCTGCTAGATCCTTAGTCGCTAGGATCTGGAAATCTCAAATCTGCCTGACCCTAAAGGACTGGCACTCTCACAGATACCTTGAGAATGGAAGAATACGGTTTCTTTAAATCGAATAGGTTAGGATTCTTCCATGATTTAAAATTCATCTGTGATGAAATCCAAAATGATCTGTGGATAGAAGGGGGGAGCTTTACACAAGTTACAGGAGTGACCTAGGAGGAATGACAGTCCTAGTGTTACCTTAGAGGGGTGTGGCTGATGTGGTCCCACCCCTGCCTGATACTCTAATAATGACCTCTTTAGCTTACCACTTCTCTCAAAGGTTGATAGATAAATACAAAGTCGAGGGATACCACTAGATGTGTAGAATATATACAAAGTGATCTTAAATTAAGAAATTTCGGCATAGTTTTGTTGTTATTTGAGTTATGTTTTGTACATTGGTGTCATTGTCAATCACCATGCATTTATATGGAGTGGGGCTACAGTTTTCAAATGGACTTATCACGGACAGTCTAGCTCTACTATTTCATTTTACTATACAGGAGTACGTTCTCCTTTCTTTTGGAGACTGATGGTTTCTCCCTCTTTTGTTTCTGTTTAAACTTTTGCATCAACAATGACATCCTTTTGTACCATGCTGCTAAATAATGATAATAAAAATGAATAAAAAAAAAAAAAAAAAAAGGAATTGCAAAAAGTCCCTCACTGAGTGATGTGATCAATATATGTGACCACTCAGTCGATATGGAAGCAATATAAACAATCTCATGACTAATATTCAAACCTCTAGCCCTTACCACTACAAAAATAAATAATAATAATAATACCATGTAGTTAATTTTAAGACACAAACTGGGCTAAAAGTATAAAGCAAGACATACCATATAAAATATGTTACAATTTGTTGTCCTAAATCTAACAATCAAACACATACAGTGTTGATGCTCATCTTATGCAAAAAGGGGACACACATTGCCAGTGTTTAATACTTAACCTCTGATGAAGTGCATGTGAGCATGCGCGAAATGCATCAGAACGTTTGTTTGAATGTTATACCCTGTCATGTTTGGCACAGCCGAATAAACCTTACTAGCATCAAGCTTTGGGCTTCTGTGTTGCTCCTTTTTTTCTTTGGACTTTTATCTTGATTAAGCGGCTGGGAATACCGCTTGAGCTTTCAGAAGCCTTCAGTTCTATCCATGTTTGATTGGTGCAAATTGTTCGTGACCATCATCTATCCCCACATCCAATGCCTATCGTAGGCACAGTACATACTGACTTTAGAGAGGTCCCAGAACCCATGAGGGGGGCAGTACGCCCACTGAGACCGGGGACCCTGACTGTTTACTTGGGACATTCCCTGCAGATGAGACTTGAGGGCTCCCTTGCCTGACATGCTTCATCGGCAGAAGTTGTCCACTTTGTTAAATACTTTTAGTACCAGATGGATACAGAACGGGAACACTAAAGCACAACTTATTGCAGGACCTGCAACCATAGAGAACTATCTGCACTGACACAAGGGGATAAGATAAGTACTCTACTTACCACCTATATGATTATAACCAGAGACAAATACACTTTTACCTCATTTGCATGTGAAAACTTAGACTCCTTGTCTAAAGGACTCTTGTTTAGAAGGACTCTTTTTGCATTGGAAAATACTATCTGAGTACCTCTCAAGCAGTAAAAATATTTACTTTACTCTGAAGGCTGTATGGAAACTAGTCTCTTATCATTGAAAACTGTGTATTTGTTCTTTATTACTGCTATATTTCAATAATAATAATATTATGTTTATGTAGTTAATCTTAAGACACAAACTGGACTGAAAGTATAAAGCAAGATATACCATATAAATTTTTTTACATTTTTTTGTCCTAAATCTAACAATCAAAGTCATACGTTGTTAATGCTCTAATCCTCCTCGTATGCAAAAAGGGGACACACATTGCCAGTCTTTAATACTGTTAAATCCCTCTGGATAGAGTGCATTAAGTCAGTAAATCCACTGAGCTTCTAACTGTAATAATTTATTGTTGTGACACCCACTCTCTTCAGAGGGGGGCAATGGTCTATGAGTTTAAAGCATAGATCACTGACATGCCCGGATTCCAAGAAGTGCTTTGTTACAGACTGGTCACTCCTACGTGTGTTGAGGGCTAGACCTATGATTGATCTGTGATTTGTCATATGTGTTCGAGTGTCATCTGAAGTTTTCCCTATGTAGAATTTACCACACTTACAACTGAGCAGTTGGACCACAAATTTTGTGGTGCAGGTTCGGAAATGTCTAATAACACATTTTCTGTTTTTATGAGGATGACAAAATGTAGGTCACTGAGTTGCAAGTAGTGCACCAAGCACTTCTAAATGCTCCAGTTTTTTAACTTCTAAGCCAAGTTTAAAACAATGTACTCGATCTGGCACCATAAGCTTGTCCTCAGACTAGTAATCCTTTTAAAGCCCACTCTTGGAACTTCCCAATCTTTAAACGGTCTGTTGTTAAGATTGCTGTTGTTCTAACTACTCCGGAATAGCTTTCAAAATTAAAGCTGGGTCACAACTTGTTGCATGAAGTAGTGAGTTCCTATCGGTAGGCTTCTGATACAGGGTGGTCGCTAACTTGTCATGATATTTATAAATAAATATTTATAAAAAATTAAATTGAATATAAATTTTGCGAAACTTTTATTTTGACAGAATGTTCCATAGAGGTCAAAGTATCAAACCAAATTGCTTGTGCGCTCCTTATGCAAAGCAAAAAAAAAAAAATTGTAAATGTAATGATGGTAAAACACAACTGCTAGTTTCTCAAAGATCTGCATACCAAAATATTCATAGTATTTTATGTACAGGTTATCTAACAAAGGGGCCACATTGGACCCCATCGCTGTCCCTGAGATTTTATGGTAATATGAAGTCTCAAATCAAAATTAGTTGAGAAGGAGACTCCAATACAAAATATTGATCAATAACTCAAATGGAGGATCTACATATGGATAACATATGTATATCTCTCTCTTTTGGTATGTGAACTGAATCTTTAATCATATGCTACTAAATTCACTGCTTTCTAATGCTCTTTGTATTCTACGTAACTCTCTCTTTGGTATGTGAACTGAATCCTGAACCATCTGCTGCTAAATTCACTGCTTTTTGTTGCTATCGTATTCTATGTAACTCTCTGTTTTGGTGTGTGAACTGAGCCCTGAACCATATGCTACTAAATTTACTGCTTTTTGTTGCTATTGTGTTCTATGTAATTTTTGGGGGGTATGTGTCTAATCTGATTAATAAGTTCTGTATTTAATGTCTTGTCAAAAGCTATGTTATATCCAAGCCTTGCCAATGCTTGCAATAATTCCTAAATTTATAAGTTTACTAATGGTATAACCTCAGCCCCTCCAAATTTTGTTTACTTTAATGTTTCCTACCCTGAATCAAACTTACCAATTGGCCTTTTGACTGCCCTTGATCATGTCATTAACTAATTTATTAGACTCAGCTGAATGCTCTGTCCTATAAATCTAACACTTCTATGGAAAAGCATTGCTGGGGTGTAGCAATGATGAGTTAGTTAGCATTATTGTTTACTAAATGTTCACATTTCTTAAGTGAGAATTTAATAAGTGAGTTATTAAGGATTAGTCAAAATAATTATACAAGAATTAGAGCAAGGAGTAAAAAAGGAACAAAACACTAGACAAGTGCTGTTGTAATACTGTGTTTTATGGGCTGTACTGTTTCCCCTTTTTTGTAAAAATGCTCAAAATCTTTATGTTCCCATTTGCTACCTCTTGTCTCTATAACAAACTTCTTTATTAATTTACTCCTTCCCCCTCACCACCTGCCCATCTCTTTTACCCTCACCTCACTTTTGCTCTCATGAACTTTACACATTCCTAAACACACTCTCTCCCCCCCTTCACCTCATCCCGAAAACAGTCTCAATACTGCAAATCTGTATCTCATCTTATGTAGCAAAAAAGGATTCCGGAGTCCAAAGAAAAAGAGAGGTCTAAAGCCCATAGTCTAGGGCACACATTTTCAAACTTAGTAGTTGTTATCAGGTATAGACACTATGCACACTGCACTTTGATAAGATAAACATAGAAAATTTATTGCAGATAATAGTAAAACAGTTCACACAGGAGCTGCGGTACACGCAGTCACTCACAGTATTGCAGAGAGACAGGGAAGTAATGATGTCATCTGACGCGTTTCACGCCGGTTGGCGCTTCTGAAAAAGCGCCAACCGGCGTGAAACGCGTCAGATGACGTCATTACTTCCCTGTCTCTCTGCAATACTGTGAGTGACTGCGTGTACCGCAGCTCCTGTGTGAACTGTTTTACTATTATCTGCAATAAATTTTCTATGTTTATCTTATCAAAGTGCAGTGTGCATAGTGTCTATACCTGATAACAACTACTAAGTTTGGAAATGTGTGCCCTAGACTATGGGCTTTAGACCTCTCTTTTTCTTTGGGACTCCGGAATCCTTTTTTGCTATTTTGTATCAGCAGCTCTGTATGTGCTGATTCTTAGCCGCGTGGACGGCGGCCATTGGTCTCCCAGGAATAGAGTGTTTTCTTTGTCCGTTTACCTTACTACCTGTATCTCATCTTATGTCACTCTCATACTAGCTGCTGATTATATCTCCCCTAATCCTGGTCCACCACAATTCCTTAGCCTCACCCACCCATGTGTGCCTTTCCACAGACATAGAAAACAAAACTCTGATAACCTTACTCAAATTCCTTTTTTTTCTGAAGCCAAAACCCCCTTCACTTTAGCACTCTGGAACTCTCACTCTGTTTGCAACAAGCTAACTTCTATCCATG
Organism: Bombina bombina; assembly: GCF_027579735.1. NCBI lineage: Eukaryota > Metazoa > Chordata > Amphibia > Anura > Bombinatoridae > Bombina > Bombina bombina. The sequence continues at coordinate 1,013,430,944 of NC_069504.1, read as the reverse complement.
ACCTCTTTATCACCCACTCCCTCAACCTCCTAGCTTTCAAAGACAAACCCATATGATTCGCTTACTCTCTCCTCTCTATTCATGATGTAGACCAGTGATTTTCAACCTTTGTTTGCCGTGGCACACTTTTTTTACATAAAAAAATCCTGCGGCACACCACCAACCCAAAATGTTACAAAATCACACATTGTAGCCTAATACAGCATATATATATATATATATATATATATATATATATATATACACACACACACACACACTGTACTGTGCTGTCATGCCATGCCTCCCTACAAACTAAGTGTTGCGTGCTGCTGCGTGTAGAGCCAGCACTAGGCCACGTGTTGTGGTGTGGTGGGGGTTCCTTCCAAGAGTGTGAATACGGGTCGGGGAGGTGAGCTGCCGCTGCGCAGTTACCCTCAGTCATCATCTCACTCAAAATAAAAAAAACGCCCAGAATAAAAAACAAGCAAAATTTTAAAAATATGTCACACAGTTGTCAGTCTGCTGCGGCACACCCTGATGGAATGTAAATATACTTTCATGTTCCTTTCAAAAACTAATTTGATTTGCTGACATGGGACAGTAACAGTTGATGCTAATTCTCAAACTATAAATAACTAGAAAAGTCTATTAAAATAGCATGCTCTACCTCAATCATGAAAGTTTTATTTTAAATGCTCCCTTTGACTATGTGTTAACCAGTTACTTTACAGTGGCATTATTCTAAAAACATTTAACTGCAATAAAACAAATATTTTTTAATGACTCATCTTTTTATTAATAAAACTTGTATAAAAGCAGCCAAATTAAAAACACAATGCAACAGCTTTCAACTTGATTTGTGATTACAAGTTAACAGCACTAAATGGAGACACAGAGAAAAAAAAAATAGTCCTGCATCCTTGACTAAACAGACATAACATATATGGAGTTTATACCTAATTAAATCAAATAACATGAAAAGGGAGCTTAGCAATATTCAATGTCAAACACTTTAATTTAAATAATGTGGCACGGCACACTTAATTCAAACTCTGGGTTTTAATGATGGATTAAATTTGAATTAACCCTGACTTCCTGTCAGTATTGGGTTATGCCACTTACTGTCCCCCCCCCCCCCCGTTAATGAGCTGTTCTGACACAATTTTGAATCACAAGAGATGTAGAATACTACTTTACTCTTTGCTTGGTGTTATTGTTCTTAGGTTACTCAGCTTCCAGTTGAATCACATGACCCTGCTCACTGATCCTCTTCTGATTAATCTATATATCCTTCCAATTGCTAGGAGGCTCAAGAGGGGTGCCTCTATTGGTCCAATTTTAGTGCTAATATATTGACAGAATACAGGTGGCGCTGCAGCACAGCTTTTCTTGGACCTGTACTGCAATGGAGAGAAGCGTTCCTGTACCTGCCTCTCCATAGCATTACATGGGGGGAAAATATATTTTTTTGGACTTTTTTTTGTTTTAATTAAAATTTAATTAAGCTTTGGCCACATATGCAGGGTAGGCACTGCCTCCCCTGCCTCCTATGAGTGCACGTCCCTGGATTGATCAATCCCTTGACCTTATTTTTAGCTATCGATTCACTGTCTCAAACTTCACAAATTACCCTTTCTGACCATCATCTCCTCACGTTTATCATCACACCACTTCCTTCATCTACCCCTCACACCAAACTCCACAGAAGCAAATCACTAGATCAGCAAAAGCTCTCAAACTCTCTCAAACCTCTGTTCTCTTCTATCTCCATCATTTTTCTGCCCTGTTCAATCTATCTGCCCCTACAATTCCACTCTTACATCGGTCCTTGACAATTAGGTCTAACAAGCTTGGAAGTCACGCACTCATCCTCAGCCATGGCATGCTACCTATGCAGATGTTCCAGCACTGCTGAGTGACACTGGAGATAATCTAGGTGTTTATCTGACTTTTTTCACTACAAGTTCATCTTGAACTCCTACTATTCTTCCCTTAACCTCTCTAAGTAAGATTACTTCTCTACTCTTATCTCTACTCTTTCTTCCAACCCAAAATATCTGTTCGCCACTTTCAATACTCTTCTCCGTCCAACCCCACCTCCTATTATAACTTATTTCTCAGCTCAATATTTTGCCAGCCCCTTCAACATCAAAATTGATTCAATAAGAAACAAAATCATCTCTCAACATAGTACCAGTCTCCAACCCCCTCAAAAGCTTGCAATCAATCAAAACCCACAAAGCCATAAATTCAGCTCTTTGCCCCTGTTACTGAGGAAGAAGATTTCCTTATACTGCAATTTCACCTCACTACCTGTCCCTTTGATCCCATCCCCTCACAGCTACTCCCCTCCTTCTCGCCTAACCCTACCCCTCCTTACACCCATTTTCAACCTCTCCCTTAGCACCAGTATATTTCCCTCATCTCTTAAACATGCACTGGTCACACCTATTTTCAATAAACCTTTGCTCGATCTAACCTCCTCATTCAACTACTGCCCTATTTTATTACTACCACTTGCCTCAAAACTTCTAGAACATCTATTATATACACGTCTATAACATTTCCTTATATTAAACTCTCTCCTTGACCCACTGCATATTGTATTACATCCCTAACACTCCCCAGCAACAGCAATTATTAAGGTTAATAATGAACTACCAACAGCAAAATCGAAATTCCACTTTTCTCTGCTAATCCTCCTTAATCTGTCTGCAGCCTTTGATACTGTTGACCACCCTATTTTGCTCCAAACCCTCCAATCCTTTGGCTTTTGGAAAAAAGCCCTCTTGTGGTTCTCTTCCTACCTGTCTAACCGTACCTTTAGTGTAGCCTTTTCTGGTGCATTCTCTGCCCCTTTACTACTTTCTGTTGGGGTACCACAAGGCTCTGTCCTTGGTCCCCTTCTCCTCTCAATCTATACATCACCATTAGGTTCCTTAATAATGTCCCATGAGTTTCAATATAATTTGTATGTTGATGACACCCAAATCTACCTCTCTGTACCAGACCTATCCCCTTCCTTGCTAACTTGTGTCACCGTCTTTCTCATATCTCATCTTGGATGTCTTCTCACTACCTTTAGCTAAATCTCTCCAAAACTGAGCTCCTTATTTTCCCCCTTCTTCCAAAATCTCCACCCCTCCCCATTTTTCTATAACTGTTGATATTTCAACACTGCATGCCCGATGTCTTGGGGTCACACTTGGCTCAGATCTTTCTTTCACTCTTCACATTTCGTTTTTGGTCAATTCCTGCTACTTCCACCTTACAAAACAACTGCAAAATTCCACATTTCTTCACACAAGACATAACTAAGATTTTAATCCACTCTCTCAGCCTTTCCTGCCTTGACTACGGCAACTCTATCCTCTCTGGTATCCCTAGCTGCTGTCTAGCTCCTTTACAATCTGTAATACATGCCTCTACCAGACTAATCTTCCTTACACGTCACTCTTCATCTGTTGCACCTCTCTGCCAATCCTTTCACTGGCTTCCTCTAGCCTTGAGAATAAAGCACAAAATTCGAACTTTGACATACAAGTCCCTCAGTAGCACTGCTCCCCCTGTATATCTCAGATCTTGACTCCAGATACTCTCCCTCCCGTCCCCTTCATTCTGCTCATGATTGCGTACAAATTATCTCTCTAGCTCTAGCTTGCTGATAACTTTCACAGTGATATTAATAAACAGAGACACACCATACAAACAAATTACATTTTTTTAGCAAAGAAACATGCATTTTTCAAAAAACTAATATTTTCTGTTTTAAAAGTCCTCATTTACCACTTTTAGATGCAACAAATAGAAACAGATTTAATGGAATATTCGAACGCAAAAATCATATATTCTAATTTGCCTTTTTAACCTTTTATCACTACATGTTTAATTGTAGCTTAAACACAAAGGTAAAAGTCTCATTTAGGAGCTGTAATAAATGTCAGAGCAGGACATGGCCAGTCAGCCAATTGGGATCGTCAGTCACATGACCCCATCAATCACTATTTGTGTTCTGCCCTGGAGCCGCAAAGCATGCAGTTACCAAGTGGACTTTACCTATATGAAGGGGTTAAGAACTTAGGGCTAGATTACAAGTTGAGTGAAATCAATAACGCACTATCACATATTAGAAGTTGCAGGTTTAAATTAGTTTTAACCAAAAGCTAAATGTTTAACTAAAGCATTTTTAAAATACAACCAATGAGCAAAAAGTGCGCCCTTTACTTTCAATGGAAAACAGTAGTATGTTTTCCATTGAAAGTAAAGTATAGTAGTAAAACAGTAGTATGTTTTCCATTGAAAGTAAAGTATAGTAGTAAAACAGTAGTATGTTTTCCATTGAAAGTAAAGTATAGTAGTAAAACAGTAGTATGTTTTCCATTGAAAGTAAAGTATAGTAGTAAAACAGTAGTATGTTTTCCATTAAAAGTAAAGTATAGTAATAGCATGCTCATTGCGCTTGTATTGTAATTTGTTGGTTAAGTGTTTAGTTTGGGTGCAATCTGAATTTGTTTTTGAATAATTGGTATTTAGGGGCCGAATTATCATTGTGCGAGTGGACATGATCTGATATTGCGGGTCATGTACGCTGCACATCGATGAATGCCGACAGCATATGCTGTCGGCATTTATCATTGCACCAGCAGTTCTTGTGAACTGCTGGTGCAATACCGCCCCCTGCAGATTTGCGGACAATCAGCCACTTGCAGGGGGTGTCAATCAACCCGATCGTATTTGATTGGGTTGATTTGTGGTGCTGTCTGTCCGCCGCCTCAGAGCAGGCGGACAGGTTAAGGAACAGGGGTCTTTAGACATCAAGGGTCGCCAGAAACACGGGGCATCAAACTCCATATGGAGCTTGATAAATATGCCACTAAATGTCATCACTTGCTATATGAAGGGTGTATAGTAAAGAACTTAACCAAAAACCCTACTGCTTGAGTAGAACTTGTGCACTCCATCAGCTTAGCGCTCAAGCATTATGCCACATGAATTTTAGTGCAGTCCCTATTATCTGTGGAAAAGAATGCACCTGCACTAAATGACATTAACATTATAGATTGTATTGTACTACCATGCACATTACTGTATTTATGTATCCATGAACTTCAACATTTGTGATCACAATCAATACAACTTCAAATTATCAACTAAATATCACTCACAAAATGGACACATTGAATTAAACAGGCAAAAGCATTTGATAAATGCCCATCACAAACATATTTATTGTTAACAGATATGGGCCAATGATCTGTGAATGCTTGGACAAGTTGGCAGCCCATGCCAACGACAACCCTTTTTGATGATGATAGATTCATAAAAAAGCATAAATTATACAGAATATGTAAAATCATGAATAAAACATATCTACAAGGGGGGCGGAGCTAACTGGAAAGGAGAGCAGACACACATTAATGGAGCTCTAGGAGACAAAATAATTTTTCTCAGGGATATACATCATTATCCTAAAAAAAACTGAACCAAGACTTATACTACACAAGGTGTAGTGTACACCGAGACAAACCTGAAAGATGTGTGTTCAGATCGCGCGCACAGAGATCAGATAATCGCATAAGGGCCTGCAGATATACCGTCATTGCCTTTGATGCAGATCTGACACCCAGGCACTACGGATCATATCGGAGCCGTTTGGAACATCGAGACCATCTACCTGCTAGAACCTGCATTGAAACAAGTACCATTGAGAAAGCAGTGCTAATTTGACCCTTCTCCGATACAGAGTGCAACACTAGGTGCAACGAAGCGCAACACCAGGCCCCATAAATACCATCACACAGCATAGAGCAACCCATACAGTTCAAAGGAGATCCGGCGAAAATACGGCCCAAGCAACACACAGCTTATATTGTGCAGACCTCAGCTTACACCTGTGATATAAAAAATCATGGACCGCTTACAGCATAAGCCAGGTGACCTCCTTCCCACCATTATAGTGTCTGATATACATTCATCAGTGATATAACCATATTATATTGGATGATACCATACCAGCTAACATGGAGCTACACATTAATAGCATGCTGCGCAGTTTGATATCTAAGCTTGATCACCATCAGTGTGTTCTCTCTCAGGAGATGAGATCTGTCATCAGTCCATCTCAGAATGTACCAACAGAAAAAATGAGAGGCAAAAAAGGCAGATTAAGCTCTTTTACCACTATAAATCAGTCAAAAGAAGTTGGCCAATCTACAGGAAGTAACATTGTGGCTGAGTTTTATGAGACTAAAAACAGTCTAGTGGACATAACACTTAGAGCCCTTGGAAAGCTCTCAAAGTACCATCTGTAGAAAGCCCACAACCCTGGCCAAATCTTGCCTCCATTGACAGAAAAGCAACTGAACTCTTGGATTCATTTGATGGCCTCAAATCTAAAACAGTCAACAGCTGCTGAATAGAATGGTATAGCATGCATTCCCAAAAAACTGTTCCCAAACCTAACAAGTTCCCGGAGCTTCGCTATCTAACCGCAGTTTATAATGCACTGCAGCTGTGCTGTGAATTTATAATTTACCTAACCAAGAGAGGAATAGGTTGATATGCACCCTCCTAGATATGACTGAACGTCTAGAATAGGTGTCCTCAAACTCTAGTGTGATAACTGCTCATTAGATCTGTTCCTAAGAACTGAGTCATATGACAGCAATGAGCTTGAGCCTTTTCTGAACAGACAGAACTATCAACTTCTTGTTACCACTCATGAAGTGGTGTGCTCTTTTATAACCTAAACTTAAAACTCTGGTTTATGTAAACAGTTTTTTTCCATTTGTCAATTGTGCAGGACTAAGAATGGGAGTATATACATAAAATTCCACCTTTACAGAGATGTATGACCTGCTGGAATAGAAGCTTACAGTCTCCTGGATCCACACTATTGATCCATCTGAGGAGTAATTGATATATATATATATATATATATATTTTTTTTTTTTTTTTTTTTTTTTCAATCCATTGGAAATATGCACTCACTCCAATGTGGAAACTTCCATGCCCGGGTGTCTCCTCCAAATGTAAAATAGAAATTCATGCCTGAAAGAGGGAACTCACAGGTCTTTGCAACAAAAATATTTTTATTTCTAATATAAGTTAAAGTTTCGGCTCACATGTCGAGCCTCAAGACAGTCTATAAGATAGAAATTGTATACAAATCAATCTACCATGTTATGATCACTTTCACATGAAGACAGAATGCAAAATATAAATACAAATAATGAATGAAACAATTGATTAAACCCAGTTCACCCCATATACACCTAAAACAATGTGATTAAAAAATTTGATACCTAGAATATTTACAAGTCTAAGGCCTCTATTTAACAAAGTCTGCCGGACCTGATCTGCTGGTGCAAAGTCTGCTGGACAAGAGCTGCTGGTGCAACGCCGCCCCCTGCAGACTCGCGGCCAATGGGCCGCCAGCAGGGAGGTGTCAATCAACTCGATCGTACTCGATTGGGTTGATTTCCGGCAATGTCTGTCCGCCTGCTCAGAGCAGGCGGACAGGTTATGGAGCAGCGGTCTTTGTGACCACTGCTTCATAACTGCTGTTTCTGGCGAGTCTGAAGACTCACCAGAAACACAGGCCCACAAGCTCACTACGGAGCTTGTTAAATGGGCGCCTAAGTATACAATAAAACAGCTTAGAATAGTCTAACATATAATTATAATTAAAAAAAAAACCTCTTTTCCAGTATGACATAACCAATAATGGTGACTAAATACATACAGAGAGAAGTGAACTCACAGGAATGAACAACCAGCTCAATACCATTGTTAGCCTGTTCTATGGTGATTTACCACCTGGGTGCAACTTCTTTTAGCCCAGTAATGCTTTTCCCAGAACTTTCCTGTAATATATCAGTCTGATCACGCCTATTACAGTCAGTCCAGCCCCGAAATACCAGGCAATTCCTCTCTGAACAAGGAACACAGCAACCCCAGATGATCATTTCAGTCTTCATTGGGCCTCCTCAGTGAGTTGTAGCCATATTCCTCTAAGCACACTGAGCAAGGAGTCCACGTCTGGTTGCCCCTTTTTCCCATAGGGAGACTAAATACACACAGAGAGAAGCACACTCACAGGAATGAATTACATGCACAATACCATTATTAGCTTGTTTTATGGTGATTTACCACCTGGGTGCTATTTCTTTTAGCCCAGTAATGCTTTTCACAGAGTAGAGTCAGTCCAACGCGGAAATACCAGGCAATTCCTCTCTGAACAAGGAACACAGCAACCCCAGATGATCGTTTTGGCTTTCATAGGGCCTCGTCAGTGAGGTGTAGCCATATTCCTCTAAGCACGCTGAGCAAGGAGTCCACGTCTGGTTGCCCCCTTTTCCCATAGGGAGACTAAATACATACAGAGAGAATAATGGTGTGCATCTCACCAAATGTTTTGTGTCTGTGGGCTCCATGTACTAAGCAGCGGATACTGCTTTAAAGCCTTTGAGGAGCAATACCGTTTACCGCAATGTAAGAAGCAGCAATCATATGACTGTTCATTCGAGGTGATTGACAGGCCCTGCTCATGGGGCGCCGTTGCACAAGGAAGGTGAGCAGACAGGTTCCCAAGTCAGACACATTGTTCATCTACAGAAAAATACATGGGAACCTTTTATTCTCAGTAATCTTGTGAAAATTGTACAAAGTTTACTAAATGTGATAATGAAGTGAATGAAAAAGTTCAGTACTAGATTTCTAGACTTTTGTTTTAATAACTATTTAATAACTATTGTACCTAGTTAAAATAAATACAAAGTTGCCTGTAAAATAAAAATAAACCCTAAGCTAGCTACAATGTAACTATTAGTTATATTGTAGCTAGCTTAGGGTTTATTTTATAGGTAAATATTTAGTTTTAAATAGGAATAATTTAATGAATGTTAGTTATTTTATTTAGATTTATTTAAATTATATTTAAGTTTGGGTTATGGTTAGATATAGGTTTAAGGGTTAATACATTTAATATAGTGGCAGCGACTTTGTGGGTGGCAGATTAGGGGTTAATAAGTGTAGGTAGGTTGCGGCGACATTGGGAGTGGCAGATTAGGGGTTAATAAATATAATGTAGGGTTCGGCGATGTTGGGACAGCAGATTAGGGGTTAATAAGTGTAATATTAGGGGTGTTTAGACTCGGGTTCATGTTAGGGTGTTAGGTATAGACATAAATTTTATTTCCCCATAGGAATCAATGGGGCTGCGTTAGGAGCTTTGCGCTGCTTTTTTAAAGGTGCTAGTTTTTTTTTCAGCCGGCTCTGCCCCATTGATCCCTATGGGGAAATCGTGCTTGAGCACGTTTTACCTGCTTACCGCTACCGTAAGCAGCGCTGGTATTGAGGTGAGATGTGGAGCTACATTTTGCTCTACGCTCCCTTTTTTGTGGCAAACGCTGGGTATCTAAAAACCGGTAATACCAGCGTTGTCTGTAGGTGAGCAGTGAGAATAAACTGCTCATTAGCACCACACAGTCTTACCAACAAAACTCGTAATCTAGCTGATACTGTACCTACTCTTATTTCATGTAAGGCCAAAAACACTTCTAAGTGAAGAGGGCGTTCTTTGAAATCAGGGATATTTTACTGTAACATTTTCTTATATTTAATATCATCATTTTTTTTTTTTGCTGGAATCTGTTCAATTGTTCACAAATACATAATTTGCCTTTATTTTGTCATTTGAAATAGTTGCTTTTGACTGCCAAATCGGCCACCTAATCCATAAATTAAACTACACTTCTTAATTGGATATAGAAAACCTATGAAAACAAGAGGCAGCAGTAGAAATGTTCCTCGAAGTGGGAGGTGGGAGAGAGCACTCAGTCCATTTGAAAGGGTTTTCCTGCACCAAATTTGAATACAAGGAACTCTTACTGTATCAGCTTGTTGTCACTTTATTTTCCAAAGGTGACAGATGTTTCAAATGGGGGTGTTTTACCAATCCAGAAGGTAAATACAAATGAGTGTCACATGCAATACCACTTGCTGAGGTGAAGAAAACCTTAAAGAAAGCATTAGTATATGTTAAGCTTAGCCATCATTAAGGATCACACTAAGCTTAAAGAGACAAGAAAATCTCAATGTTTATTTCATGATTCAGATAGAGCATATATTTTTAATCAGCTTACTTCTGGTATCAATTTTGCTTCATTTAGTTTATCCTTAATTGAAGAAGCAGCAATGCACCAGTGGGAGCTAGCTGAACACATTGGTAACCTAAGACAGGAGGCATATATGTGCTACTACCAATCTGCAGCTAGTTCCCAGCTTCGGAGCCTACCTAGATATGCTTTTCAACAGAGGATACAAAGAGTATGAAGCAAATTTGATAATAGAAGTAAATTGTAAAGTTGTTTACAATTGTATGCTCTGTTTGAATCATGAAAGAAAAAATTACGGTTTTGTGTCTCTTTAAGATCCAGGGATTATATTTAAATGCCAATGTCCTTTAAACACCAGTTTTACCAAATTTCAATATCCCTCCCTTAAAGGGACATGGAATCAAAAATTTAGTGTTCATAATTCAGACAGAGGGGCCTATTTAAGAAAGTGCGAGCGGACATGATCCGATATTGCGGATCATGTCCGCTGCACATTGATAAATGCTGACAGCATACTCTGTCGACATTTATCATTGCACCAGTAATTCTTGTGAACTGCTGGTGCAACGCTGCCCCCTGCAGTTTCGGGGCCAATCGGCCGCTAGCAGGAGGTGTCAATCAACCCGATCGTATTGGATCGGGTTGATTTCCGACGATTTCTGTCCGCCACCTCAGAGCAGGTGGACAGTTTATGGAGCAGCAGTCTTTAGATATGAAGACACGCCAGAAACACGGGGCCAGAAACACAGGATCGCTGCTTCATAACTTGTGTTTCTGGCGAGCCTGAAGGCTGGCCAGAAACATGGGGCATCAAGCTCCATACGGAGCTTGATAAATATGCCCCAGAGTGTAATTTCTTAAAGCCTTTCCAATTTACTTTAATTATTAAGGGCCAGATTACAAGTGGAGCGGTATTTTGTGCTGACGCTAGAGCGTTAATTGAGCTAGAAGTAAGATTTTTGCGCTATTCGGGTTGCACTCGTATTATGAGTTGAAAGTAAACTGTTTTCGCACTAGCGGTAACCCGACTAGCTCAAAAATCTGAAGTTAGAATATAGCGTACGCATTAACATATTCCTCCATAGATGTTAATGAAGAAAAAAAGTGGAAAAAACAAACCAGTTACGTGGAAATACGATTGCATATTCTCATCTGCGCTAACCCGATATGAAAATAGGAATATTTCATTATCCAATGTTCTGTACATAACGGAATATGTTCTACTAGTCCTAAAGCCCATTCACACTGTCCATTTTTTTGCAGTCCCACCCCTTGCTCTCTCTCCCCCCTCTATTTTGCTTTCTCTCCCCCCTATCTTTTGCACTCTCTCCCCCCTCTCTTTGCGCTCTTTCCCCCCTCTCTTTTGCTCTCTCTCCCCTCTCTTTTGCGCTCTCTCTCCCCCCTCTATTTTGTGCTCTCTCTCCCCCTCTCTTTTGCGCTCTCTCTTCCCCCCTCTCTTTTGTGCTCTCTCTCCCCCTCTCTTTTGTGCTCTTTCTCTTCCTCTCTTTTGCGCTCTCACTCCCCCCTCTCTTTTGTGCTCTCACTCCCCCCTCTCTTTTGCACTCTCTCTCCCCCCCTCTCTTTTGTGCTCTCACTCCCCCCTCTCTTTTGCACTCTCTCTCTCCCCCTCTCTTTTGTGCTCTCCCCCTCTCTTTTGCGTTCTCTCTCTTCCCCCTCTCTTTTGCTCTATCTCTCCCCTCTCTTTTGCTCTCTCTCCCCCTCTCTTTTGTGCTCTCTCTCCCCCCACTCTTTTGCACTCTCTCTCTCCCCCTCTCTTTTGTGCTCTCACTCCCCCCTCTCTTTTGCACTCTCTCCCCCTCTCTTTTGTGCTCTCCCCCTCTCTTTTGCGTTCTCTCTCTTCCCCCTCTCTTTTGCTCTATCTCTCCCCTCTCTTTTGCTCTCTCTCCCCCTCTCTTTTGCGCTCTCTCTCCCCCCACTCTTTTGCGCTCTCTCTCCCCCCACTCTTTTGCACTCTCTCTCTCCCCCCCTCTCTTTTGCGTTCTCTCTCTTCCCCCTCTCTTTTGCTCTATCTCTCCCCTCTCTTTTGCTCTCTCTCCCCCTCTCTTTTGCGCTCTCTCTCCCCCCCACTCTTTTGCGCTCTCTCTCTCCCCCCTCTCTTTTGCGCTCTCTCTCTCCCCCCTCTCTTTGGGCTCTCTCCCGCCTCTCTTTTGCGCTCTCTCTCCCCCCTCTCTTTTGTGCTCTCTCTCAACCTCTTCTCTTTTGATCTCTCTCTCTACCCCTCTCTTTTGCGCTCTCTCTCTCCCCCTCCCTTTTGTGCTCTCTCTCTCCCCCCTCTCTTTTGTGCTCTCTCTCAACCCCTTCTCTTTTGATCTCTCTCTCTACCCTTCTCTTTTGATCTCTCTCCCCCCTCTTTTGCTCTCTCTCTCCCCCCTCTCTTTTGCTCTCTCTCTCCCCCCCTCTCTTTGCTCTCTCTCTCCCCCCTCTCTTTTGCTCTCTCTCCCCCTCTCTTTTGCTATCTCTTCCCTCTCTTTTGCTCTCTCTTCCCTCTCTTTTGCTCTCTCTCCCCTCTATTTTGCTCTCTCTCCCCTCTCTTTTGTACTTTCCCCTCTCTTTTGCTCTCTCCCCCTCTTTTCCTCTCTTGCTCTCTCTCGCACGCACTGCACCGCCCCCGGCCTGTCTAGTCCTGCCCCGGCCATGCCCGCTCATGTCTGGCCATGCCCACTCCCGCCCACTGTTGTCACGCCGCGGACAGCAGATCAGGTAGACTCTAAGGTCAGGTGTCTCTCCTGAGCATGACAGCTTCGGACAAACACACTTGGCCTTTTATATTATAGGGTTTATTCATAAATAAATATTTATACATATATCTGATTGTATTTTGGTACAATATATATTTATACATATATATATATATTATAAACACAGTATATACTGTATATATATATACAAAGAGGCTGGTGCACTCGCATTAACAGGTGTCCTGGTGCCAGGGTGCTGAATGCAGGTAGAGATATAAGTAATAGAAGACAGCACTCACTGTTCTTAAGAACTAGCAATAATAAAGGGTTGCTTGTCACATTTCATTGTTGGTCTGATGAAGGGGAACTGTCCCCGAAACATCACGTAAATAAAAGCTACTATTGCTAGTATATATATATATATATATATATATATATATATATAAATATATATATATATATATATAAATATATATATATATATAAGTATATATATATATATATATATAAATATATAAAACCCCTCTTTAAGGACCAAGCACTTCAGACAAAAACTTCCCCAAAAGACCAGAGCATTTTTAGCATTTTTGCCATCACTATATTTAAACCAGAAATAGAGCCTTTTTTTTACCTATCAAAACTACAGGTGGCCCACGTTTTACAACGGTTCAATTTACACCGTTTCAGAATAACAAACTTTTTTTCCAGTCATGTGACTGCTATTGAATTAAAATAGCCAGTAGGTAAAGCTGTCCGCTTGTGTTGCAGCAAAGCCAAGCAAGCTGAAATCAATCAGTTTAACCAGACCTGAGCTATCGATCAGATTTTAAAGGAACAAGACCTTCCTGTCTATAAATCAGTCCAGATTAGAATGCATAGAAAGAACTGTTTGCAGAAAAATGCAAGTGAAGTCTGTGTTGTGTGATTATTTTATGTTTAGCAAATGTTTTTGTTCATTTAACTTAGTTTAATTATATATTCTTTGTTGTGTGATTATTTTATTAGGTTTATAATGCTGTTTAGCATTTAAAGTCTTCATTTCAAAGCTTTAAAAATAATGTATTAGGTGTTACTTATGACAATTTTGAGAGGGGCCTATATATATTTTTTTTAGTAGACAACACAAAGTATTAATCTAGGCCCATTTTGGTATATTTCATGCTACCATTTCACCGCCAAATGCGATCAAATAAAAGAAAATCGTTAACTTTTTCACAATTTTAGGTTTCTTACTAAAATGATTTACAAACATATTGTGCAATCATGGCACAAATGGTTGTAAATGCTTCTCTGGAATCCCCTTTGTTTAGAATTAGCAGACATATATGGTTTTGGCATTGCGCACCACACTTGTATTGTACCCAGCAGTGAAGGGGTTAATTAGGTAGCATGTAAAGCATTTTAGCTTTAGTGTAGAGATCAGCCTCCCACCTGACACATCCCACCCCCTAAAGGTCACTCCCATTTTAAGTACTGGCAGAAAGTCTGCCAGTATAAAAATTAAAGTTTTTTTTTTTTGGGGGGGGGGGGGTTACATTTTTTTGTATTTTATATTTCCTGCAGGGTAGTATCCCCCCTTACCTCCCAACCTCCCTGATCCCCCCAAAAAGCTCTCTAACCCTCCCCCCTCTAACTATTTCCGGCCATCTTAGGTACTGGCAGCTGTCTGCCATTAACCAGTTTGTTGCAAAATAGGCAATTTAAAAAAAATAAAAAATAAATAAATATATATATAATTCCCATTTTTTTGAAGTGTAGTTGCCCCCTTAATACCCTAACTCCCCTCGCCCTCCCAGATCCCTTTCCTTCAAATGATCCCACATATGATCCCCCTCATTGTCCCTCCTCCCTCCTTCCCCCTCAATGACGCAGCTTTAAGATTTTTTTCCCTGTAGCATGGCGTAGCGGTCCCACCCACTTCCACCTCCACCCGCCTCCTCCAAGTTCACAGTGTATACATATTCTAGTCTGTGATTGGCTGATGGCTGTCACATGATACAGAGGGCCGGCAAATAAAGAAAAAATATATTTGTGTGAAAAAAAAATCTACTGCTTATTTGACATTCAGAGTAGGGGGCCGATTTGTCAAGCTCCTTATGGAGCTTGATGTCCCTGTTTCCGCGCGAGCATTCAGACTCGGCGGAAACAGAAGTTATGAAGCAGTGGTCTAAAGACCTCTGCTCCATAACTTGTCTGCCTGTTCTGAGGCCGCGTACAGAAATCAACCCAATCGATTGGCAGCAAATCTGCAGGGGGCGGCATTGCACAAGCATTTCACAAGAACTGCTGGTGCAATGATAAATGCTGACAGTGTATGCTATTGGCAATTATCGATGTGCAGCAGACATGATACGTTACATCGTATCATGTCCGCTTGCACTATGATAAAGTGGCCCCTAAGTATTATTATGTTGCCTTTTTATTATGATCTTTTTAATTATATACAATTTAAAAAGCATTGTATTACTGTTAAAGTGACATTAGTGTGATACATTTTTATGTAAATAGTTGTTAAAGATTTATATACCTAGGTTCATGTAGGCACATTTTTGTACATTTTTTTTTTTTCATTTCATAGTGTTATTTTCTTAATCCAAAGTGTCATCTGAAGAACATACTTTTAACTGTGTGTCTTATAGTGGGAATTGGAAGATCTGTAATACAGTATGAACTATTAAAAAGTCAAATGTAGCAAGTATATAGATAGACTACTGTGTATATTTCTGTAGGTATCAGAAATCAAGAAATGAGAGGAAGTTAGGAACCAGAAAAGCAGAATGTTGTAGATCCAGCTGAAATGTCTTTGGATTTTATAGAGTAGGCTCCTGTTATGGTGCATGTGTATTATAAAGGTTATTTAATCCTTATAGGGGTTGCTTACACGTAAGCACCAGCATTACAGTGTGCATGAAATGACTCACACCAGATTACTAGAGTCTAAAGGAGCCTAGATTGACATTAAAGATGATGGATTTGCTCATATGACATGTGTGCATCATGTCCATACATTTTCCTGGATCTACTTCAAGCTGTTAGCTCAGATACAAATAAATGGCCTTGCTTTATTCAGCAGGCTTGACACTAGATTGAGAAATTTTTTTAAATGTAATTAGTATTCTAAGGCTAAAAATATATACTAGCATGTAGAAAAGTTTTACTTGTTTATTAAATAGGCTCCACAGAATTACATTCACATTAATTGAATCTGTTGTTACATTTATACATATAACTTTTAAACAGTACAATTATTTCTTAGGTGTGATTATGATATAGGTTTACTAAAATCTAAAACAAAAATCTATTTATATTTATATGTTTTATGCTGGTAAAACACTAACAGTGAGATTACGAGTTTTGCGGAAACAGGGGTGCGGTGCTAACCCTCAGTTTCAGCTCACCGCTCACCTACAGACAACGTTGGTATTACAGGTTTTTTTCAACCTGGCGTTAGCCTCTAAAAAGTGAGCGGAGAGCAAAATTCAGCTCCACATCTCACCTCAATACCAGCGCTGCTTAAGTCAGCGGTGAGCTGGCTGAACGTGCTTGTGCACGATTTCCCCATAGGAATCAATGGGGCAGTTTCGGCTGGAAATAAAACCAAACACCTGCAAAAAAGCAGCGTAAAGCTCCTAACACAGCCCCATTGATTCCTATGGGGAAATACTTTTTATGTCTACACCTTACACCCTAACATGAACCCCGAGTCTAAACACCCATAATCTTAAACTTATTAACCCCTAATCTGCCGTCCCCGACATCGTCAACATCTGCATTATATTATTAACCCCAAATCTGCCGCTCCAGACACTGCCGCCACCTACATTATAGTTATGAACCCCTAATCTGCTGCCCCCAACATCGCCAACATCTACATTTTATTTATTAACCCCTAATCTGCCGCCCCCACTGTCGCCACCACCTATCTACATTTATTAACCCCTAATCTGCCGCCGCCAACGTCGTCGCCACTATATTAAAGTTATTAACCCCTAAATCTAAATCTAACCCTAACCCTAACCCATCCTAACTTAAATATAATTTAAATACATCTAAATAAAATTACTACAATCAAATAAATAAATCCTATTTAAAACTAAATACTTACCTATAAAATAAACCCTAAGATAGCTACAATATAACTAATAGTTACATTTGTATCTATTTTAGAATTTATTTTCATTTTACAGGCAACTTTGTATTTATTTTAACTAGATACAATAGTTATTAAATAGTTATTAACTATTTAATAACTTCCTAGTTAAAATAAATACAAATATACCTGTAAAATAAACCCTAACCTAAGTTACAATTACATCTAACACTATACTATAATTAAATTAATTACCTAAACTAACTACAATTAATTACAATTAAATTAAACTAAAGTATGAAAAAAAACACTAAATTACAGAAAATAATGAAATAATTACAAGATTTTTAAACTAATTACACCTAATCTAATCCCCCTAATAAAATAAAAAAGCACCCTAAAATAATAAAATTCCCTCCACTATACTAAATTACAAATAGCCCTTAAAAGGGCTTTTTGCGGGGCATTGCACCAAAGTAATCAGCTCTTTTACCTGTAAAAAAAATACAATACCCCCCAACATTACAACCCACCACCTACACACCCAACCCTACTCTAAAACCCACCCAATCCCCCCTTAATAAAACCTAACACTACCCCCTTGAAGATCACCCTACCTTGAGATGTCTTCACCCAACCGGGCAGAAGTGGTCCTCCAGACGGCCAGAAGTGTTCATCCAATCCGGGAAGAAGAGGACCTCCAGACGGACAGAAGTCTTCATCCAGGCGGCATCTTCTATCTTCATCCATCTGGAGCGGAGTGGGTCCATCTTCAAGCCATCCGACGCGGAGCATCCTCTTCCATCCGACGACTAACACTGAATGACGGTACCTTTAAGTGACGTCATCCATGATGGCGTCCTTTCAATTCCGATTGGCTGATAGAATTCTATCTGCCAATCGGAATTAAGGTAGAAAAAATCCTATTGGCTGATGCAATCAGCCAATAGGATTGAAGTCCAATCCTATTGGCTGTTCCAATCAGCCAATAGGATTGAGCTCACATTCTATTGGCTGTTCCAATCAGCCAATAGAATGCGAGCTCAATCCTATTGGTGACTGGATCAGCCAATAAGATTGAACTTCAATCCTATTGGCTGATGCAATCAGCCAATAGGATTTTTCCTACCTTAATTCCAATTGGCTGATAGAATCCTATCAGCCAATCGGAATTCAAGGGACGCCATCTTGGATGATGTCATTAAAAGGAACCGTCATTCAACGGTCTGGATGGATGCTCCGTGTCGGATGTCTTCAAGATGGAGCCGCTCCTAGTCGAATGGATGTAGATAGAAGATGCCGCCTGGATGAAGACTTCTGCCCATCTGGAGGACCTCTTCTGCCCAGATCGGATGAAGACTTCTGCCCCTCTGGAGGACCACTTCTGCCCGGTTGGGTGAAGACATCTCAAGGTAGGGTGATCTTCAAGGGGATAGTGTTAGGTTTTATTAAGGGGGATTGGGTGGGTTTTAGAGTAGGGTTGGGTGTGTGGGTGGTGGGTTGTAATGTTGTGGGGGGTATTGTCTTTTTTTTACAGGTAATAGAGCTAATTTCTTTGGGGCAATGCCCCGCAAAAAGTCCTTTTAAGGGCTATTTGTAATTTAGTATAGGGTAGGGATTTTTATTATTTTGTTTGTTTTTTTTATTTTATTAGGGGGATTTGATTAGGTGTAATTAGTTTAAAAAATGTAATTATTTTATTATTTTCTGTAATTTAGTGTTTGTTTTTTTCGTACTTTAGTTTTTTTAATTTAATTGTAGTTAATTGTAGTTAATTTAGGAAATTATTTTAATAATAGTGTAGTGTTAGGTGTAATTGTAATTTAGGTTAGGATTTATTTTACAGGTAAATTTGTCTTTATTTTAACTAGGTAGTTATTAAATAGTTAATAACTATTTAATAACTATTCTACCTAGTTAAAATAAATACAAACTTGCCTGTAAAATAAAAATAAAATCTAAGCTAGATACAATGTAACTATTAGTTATATTGTAGCTAGCTTATGGTTTATTTTATCGGTAAGTATTTAGTTTTAAATAGGAATAATTTATTTAATTGTAGTAATTTTATTTTGTTTTATTTAAATTATATTTAAGTTAGGGGGTGTTAGGGTTAGACTTAGGTTTAGGGGTTAATACATTCAATATAATTGCGGCGATGTTGGGGGCGGCAGATTAGGGGTTAATAAATGTAGGTAGGTGTCGGCGATGTTAGGGACGGCAGATTAGGGGTTAATAAAATGTAACTAGTGTTTGCGAGGCGGGAGTGCTGCGGTTTAGAGGTTAATATTTTATTATAGTGGCGGCGATGTCTGGTAGGCAGATTAGGGGTAAAAAAAAGTATTTAAGTGTTTGCGATGTGGGGGGGGGCTCGGTTTAGGGGTTAATAGGTAGTTTATGGGTGTTAGTGTAATTTTTATCACTTTAGTTAAGAGTTTTATGTTACGGCGTTAGCCCATAAAACTCTTAACTACTGACTTTTAAATTCGGTACCAGTGTTGACAGGAGAGGCTGTACCGCTCACTTTCTCCAAGACTCGTAATACCAGCGTTAGGCAAATTTCATTGAAAATATAGGATTTGCGGTATGCTCGAGTCGCAGAAGAAAAGTGAGCGGTACACCTGTACCTGCCAGACTCGTAATACCAGAGGGCGTTAAAAAGCAGTGTTGGGACCTCTCAACGCTGCTTTTTAAGGCTAACGCAAGACTCGTAATCTAGCAGTAAGTGAAATATTATAAGCCAATTTCAGATACCTTTATTACTTTTAATCTAAGTTAAAGGGATAGTCTACTCCAAAATTGTTACTGTTTAAAAAGATAGAAAATCCATTTATTACCCATTCCACAGTTTTGCATAATCAACATGGTTATATTAATACACTTTTTACCTCTGTGATTAGCTTGTATCTAAACCCATGCAGACTGCCCCCTCATTTCATTTCTTTTGACAGACTTGCATTTAAGCCAATAAGTGCCCTCTCATATGTAACTACATGGGGGCATATTTATCAAGGTCCGTCGAATGGATGCTTGATGCCCCGTGTGTCGGCATTTATCGATGTGCAGCGGACATGATCCGCAATATCGGATCATGTCTGCTCGCACAATCATAAATATACCCCATGGTGTGAGCACAGTGTTATCTATTTGGCACACATGATCTAACACCCTATAGCTGTGAAAAACTGTCTAATTTATTCAGATGAGAGGCGGCCTTCAAAGGCTTTACAAATTAGCATATGAGCCTTCCTAGTTTTATCTTTCAACTAAGAATACCATGAGAGCATAGCAAATTTGATGATAAAAGTAAATTAGACAGTTGTTTAAAACTACATGCCCTATCTGAATCATAAATGTTTAATTTAGACTAGACTGTACCTTTAATGCCAATTAAGAGGTTTGAGACTCAGCAAAGTGCATTTATTATTACTATCCCAATCTACAATAGATGTCAGGCTTAATGGACTGTAGTCACCAGCCCTACGTACTCTTTGTAAAAGTGAAATACAATGTGCATGTGTTAGAAAATGTTTACATTATCATGATAATAATGGATACTTTAACTTTAATTAAAAAAAGTAATAAAAAATAATAATTGTTAAAATGTCAAGCTTTTTAAAAAATATTATGTGTGTTGCAATTATTTTGGATTATGGAACCAACCTGCGTTCCATTTATATTTTAAAACATATACTTAAAATATTGCATTATCCCTCATACCCCTCTAGGAATTGTATCTGCTTATTAGATTTTATTGTTTAACAAGTAACATGATGAAAAGAGAAGGTTAATTTCTAAGCTCCTGAAAGCTTTTAAGTGTATTTTTTTTTATCCATTAAAAATGTATAGTGAACAAAAGATGTGTTGATAAAGCTCCTACCATTGTTTACCATAGTTAAAAAAAAAACTCATTTATCAATGTCACTGTCATTCAACGAGAAAAAATAACAATGTTTTAGCAGACTTTTGAGCACCTTTAGAAATGCAATGCTCGCTAACCTAAAATAACAGAATAATTTATCCTGAAAATAACATATTTGGCATTACTTATTATTTAGGAAGGGTAAATGTGTGGAATTAGTGCACGAGGGGACGGAATGCAAAGCCTGTGGCATAAAATGCATTTGAAAGCAATTTAATTTGATTAGTACTCAATATTTTTTTTTTTTTTTAAATGTTAAACTGTAAAGCATTTGATATATATTTACTATTTACTTCTCATTTTCGCTTATCTCATAAATGTTAGGTAAATGTAATGATCACAATTACATTACTCAAAATTGAACCCCAAAAGGCCAAAAGACATCCTGTAGCAAACAGAAGTTTTTATTTGCCAAGTACATGAGCTGAATTATAAAATAAACATATCCAATACGCTTTTCAATGGCTATGTCCATTTACTACAAAACAATGTAAATGATCAAGTTGTTTATCTGCTGAACGCAGTACCTAACATATCACCATTCTGCGTTATGTTACATTATTTAGAAAACCGTGACTCTCGTTACAATTTATAAGGATTTTCACGTTTTTCAGATTCCAAAACATTCCAATCCTTTGGATAACCTTAGAAAACTCACTGATCAGAATGTTATTGAAAATAATTTGTATTGCTATAATACCCTATGCTTCACATTTGGGCCAATTAAGATAGTTTAGAAAACACCTTTTTTTTCTTTCTTTATTTTTTAAATCAACTTTATGTAGGATTTTTAGCAGTTTTGTATGATAGAAAACAGATTATTTATTCATTAGAAAACAGTCCAAGTGATATTACATTTTCAATTGAGCATTAGCAGTCTTGAAATAGTCATCTTTCTTAATTGTTTTTTTTATGTGTTTAAACATATTTGTTAAATTAATTTTGTATATTTGTATTTTATATTTTTACTTTTTTTATCTACATTGCTTTGAGAAAGATGTATAGAAGATTACACAAAGGTAAGAAGTATGTAATATACCTTCATAAACATGATTGTTTCCTAATTAAATGGAAAAAAAAAAACACAATTTTATTTTTGCCCAAATCATACTTTTAAAGGGACATTAAACACTAAATAAATGCTAGATAGAATGATGCATTCAAAGAAAAGATTAGTCCATAACTAACATGTAGATGTATTTTTTAAAGTTTTATTAGTTGTTTAAAAAGTGACAAAATAAGTGTAAAGTTTTAGTGTCTATAAAACACTGGGAGCTGCCATGTTGTAACTTGTGTTACCTTCTCTGCTGTGGCCAATTAGAGTCAGTTATAAATAGGTCACTAGAGTGTGCAGCCAACGGTTGTGCTGGATTTAACAGTGTTCTGCACTTCCATTTCTAACAGGAACTGAAAAGCTCACAATTTCAGAATGGAATTACAGGCAAAGAGGACAAAATAAATAATGAAAGTATATTGCAGAGTTGTTTTATATATACAATTTATCATTTTATATTACCTTCTCAAAGTGTTTAATGTCCCTTTAAAACATATACACAGCTCAAAGGGACATGGAACCCAAATATTATTTTGTGATTTAGGCAGGTCATACACTTTTAAAAAAGTTTGTAATTTACTTCTATTATTAAATTTGCTTTGTTTTGATGGTATATTTTTGTGGAATTGAACACTACATGGCAGGAAATAGTGCTGCCTTGCAAATGTCTAACATTACTGCAAAACGAATGACCTTGCAAATGTATATCATTACTGCAAAACTGCTGCCATGTAGTGCTGCAGACACGTGCACACTCCTGAGCTAACATCCCTGCTTTTCAACAAAAGGATACAAGGTGAACAAAGAAAATTTAATAATTGAAGTAAATTTGAATGTTTTTTGGGTTTAAAGCGATAGTAAAGTCCAAATTAAACTTTCATTATTCAGATAGGGCATTTAATTTTAAACAACTTTCAAATTTACTTTTATCATCAAATTTGCTTTGTTCTCTTGGTATTCTTAGTTGAAAGCTAAACCTAGGTAGGCTCATATGCTAATTTCTAAGCCCTTAAATGCATTTGACAGTTTTTCACAGCTAGAGGGCGTTAGTTCATGTGTTTCATATAAATAACATTGTGCTCAAGCATGTGGGGTTATTTAAGAGTCAGCGCTAATTGCCTGAAATGCAAGTCTGTCAAAAGACCTGAGATAAGGAGGCAGTCTCCAGAGGCTTAGACATAAGGCATTTACAGAGGTAAAAAGTGTATTTTTGTTACAGTGTTGGTTATGCAAAACTGGGGAATGGTGAATAAAAGGATTGTCTACATTTTTAAACAATAACATTTTTGGTGTTTACTATCCCTTTAAATAAGATCAGAATGTTCATGTATGAATGCACTAATGTATGAAAGTTAAAAATTACTAAAAATGTTAATTGTAAAATAATGTGTAATAAAACAAAATTGTTAATTGCACCTCATTATCTAACATAAATGGTTAAAGGCTTTATTTAGTGCTTTATTTAGTGATTTAGTTAGTGTCAGCAATGTCAGGGAAGTGTGGTTTAGGGGTTAATATATTTAGTTCGTGTTTGCGAGGTTGGGGTTGCGGTTGAGGGGTTAATAGGTTTAGTTAGGGTCGGCGATGTCGGGGAACTGCAGTGTAGGGGTTAATAGATTTATTTAAATATTTAGAGTTAGTGTCGGCGATGTATGGTTTACATTAGGAACAATGAAAAATTCTGAATTTGAATAATGGATCCGAAAATTCAGCAACTAATTTATTAATTTTCGGAATGTTTCGAGATGTCCTGATTCTGAAATTCGGATGCATCGAATCTCCGAATTTTGCAAAATTCGGCCAAAAAAAGGAATTCAGCCTAAACAAAACGCACATATCTAGTAAATGCTTCTCTGGGATCCCCTTTGTACTGAAATAGCAGACATCTATGGCTTTGGCATTGCTTTTTGGTATCTAGAAGGCCGTTAAATGCTGCTGTGCACCACACTTGTATTATGCCCAGCAGTGAAGGGGTTAATTAGGTAGCTTATAGGGTTAATTTTAGCTTTAGTGTGGAGATCAGCCTCCCACCTAACACATCCCACCCCCTGATCCCTCCCTGACCACTCTCAAACAGCTCTCTTCCCTCCCCCACCTCACAATTGTCACCGCCATCTTAAGTACCGGCAGAAAGCTTGCCAGTACTAAAATAAAAAAAAAATGTATTATTATTTTTATTATATAATTTCTTCAGTGTCGGATCCCCCCTTACCACCCAACCTCCCTGAGCCCCTCCAAACAGCTCTCTAACCCTCCCCTCTACCTATTTGCCATCATCTTAGGTACTGGCCGCTGTCTGCCAGTACCCAGTTTACAATAAAATAGTCATTTAAAAAAAAAAAAAAACACTATTCCCCCCCCCAGATCCCTTTTAAGGCACAGATCCTACATAGGATCCCCCTCTCATCCTTCACCTCTCTTCACGCCCCCTTCAGGTCGGCTTCACGCCATCCTCCTCCAGCAATGGGCTGCCCACACACCTCTCTCCAAGCCCACCCACACCACCAACGATTGGCACCATCGCTGGCCAATGCAGAGAGGGCGACAGAGTGGCCCTCTCTGCATCAGTAGGTCTCTAAAGGGTATTGCACGATGTCTCAATATCGAGGCGTCGCTGCAATACCCTGAGAGCAGCTGGAAGTGATCACGATCGCTTCCAGGGCTCAGTTTCACTAAGAAACGTGCTATG
The DNA here is from genome assembly GCF_027579735.1 of Bombina bombina. Taxonomy (NCBI): domain Eukaryota; kingdom Metazoa; phylum Chordata; class Amphibia; order Anura; family Bombinatoridae; genus Bombina; species Bombina bombina. The sequence continues at coordinate 1,013,406,390 of NC_069504.1, read as the reverse complement.
ATCGTCCTTGGCCATTAACTGTTGTTTTTTTAAAGGACGTACATATCACGTCCTTGGTCCTTAAGGGGTTAAATGGACACTGAACTAGCATATATCAACAAGCACCGTAATTTAGTTTGCACGTGTGTCATATAGATGACATTGTGCTCACTCCCGTGGAGTTATTTAGGATTCTGCACTGATTGCTAAACTGCATGTCTGTCAAAAGCACTGAGATAAGGGGGCAGTCTGTAGAGACTTAGATACAAGGTAATCACAGAAGTAAAAAGTGTATTAATATAACCATGTTGGTTATGCAAAACTGCGGAATGGGTAATAAAGGGATTATCTATCTTTTTAAACAATAAAAAGTCTGGTGTAGACTGTCCCTTTAAATATAAACTGCAGGTTCTCTTGTGAGGGGTGCGAAGCCTGCCGAAGGCTTTGATAAATCAATTTTCGTGTATACAGACAGAGATAATATAAAGAAGTCTATAGGCTCTATTTATGATGCTGCTTCAGAGTCCCATCATTTCAGGCTCACCTGAAACGGAAGTTAAGAAGCAGCGGTCATAAGAAGGTGGCGGATTGAAATTCATCCCAGCCCGATACGATCGGAATGATTGACAGCCCCTGCTAGCGGCCGATTGGCCACCAGTGAGCAGGGGGTCACAATGCACAAGCATTTCACTAGAAATCCCTGTGTAGTGATAAATGCTGACATTAATAAATGTACCCCTATTGAGAGAGAGACAATGAGGTTTTCTCTCCCTTCAAGCTCAGCCCACATGTTTGTATTATGGTTTCAAAGAGAAAAAACTGTTATTTAGTATACAAAAATAAACCTAGATGAGCAATCCCATACATACACACATACTTATATACATTTAAGCTTCGCAAAAAAAAAGAAATAACAAAAATGTAATAACAATGATGTCTGTGCACTTGTTTCTTATAGTTTTTTCACAATTATTTAACCAGATTTTCATGTCATATCATATATAACTTGCATCTTTTTTTTACTAATTAAACAATGAGCACTAATACATAGGAATGGAAATCCCCAGAACATTCATACAGTGTTTTATGTGGTTATTGTAATTTAATGTATACCAAACCAAGCCATCGGAGTTTAATTCAAAATGAAATGAATGTTGCATGCAAACTGTTACCATACGCTAAAGTCTCTTATTAATTTTTAAACACCCCTCCTGTGTGAAAACAATTTTAAATTAAACATAATATTATTTTCAGTAAGCTACCATATGTTTCTGCACATTCTATTGTTATAGAACGGCATAAATTATTTTGTTGACAGTTTTTGTAAAGATACAAGCCATAAATTATGCCTTATAAAAGCTTTAAATGAACACATGCATGCTTCTGTTTTGCAATTAATGGGACAAAAAAATGCAAAATGAAAATACTCTAATGTATTAAATAATTGTATTTTTGCACAATGGCTTGCATTCAACTATGTGTTTAACCACTGAAGAAAGCTAATTTCTTATACTATTAAAATAATTGAAATGATGGCAAGGATATGTGATTTGTTTCCTTAATCAATGGGTAGAAGATCTTGATGTTTAATTTTCGCAAACTGAAAGGTGTCAAGATTGTGTCAAAATATGCAAAACACATTGGGGCATATTTATCAAACTCTGTATGAAGCTTGATGCCCCGTTTTTCTGGCGAGGCTTAAGGTTCGCCGGAAACACAAGTTATGAAGCAGCGGTCTAAAGACCGCTGCTTCATAACCTGTCCGTCTGCTCTGAGACGGCGGACAGAAATCGTCAGAAATCAACCCGATCAAATACAATATTCAATATTAAAAAGAGGGCTATTGTATCTAGATATAGTTTGTAGAACTGAATGATATTAAGGGGCCGATTTAACAATAGCCGAAAAGCCCCTAATCGCCCTGTTTCTGCGCAAGCCTTCAGGCAGTTAAGAAGCAGCGCAGCGGTCTTAAGACCTATGAGGCTGCTGACAGCAATCAACCCGATTGGATAAATGGCAAATGAGATTTAATATTGGTACATTTAAGATTCTACATTTTGGATGTAACCTATTATTTAGGTGGGACTAGACTTAGCAAAACAGAGAAGGAACATAATTTAGGCATACTTTTAGGTAAGCTAAAAATGTGTGTGAAATGCAAGACAGCGACTTCTAAGGCTAATAAGATACTAGCATGTATTAAAAGAAGCATAGATGCAAGGAAATAAAGCATCATTCTGTTGTTGTATATATCCCTTATATCCCTGGTAAGGACTTCACTTTGAGTATGTAATACAGTTCTGGGCTCCGATTCTAAAAAGGACATTGCAGAATTGGAAAAAGTTCAGAGAAGGGCTACAAAAATAATAAGAGGAATGGCGGATTTAAACTATGAAGAGAGGTTAGCTAAATTGTTTTCTCTAGAACAGCGGTTTTCAAACCTCTCTTTAGGCCTCCCTAAAAGGCCAGCTTTTCAGGATTACCTTGGTTGAGAGCAGATTAAAAATCATGTTTACTAATCAACTAATTATTTCATCCTGTCCTGAAAATTTGGCCTGTTAGGGAGGACTGAGGACAAGTTTGAAAATCCCTGATCTAGAAAAAAGGTGCTTGAGAGGTGATATGATTACTTTAAATAAATATATTCAAGGTCCATATACAATGTTGGCAGAAGAGCTGTTTATTTCAAGGCAATTGTTTGTGACATGAGGTCACAATTTAAGGCTGGAGGAAAGGAGATTTAATCTCCAGCAACATAAACGTGTTTTCATGGTAAGAGCAATCAAATTGCGGAACATCTTGCCTAAGGAGGTAGTGACTGCCAATACTTTACATAAATGTAAAAATAGTTTAGATTTATTTCTGGCTTAAATTCAGAATTCCCGAAATATCATTGCTTGTATAAACAGGATGGCTTTCTAATTGATTAATGTATGTTCATATGTCAGCTTCTTTAGTGTAAACCAGATAGTTTGTATAGGCTGAACTCGATGGATTTCTGTCTTCTTTGAACCTCATCTACTATGTTACAATGTTACTCCATAGTTAGGGGTGGGCATTTATGCAATAATAAAATAATTTAATACATTAGAGCACATTTTATTTGTCACTAGCTTTACCCTTTAAAGAAAATATATATGATATTTTGATAGGTTTTTTTTTTTTAAATAAAAGCATATGTGAATTATTAAAACTGTAACATATAGTAACATTTAGATAATACAACTATTTGCAGTCACATATTTGCTTCATATTATGTTATTATCAAGTTGTGGGAAAATTCCATAGCTTGGTTTGGCAGACTTATGTCTTCAAAGTAGCAATTTTGGGAATTAAATCCAAAAATGTTTGACATTTTGGAAACTGATCAGTCTAGTCTTTAGTGTAAGACTAAAATCCAAGTCACTAACACTGAAATGATAAGATTTTTTAGAAATCCTGATTAAAAGAGCCAGTGAACTATAAAGCATAAAACTAAATGTTCTTATGTTTCTGATAAACACTATTTAAAATATTTTTGGGGGAAACCCCTGAAAATGTTCTAATTGTGTATAACTGTGTATACATCAGTAAAGTATTTCAACAAATAATTGTTAAAATGTTTTATCTAGACTAAAATAAGTTAATAAACCTTTAAATAAATAAAGTATATAGAATTTCTGCATAAATAGCACTGCAGACACATAACAATGCTACTTTATACAGCAGGTAGCAAAATGAGAGTTTTAGGCAATAAATCTTATTAGTGAATGTGTGGAACAAACAGGTCATCAGATTCTCTTATAAAAACTTATATTAATGATCAGTGCAGGTGGTCCTTAAAGTCTGCCTCATTGTTATAATACAAAAGCACTAAGCAGTGGCTTCTACTTTTATACAATTTTTGTGTGTGTTATGTGCCTGTGTGTGTTTGTTATGTGTATTGTATGTGTTTTTGTGTGTGTTGTGTGTGTGTGTGTTATGTAGGTTTGTTACATTTGTTTTGCGTGTGTGTTACATGTGTGTTTGTTATGTGTGTATTATTTTAGTTTTTTTGTGTATATATGTGTTTGTGTATGCATTGTGTGTGTTAAAAAAATGAAACAAAAGGTTAACACACTCATTGCATTACTGGGCCAGCTACCCAGTAATAATGGTGTGTTGACCATTATCTCCTTCATGCATTGCAAAAATATATAAAAGATCTAGCAGTAAACTTATGTGAACTTTAACAGATTGCATGACAAGTAAATCAGCAAACTATAACAGACGTTTCTACATAAAGGTGGTGTCCCAGGAAGTTGTGTCCCCTTTGTGCGTTCTAGATTTTTGTGCCACCTAATCACAGTAAGTCCAGTTTTCCATTTAGGCCCTGATATTCAAAACCTCTCTGCTGAGGTTAGATAATGTAAAATGATTCTCCAGCACTGTGAGATCCCTAGTGAAATTTTCAAAAGGCAGATTTTGCTTTACTTCTCCATAGGGCGTTCACTAGAGACAAGCACAGAGCAATAAAGCACTGCTTAAAATGACAGTTCTGCTGCATTTACACTTTCTGCATTCTATTTTATATCATTTTACACTTCAGATTAAAGTTTATTACATTTAAACTTTGCACTTTCTATTTTATTTTTTTATTTTTTAAATTCGTTTTTATTAAAGGAATTGAGTGTTACAACATTTTCGCATTGATCATGTTTCATATAGACAGTAATCACTTTCAATGAACATTTATGCAGTTACACAGCTGTTTGAGATCCAGTACACAGGTGTGAACATTCAGGTGTGAGTGATCAAAAGTCATTGTAGGAGAGGCATATCTCAAAGGTAGTGTCCATATCTCGGTCTCAGTGTGTTATTGCGCACTCCATTCCTTAAAGAATTTTTTCTTTTTTTTAAACACTTAAAACATTCAAAAACATATGAGTTAACTTTCTAAAATACAAAGATAAACACAAAGATAAATACTTTGACCAGGTGTCTATAGGTGACTTAACTGCGAGCAGTTTCGTATCCAATGGGAGATAGAGGAGAGATAAATAGATAGAAAAGGTTGGATATGTTGTATAGGTTGGGGGGGGTGGTGAAACAGGGGCGTGAACGGGCAGGAAAAAAAAAAAAAAAAAAAAAAAAATTCTGATTAGGGTTCTCTCCCTCCACCTCTCCTCCCTTAGAATAACATTACTTCAAGTGGTTCTTGATTCTGTGTGGTCTGCCCTGCGTGTTCCGCCCCTCCTCCCATGTCTATCTGTTGCATTGCTTCCAGGTGAGCAAAAGGTTTCAACACCTGGTGTCGAATAGCTAGGTCCAGTGAGTCTAAAAATGGCCACCATTTCCTTAAGAAGGGGCGCAGTCTACGTTTTGTATCCAGTCGGACATCATACTGCTCCACAAAAAGATGTTTAAGCAGTAGGTGTTTCAGTTGTGCTACTGTTGGGGCCTGTCTAGTTAACCATCTTGTGAGGATGCATTGCCTAGCTAGTATAGTGTATAATGTAAGGAATTTGTGTATTCTTTTGTGTGAATCTTCCCATCTTAGCATGAAAATTTCTGCCTCAGTTATTGCTGTTTCTATGTGTAATGTAGTTTTAAGCCAGTACTGACAGTGACTCCAAAACCTCCTAATCTTTGGGCAGGTGTAAAAGTAGTGGTGAAGTGACGGAGCCTCTAAGTTGCATTTAACACATCTATCCAAAATTGAAGCGTTCCATTTTGAAAGTCTATGAGGTGTAATGTAGTCCATGTGTAGGATTCTAACCTGTGCCTCTCTATGTGACACTGCCAGTGTCGCTTGTTGTACATGTTCTAGGCTCTCCTTGATGTCTTGTGTCGTTATTTCTGTTGAACAGTCGCTGTTATACCTGGCTGCTATATCACTTAAGATCTGAGCTTCCCCTTGTTGTATCAGTCGTGTGTATATATGGGACAAAGAGAAGGCCCCTACCTTGAAAAGTGTTTGTGAAACTGCGAAGGGTGATGCATCCCAGAATCCCGCATTAGATGATTGCATTGACGCTATGTAGTGGCGCAGTTGTAAGTAGGCATAAAAGTGTGTGTTTGGGATTTGATATTTATCTCTTAAGTCTTGAAATGACCGTATCGTGTGTTGTAGCGTGTCTAGCGCGTCACCAACCATCTTGAGGCCGGTTCCGTTCCAGATTCGGAATGGTTCTTGATCATTCCCGGCTGGAAAATCTGGGTTTCCGATTAACGGGATGTATTTTGGTGAGGGCATGTCCGATTTCAGGTATTTATGGATTTTTTGCCAAGCCATAAGTGGGTCTGCGTACAGCACATTATTGTGTACCCCCGGCGGGAGCGTCTTCCGGCCCCCATATGGTAGATATGACAGCGCCACAGGTGCTACCATCGCCTTTTCAAGGTCGGAATCGCCGAAATGACCTGTGTCTAGTTGCCAGTCCATGACCAGACGGGCCAATGCCGCCCAGTTATACAGTCTGAGATTTGGGAGGCCCAGTCCTCCCGCCGAGTATGGAAGTTGCAGTTTCTCTGTTGCTATTCTCGGTTTGCCCATTTTCCAAATGAATTGTGATACTGCACGGTTGAGCAATTGTATGTCTGACTTGGTCATGAGGAATGGTAGCATGAGCAGGGGGTAGAGTATTTTGGGCAGTATCGTCATTTTTACCAGGTTGATCCTACCTGACAATCCCAGAGGGAGATTGAGCCAGTTGGATAATTGGGAGGCGATTTGGTTACCTTTTTCTGAGATGTTTAGCTTGTAGATTTTGGAGGGGTCTCTATGCAGGTGAATGCCTAGATACGTCAGTCTCTCTGTTACTTCCACAAAAGGGAAGTCATGTGTGGAGTGAGGGTGTTTATTGAGCCACATTACCTCAGATTTGGTGGTATTTATCTTATACCCTGAGAAGCTACCGAAGTCAGTTATTGCTCGGAGGATGTTGGGGATGTGTGTTCGTGGAGAGTTCACGAATAGCAACATGTCGTCCGCGTATAGCGCCAAGTGGAGGGGGACTCCTTTAAGTACAATTCCCGGGAAGGTGTGTCTGAGCTTTATTGCCAGCGGTTCCAACGCCAAATTGAACAACAGCGGAGACAGGGGGCATCCCTGCCTGGTGCCTCTTTGAAGGGGGAAATCCCCTGAAAAGAGTCCGTTGGATAGAATCCGCGCCACCGGTTTGTCATAAATTTTATTTAACACTCCCAGAAATGGGCCGTCAAAGCCAAATCTACGCATTGAGTCCATCAAGTGTGGCCATTCTACCCGGTCGAAAGCCTTCTCTGCGTCTAAAGACAACAGGAAGGCTTCCGGTGAGGGATGTGTGGCGCTTTCTCTCCCCTTTGTCCAGTAATGTTCTATGACATGCAGGACCCTGCGGAGGTTCACCACTGAGGTGCGTTTGAACACAAAGCCCGTTTGATCTGGGTGGATCAGATCCGGCAGGATCGTCCGCAGCCTATTTGCCATGATTTTAGTGAAACTTTCTATTTTATTATAGAGCAGACTTCACAGAGGCAGAACTCACTGAATTTTCTAAGAAAAGGGGAGGAGCCTGGAAATCCCAGAGATATGAGAGAAACCTTCCATAGAAAGTAAGATGCTCTCTGGGATAAAAAATTTCACATGAGAGATAGAAACCCCGGGTGTGATATAAAGAGGCCAATTTAACAAATGTCGGCTGTAGCGGATCATGTCTGCCCTACATCGCTAAATGCCGACAGCATACGCTGTCAGCATTTAACATTGCGCAAGCATTTCTAGTCAGTAGTGAATCATATCCGCTCGACATCGCTAAATACCGACAGCATACGCTGTCCGCATTTATCATTGCACAAGCATTTCTAGTGAAATTCTTGTGCAATGCCACCCCCTGCTCAGGGGCTGTCAATCATCCTGAACGTATTGGATCGGGATGATTTCAATCTGACACCTAAAAGGCGGTGGACAGGGTATAAAGTCTTATAACCGCTGCTTCTTAACTTCCACTTCAGGTGAAAATTAACTTCCACTTCAGGTGAGCCTGAAACAATGCATTTGCTGCTTTATAAATGGAACCCATTTAATAAACTTCTATTAGAGGTGGTAAAGACAAACCCTGTGGGGGACTTCAAGAATGTGTGATATAAGACCATCCTACACACTAATAAAAGGGACATTAAAGTCAAAATTAACTTTCATGATTCAGAAAGAGCACACAATGTTAAGAAATATTTCCATTATCAAATTTTGCAGTTTCTGAGGCACAAGCCTCTACCGAGCATGTGCACAAGTTCATAGTGTATATGTATACTAGTATGCGTCTCTATGTTACAAGCTAATCTCCATTATAATCTAGGGAGTTGAATCTATCTCGTAACTGTTAATTTCTCAGCAAAAGATGTATTAGACTGAGGAAACAGCCACACAACGGCCGAGAAATGCGTTGCTTTTAAATAAAGAAATTTGTTTTTAACATACACTTGCTGGTGTCATTTGGATTTCATCATCCTGAACCTTGGTTTTGAAAGTAACATCTGCTGGACAGTGGAGTGCAGTCAGCTGGGCAGCTGTGAAGTCCCAGTCTGCCTATATTGCACCTGGAGGTGCTTTCTATGTTGTAAGTGCTTTTTTACCGTACAATTCTGCCTTGTTATACTGTACTAGGCTATGGTGGTCTAGTTTCTATTTCCAGAATAGGAGTTGGAGAAGACCCCTGTGGATATTCCCTGGTTTGGATTAGAGCCAGTTTATATACAGTGAGCTAGACTACTGCAAAAGTTCCCACTAGCACCATAGGGTGCATCACAATTGTGAGTACCTTTTTTTCTTGCTATCTATTTCACTTGTGTCGGTGGTACTAGGCCATTGTGGTGCTGTCAGGGTTCCAGGAATCAGACTGAAACGAGAAGTGCAAAAATAATCACACCTTTATTAATAGCAAAAAATAATAAAATGTCCACAAGTCAAATAACAAGCCAGGAATCAAAACCAGAGCGGGTAGTCAGATGAGCTGAGTCAGGAGCCAAAACGAGTAGTCAGACAAGCCGGAATCAGGAACAAGGAGAACAGCAGAGTCAGGAACAAGCTAGGGATCAGGAACCAGGAGGGATGTCAGACAGCCAGGTAATATACAGGAGCTCTCACAAACAGGTCTGAGACAACTCAAGGGCAAAGAATACTGAACAGAGGCTCTTTAAATAATAGGTGATGACATCACAATTCTGAGACTGCATCCTGTCTCACACGGATGATGTACACCAGTCTGGCCATAAAAGGAAGTGCAGGAAATGAGCAGCATCACACAGTATGCACCAGAGTCAGCAAGAAAGGTGAGTAAAATGGCTGCCAGCAGCACATGGCAAACAAAACAGGGAAAAAACCCTGACAGTACCCTCCCCTCAACGACCCCTCCCCCGCGGGAGGACAAAAGGCTTATTGGGGAACTGGGCATGGAAGGCACAAAGGAGGGCGGGAGCATGAACATCAAAGGAGGGAACCCATGAACGCTCCTTTGGACCGTAGCCCCTCCAGTGAACCAAATACTGTACGCGGCCCCTGGACATACGAGAGTCAATAATGCTGCTGACCTCATGCTCCTCATGGTTGTCAACAAAGATAGGATGGGGACGAGGCAACACAGTGGTAAACCGATTACAAACCAATGATTTCAAGAGGGAGACATGAAAAACATTGGATATGCGTATTGCAGGAGGAAGGTCAAGAGAGTAGGCCACAGGATTGACCCATCGGAGTATTCGAAAAGGACCAACATAACGGAAGCCAGTGAAGGCACATGAAGATTCAAGTTGCGGGAGGACAGCCAAACTCTCTCACCAACCTGGTAGGAAGGCACGGGCAGACACCTACGATCAGCCTGGAACTTTTGGCGCTGCATAGAATGATTAAGGCAATCCTGAATCTGCACCCACGTGGAACGGAGTTGCCAGAGATGCTCCTCCAAAGCCAGAATGCCATGAGACATGAATGAATCTGGCAACAAGGATGGTTGAAACCCATAATTCGCCATGAATGCGGATAACTTGGAGGAAGCATTAATGGCACTATTACGAGCAAACTCTGCCCAAGGTAACAGTTCAGACCAATTATTGTGGTGATCTGAGACATAGCAATGGAAGAACTGTTCCAAAGCTTGATTAGACCGTTCCACAGCCCCATTGGATTGAGGGTGATATGCCGAGGAGAAGGAAAGCTGGATCCCCATTTGAGCACAAAAGGAACGCCAAAATCTGGAGGCAAACTGGCTACCTCGGTCTGACACTATCTCCTTGGGTAACCCATGTAAATGGAAGTCCTCCCGGGCAAAAATTGAAGCAAGCTCCTGAGCGGTAGGCAACTTCTTCAAGGGAATGCAATGTGACATTTTAGAAAAACGGTTAACCACCATAAGGAAAACAGTACTGCCATTTGAAACAGGGAGCTCGACAATGAAGTCCATGGAAAGATGTGTCCAAGGACGCTCACCATTAGCAATAGGTTGAAGAAGACCCACAGGAAGACGTCTAGGAGTCTTATTCTGTGCAAAAACTGAGCAGGAGGCAACATACGCAGCAACATCAGAACGAAAACCTGGCCACCAGAATTGTTGAGTGACAGACCAAATCATTCGGTTCTTGCCTGGGTGACCAGCGGCTTTAGGATAGTGGTAAGTGTGCAAGGGAGAAGTCAAATTAGTACGTATGGTAGCAAAAATATGGGCAGGAGGTATAACTGGAGTAGGTACAGACTCCTCCTTGGACAGAGGGGAAAATTGTCGAGAAAGGGCATCAGCCCTAACATTCTTACTACCAGGCAGGTAGGAGACCACATAATTAAACCGAGACATAAATAGTGCCCATCTTGCCTGTCGGGGCGACAAAACGTTTTGCTTCAGATAAATAAGTTAAATTCTTGTGGTCAGTAAGAATGAGCACTGGCACGCTAGTACCCTCGAGAAGATGCCTCCATTACCAAAAGTGCCAAAATTATGACCAGTTATTCCCTGTTGCCAATTTCATAATTGCACTCTGCTGGAGACAATGCCTTAGAGAAGAAACCACACGGATGCAAGGAACCATCAGGCGTAGGACGTTGAGACAAGAGGGCACCTACTCCTGTCTCAGACGCATCGACCTCAAGAACGAAAGGCAGGACAGGGTTAGGATGAGCCAGAACTGGAGCGGCAGCAAAGGCAGTCTTAAGACTATCAAAGGCCTTAATGGCAGTAGGTGACCAATGGAGTGGATCATTCTCTTTACGGGTCATGTCTGTGATAGGTTTGACCAAGGAAGAAAAGTTTTTAATAAACTTTCTATAGTAATTGGTGAACCCCAAAAAACATTGAATAGACAGAAGACCAACTGGGCGAGGCTACTGCAGAACTGCAGATAACTTGTCAGGATCCATGGAGAACCCTGCAACAGAGATAACATAACTCAGGAAGGTTACTTGAGTCTGATGGAACTCACATTTCTCGAGTTTACAAAACAGGCCGTTTTCACGTAGTCGCTGAAGAACCCGTGTAACATCAGAACAATGAGCCTCAAGTGTGGGTGAGTGTATGAGGATGTCGTCCAAGTACACCACAACACACTGTTGCAACATATCTTGTAGGACATCATTAATAAATACCTGGAAAACAGCAGGAGCATTACATAGGCCAAAGGGCATTACAAGATACTCATAATGCCCGCTCCTGGTGTTAAATGCTGTTTTCCATTCGTGGCCCTCCTTGATCCTAACGAGATTGTACGCTCCTCTCAAATCAAGTTTATTAAAGACTGTAGCTCCCTTGAGGCGGTCAAAGAGTTCCGTAATGAGCGGAATAGGGTAAGCATTCTTAATGGTAAGATGATTAAGACCCCTATAATCGATGCATGGTCTTAACTCGCCACCCTTTTTCTTCACAAAGAAGAAGACAGCCCTGCAGGAGAGCAGGATTTGCGGATGATCCCCCGTGACAGAGCATTGGCAACATACTCCTCCATAGCACAATTCTCTGCAGCAGACAGAGGGTAAACCCGGCCCCGAGGAGGAATGGCTCAGGGTTGCAGGTCTATGGCACAATCGTAAGACCGGTGAGGAGGCAATGTACCGGCATGCACCTTGTCAAAAACGTCTAGGAACTCTCGGTACTCCTCTGGCAATTGAGATAACGAAGACGTGCACAAGACATTAACTGGTTTCTGAAGACAAGTGGAAATACATTGCGGAGACCACGATAAAATTTCGGACCTGCGCCTGTCGAGACTGGGATTGTGCTTTTGGAGCCAGGGATAACCCAGAGCAACCGGAAAATGCGGATAGTTTATCACCTGGAACTGGAGGGTTTCAAAATGGAGAGCCCCAACAGCCATGGAAAACGGAGCAGTTTTGTGAGTAATGAGTGTGGGCTGAAGGGGCCTGCCATCAATGGCCTCAATAGCAAGCGGAACGGACCGAGGCAAAACAGGAATGGAGTGCTTTGATACAAAAGCACTGTCAATGAAATAGCCCGCAGCACCGGAGTCAACGAGAGCCTGGGTGACTATGGAGGAGTCCACCCAGGAAAGGACAACCGTGACCAAAGGTTTCTCCTTTAGCGGTTCCGGGGATGAGGATAAACCACCCAAGGTCTGCCCCCAACTGGACCTTAGGTGTGAGCGTTTCCCGGCTGTGTAGGACAAGACTTCAAAAGGTGGCCCTGTAACCCACAATAGAGGCAGAGCCCCTCCCTTCTCCTAAAAGCCCTCTCCACTGCAGAGAGACGCATGAATCCCAACTGCATCGGCTCAGCAGTACCTGGTGACTCAGGACCAGGAGGCATGGGTGGGAATGAACACGTAGAAGACAACGGAACAGGAGGCTTCTGCAAGCGCTCCTTGAAAGAGTGCCTCTCACTTAGTCTGATGTCAATTAGGATAAAAAAAGACACCAATGCCTCGAGATCTTCTGGTAAATCTCTGGCAGCAACTTTGTCATTAATCACATCAGAGAGTCCATGAAAGAAGGCGGCAACAAGGGCTTCATTGTTCCAACCTACCTCTGTGGCAAGCGTACGGAACTCAATGGCACACTGAGCAACAGATCTTGTACCTTGCTGAATGGACATGAGTCGTTTAGCAGCAGAGAAAGAGCGAGCCGGAACATCAAATACCCTTCAAAAATATGCTCTATGTGAATATTTCAGGATTCACATAGAGCATATCATCTTATACAGCTTCCCACCTATTTTCTATTATCAAATGTGCTTCAGTCTGTTTGTTCCTTTGTTGAAGAAGCAGTAACTCACATCTGGAAGCCAGTTGAACACATTGAGTGTGCCAATGACACGAGACATATGTGCAGCCACCAAGTATCAGCTAGCTCCCAGCAGTACACTGCCGCTCCTGAGCCTACATACGTGTGCTTTTTGACAAAAGATACCAATACAACAAAGCAAATTAGACAATAGAAGTAAACAGTGCTTTGCCCATGCTGCGGTCCCCACTTTCAGCTTAGACATCAGAGAATGGAGCTGGAGGCAGAAGACATCTGCCTTCATATGTAAAGGAGCACTGATAAGGGATGGACAACATTCGAAAAAATGAAACAAATTTTAACACGTTAGTTCGTTAATTTGTTTAATGTAATAGTATTTTTAATGCTATTTTTAAATGTAATATTAATTGAGTACAATTTTTTTAATTCGAATTTTGTGTAATTTGAATCGAATTATGCAATATTCGAATTAGAAAAATTCAAATTAATATATTTGTAATAGTATTTTTAATGCTCTCTTTAAATGTAATATTCTAATTATGCAATATTCAAAAGAGAATAATTTAAATCTATATATTTGTATCTGTTATGTATAATTTTACTAAATTTCCTACCACATGAACTACTGAACTATTGAATAGTATTTGTTAAATCAAATGTAACATTCAAAAACTGGAAATAGCATTTGATTACCGAATTGTAATGGATTTGTATTCTTATCAACATTTGATTTTTCCAAACGAATGCCCATAGGACTGTTCGTTCTAACAAGCTAATTGCACTTTCACCACATTCCCCCATCCCTAGCACTGATCATGCTACCATACAACATGGAGCCAGATCAACAATCGTTACAGTGACACTGTCTCTCATTCTCTGTAAAAATCTTTCATTGAAGCTCAGTGGGAGCGGTGGGAGGGAATAATTTGTTACAGCCAGAAAGGCTGTCAGTAACAAACATGGCGGTGAACAGAGGGAGGATAAAAGAGCTGTTAAGGAGATCAGAAACTTAAAATATATATATATATATATATATATATATACACATTTTTTTTTTAAATTAAATAATAAAAGCCCTAAACTGCATACTGGCAGACTGTCTGCCAGTACCTAACATAGTGGTGGCCAGTGGGGCAGGAGGGAAGAGAGCTGTTTGGGAGGGATTATGTAGGTATCAGGGTAATTTGAAATCACAGGTTTATTAGTCTCCCACAAGGGATTAGCCCAGGCAAGAGCTGTGTCAGAGAGTAAAAAGAAGAGAAATCCCACCTTAGCTCTGTTAGAGGGAAACACCTGAGGTAACATCTCAAAGTAAATGCCCACCTGGTTAAAAAACCCTCTGCACTGATTAGGATCACCTCCATAACGCTGAGGTAGAGGTGCAGAACCGGACATGCTCTTGGTAGGACTAGGTGCAGCAGTGGAAACAGGAGCAGCCATAACTTGTGGGACACTTTGGTCCAAATGTGCAGTGCGAGTCAGCAGGGTTTGCAGGGCTAGTTCAAATTGATCCAAGCGGTGATCCTGTTCATCCATCCTGTAAATTATGGCAGATAAAGGTGGATTATTAGCACCATCAGGATTCATGGCCCTTGCGTAATGTAAGGGTGCCAGGAATCAGACTGAGACAAGAAGTGCAAAAATAATCACACCTTTATTAATAATAAAAAATAATAAAATGTCCACAAGTCAAATAACAAGCCAGGAATCAAAACCAGAGCTGGTAGTCAGACGAGCCTAGTCAGGAGTCAAAGCGAGTAGTCAGACGAGCCTGAATCAGGAACAAGGAGAACAGCAGAGTCAGGAACAAGCCAGGGATCAGGAACCAGGAGGGATGTCAGACAGCCAGGTAATACACAGGAGCTCTCACAAACAGGTCTGAGACAACGCAAGGGCAAAGCATACTGAACAGAAGACCTTTAAATAATAATTGATGACATCACATTTCTGAGACTGCATCCTGTCTCACACGGATGATGTACACCAGTCTGGCCATAAAAAGAAGTGCAGGAAATGAGCAGCATCACACAGTATGCACCAGAGTCAGCAAGAGAGGTGAGTAAAATGGCTGCCAGCAGCACATGGCAAACAAAACAGGAAAAAAACCCTGACAGGCACCTCTGTGTCCTTTCTTTTACAGACCATCTTGCATTAGGATTCGACCATCCTTTGACAGAGTGCTGCCTCTAGACTGGAGTTCTGTTTCAGACTTTTAGGTTTTTATATGTTGATTATTGTGTTATTTGCTTTTTTCTATTTTATATGCTGTATATTGTATTCTTGGGATTGTATTTGTTATTTAGGAAGCGCCCCCTATTGGAGATTTACACTAGTGTATCTCTCCTTTATATTCAATTTCTCAGCAAATAGAACGAGTACTACTGTGAAGGATATTAGCATCATAAACATCACCTGTAAAATCTTACACAACAAGTGAATTAAAACAAGGGAAAACAACTTCTCTTTGTAAAATGGTTAACTCACATATGCATGAAAAGAAAAACTGAAACCAGTTATAGAGAAATAAAGGAAACTAATAAGGAGACATTGTCAGCTTTGCAATAGTGAGACATGACCGCAAGGTGAAATACTTCACAAAGGCAATAGAATCTTATGAATTCCACATGCTGGGCTGAGGTGTGGGTGAAAATTCCTGACCACACTTCTAGAACATCCCAGAATGCCCATGGTTAGTCCCTGGAAACATATTTAATCCAGCGTTACTACTTATAACTTATAACAAAACCAACATGCTAAGATTTTTCAGCTGCAAATATTTACATAAATCATTTTGCAAGTGTGTATTCTAAGGATTGTACTGGTTCATATAACTTTAGATATTAAAGGAACATGAAACCCACATTTTTTTTATTTCAGGATTCACATAGAGCATATCATCTTATACAGCTTCCCACCTATTTTCTATTATCAAATGTGCTTCAGTCTGTTTGTTCCTTTGTTGAAGAAGCAGTAACTCACATCTGGAAGCCAGTTGAACACATTGAGTGAGCCAATGACATGAGACATATGTGCAGCCACCAAGTATCAGCTAGCTCCCAGCAGTACACTGCCGCTCCTGAGCCTACATACGTGTGCTTTTTGACAAAAGATACCAATACAACAAAGCAAATTAGACAATAGAAGTAAACAGTGCTTTGCCCATGCTGCGGTCCCCACTTTCAGCTTAGACATCAGAGAATGGAGCTGGAGGCAGAAGACATCTGCCTTCATATGTAAAGGAGCACTGATAAGGGATGGACAACATTCGAAAAAATGAAACAAATTTTAACACGTTAGTTTGTTAATTTGTTTAATGTAATAGTATTTTAATGCTATTTTTAAATGTAATATTAATTGAGTACAATTTTTTTAATTCGAATTTTGTGTAATTTGAATCGAATTATGCAATATTCGAATTAGAAAAATTCAAATTAATATATTTGTAATAGTATTTTTAATGCTCTCTTTAAATGTAATATTCTAATTATGCAATATTCAAAAGAGAATAATTTAAATCTATATATTTGTATCTGTTATGTATAATTTTACTAAATTTCCTACCACATGAACTACTGAACTATTGAATAGTATTTGTTAAATCAAATGTAACATTCAAAAACTGGAAATAGCATTTGATTACCGAATTGTAATGGATTTGTATTCTTATCAACATTTGATTTTTCCAAACGAATGCCCATAGGACTGTTCGTTCTAACAAGCTAATTGCACTTTCACCACATTCCCCCATCCCTAGCACTGATCATGCTACCATACAACATGAAGCCAGATCAACAATCGTTACAGTGACACTGTCTCTCATTCTCTGTAATAATCATTCATTGAAGCTCAGTGGGAGCGGTGGGAGGGAATAATTTGTTACAGCCAGAAAGGCTGTCAGTAACAAACATGGCGGTGAACAGAGGGAGGATAAAAGAGCTGTTGGAGAGATCAGAAACTTAAAAAAAAAAATATATATATATATATATATATATATATATACATTTTTTTTTTTAAATTAAATAATAAAAGCCCTAAACTGCATACTGGCAGACTGTCTGCCAGTACCTAAGATAGTGGTGGCCAGTGGGGCAGGAGGGAAGAGAGCTGTTTGGGAGGGACTATGTAGGTATCAGGGGTGGGATGTGTCAGATGGGAGGATAATTCCTACACTTCAGCAAAAATTAGCCTTACAAGTTAACTATGGTGCACAGCTGCAACCTTCTAATTGCCAAAAATCAATGACACAGCCATGCATGTCTGCTGTTTCTGAACAATGGGGACCCCAGAGAAGCTTTTAGAACCATTTGTCTTATGACTGCAGTAGTTCTGTATAAGAAATTTTAGTGAGAAACCCAAAGTTTGCGAAAAAGTTAACAATTGTTTAGCTGGCATCCAAGTAGTTGCTTAAAATATACCAAAATGGGCCTAAATCAAGACCTTGGGTTGTTTACTTTAAAAATATGTATAGTTTTTATAGGTAAATACAAAAAACCAAGGGCTCAATTTCTGTTGTAACAAAAATAATTATCCTGTAATTTCGGCAAGTTTTTCTCTAAAATTTTTGGTAGTGAAGGGGTAAACATTGCATGATCTATCTGAATCAGGCAAGTGTAACTTTGACTTTACTGTCCCTTTAATGAAAGCAACACCCACACACTAGAAAAGATGGGTAAAGCAATGCTCAGGGAATTTCAAACATAATATCCCCTTTACAACAAGGACCTATGGCAACCTCACAAGAATCTTTGAATCTAAGCCAGATAGTACTTTAGGAATACTAGCAAGTGAAAATGATGTTTCTTTACTTTAAATATTTACCATTTACAATAAAATCAAATGTAACACATTTGCCACAAAATCTGCAATTCATATGCAAATAATATTCTACTTGTGAAACAATCGTTAAACTATAATTAAAAATGTTATACTGTTTCATCATGTTTGCATCTTAACCACTAAAATACATTACAGCTTTATCTGGAAGCCAAATGGTCAAAAAGTCCCTATTTGCCCTCTGCATAACACGGGTTATTCATAGGTCAAGCTATATTTGGAGCTGCGTCAGAATGAAAAAACAATCACTGTAAATCTAAATAATATTTTGGAATGGAAACTTTGGGCATAGCCTAAAAAATAAGACTGCAGAATGTTCTCTGAATCATATTATTAATTATGCATAACACAATAGGCAGGAGCATTATTTTGGATTTTCTTTTTTAAATTTGGTTTATGAAAGTATAAAAGAATGGTTAATAACCTAAACAATAGCGCGCACACTCCGTCTTTTTTAGGCTTTCATGTTTTACGATTATTTTTCTATATGTGACTGTTAAATAAAAAACTATAATAATAAGATAGATATAATGGTGTCAATTTATTAAGCTCTGTACGAAGACCGCTGCTCCATAACCTGTCCGCCTGCTCTGAGGTGGCGGAAAGAAATCAACCGGATCGAATACGATCAGGTTGATTGACACCCCCTGCTAGTGGCTGATTGGCCTCGAATCTGCAGGGGGCAACATTGCACCAGCAGTTCACAACAACTGCTGGTGCAATGATAAATGCTGATAGTGTATGCTGTCTGCATTTATCGATGTGCAGCGGACATGATACGCTACATCGTATCATGTCCGCTCGCACATTAATAAATTGACCCCAATAGTTCTTTATCTTCTGCTTAGACATTTGCTGCTTAAGGTTGATGAGTAGACATTGTGCAGTTTGAAACTATGGGGCCGATTTATCATGGCCCAAATGGGGCCAAATACCCCTGTTTCCACGCGAGCCTTCAGGCTCGCCAGAAACAGGAGTTAAGAAGCAGCGGTCTTAAGACCACTGCTCCTTAACTCGTATGCCTCCTCTGAGGCGGCGGACATCAATCCGCCCAATCTCATATGATCGGGTTGATTGACACCTCCTGCTAGCGGCCAATTGTCCGCGAATCTGCAGGGGGCGGCATTGCACAAGCAGTTCACCAGAACTGCTTGTGCAATGATAAATGCAGACAGCGTATGCTGTCAGCATTTATCGATGTCTGGCGGACATGATCGCTACAGCGGATCATGTCCGCCAGACAAATGATAAATCAGCCCCCAAAACTCTACCTATTTATTCATGTTTGCTCTCTATCTATCATCTATTTATCTTATCTATCTATTAACTATATTTATTTATATCTATCTATCTATCTATCTATCTATCTTTATCCATGTTATTTATCATCTATCTATCCATTTCGGTATATTTGTCTTTCTTTCTTTCTTTCTTTCTTTCCTATCTTATTTCCTGTTTATCTGGAATATAATTTCTCACTTGCTTTCTTTTTTATTTCTAAAATTCATCCCCTTTTATTGCATTTTTTTTTATAATAATTCAACTTCCTCGTCCCTCACTCCATTTTCATGCATTACTGCAAGAAAATAAATCACAATTTTCTTACCACTACTGTATATTATAAAACACATATAATTAATGTACTTTCGTAATGCTTTTATGACATATCCACTGCCAATTTGCTTGCAAATTGCTATATATTTCCTATTAAACACAACATTAAGTACAATATTCATACATATTCATATTCACAAATGTAGAAATAAAAAGAAAATGAATGGAAAATCTGTTATAAATTAGTGCAATTTTAAATTGAACAAAGAAAAAGCAATCCAGATATTACTTATGTCCTGACCTTTGGTATTGTCATTGGTACAGTTGTATATTATATGGATAATACACTCACCCAGAGGTGAATTATGATGTGCCAACTACTCTATGACTTTTTAAAAAAAAAAAAAGAATAATAATTGCCACCATGTGTCAGTTTTCCATAGCTTAGAGATCACATACGTCAATGTGAAAACAATGGTTAGTTAATGTTGTGAGCCATTAGTGAAATGTGACTCACATTTACCACTCTGAATACACTGACTGGTCTAGAGGGCTTTTCAAATATAGCAATGAAAACTAAAGGCAATTCTTACTCATTTCCATATACTCTGGTGTCAACCCAGTGAAAGGCTCCAGGGCATAGTCAATCTCCCATTGCCGAGGTTCTCTTGAATTGCTCAAATTATTTTCCCCAGGCTCTGTTCTTTCATCTTTTAGTTTTCTGAAAAGCTTCTTTAGTTTCCTGTAAAACAAAAATGTCAAATAACACATGAAATATATGTTCTGGACCATACATTTGTCATTGCTTATTTTATTTTCCAGAATAATATTGCATGCTTCATTTTGCAGTTCCTATAAACAGTGAGTCAGCTCAAATGCCAAATGCAATAATTAACCTAAAAATATCATAAAACCAATAAAAAGATAATAGCTCATTTCCTTATCTGTCACAATGAGAAAAGCTTAAAAATATATATATATAATCCTCAAATTAAATAGCTAGCAATGTTTTGCATAGATCAAACACATACAATGTATATGCAATCATATCACTTTGAGTCTCATATATCATGTGTTCTGTTCAATTAAATTATATATATTTTCCATCAATAATCTACATCTTTTTATGCAATATACTAATGATGCAAAAATAAATCTATTGACAAAAGCTTTAGCTGATTATCCATACAAATAATACTTTTTTCATCCTTAGAACAATGAAAGATAAAAGCTTCAATGCCAAAACTAGAATCTGTGTCACAAGAATTTAAATAGGAAAAGTTAAGTAAGGCGGCAATGCAAGGAAGTAAAATTTGGCTGAACAAGTAAAAAAACACCAGGTACAACCCCCCTTTAAAAATACTTAAAAAGAAAAAGAAATTAAAGTTTATTGGTGCACAAAAAAATACAAAAATAATCTCTAATAACATTAAATAAAAATGATCAAAAATGAGCTATAATCCCTTGCCAACAACATATACTTTATATGTTTGTAATTTAAAAGTTAAACCTAAATATAAAATATTTAGGGAGACAGAAAAGTTAAAGAAATAATGGAGGATGAGAATCCCACTTAGAGAGGCACTTCAGATATCCCTAACCAATAACAGGGTATCTTGGAGTCAGTTCAGGGCATCACTAGTGAAAATGTAAATACCCCTAAAAAACAAACAAAAAAAATGAAAGGCTACTAAGTGTTCTGTTTTTAGAATATTATTAGCTGTGTCGATGTTAATGCACCTCAAACAACTAGTCATAATTTACTGTCTAGGAATTGCTACATGCTCATAATACTATCAGATTAGTTTTCTATTTAACTCACAACAAAACAAAAGCAAAAATGGATCCCACTTATGCTTTTCACATGTACTATTTTTTCACCCTATAATAAGCCCTAATGTGTTTCTACAAAGTGGGAATTCATAACCCCCAGCAATCATCTAGGACCATGAGGCTCACTGAGGAGTCTAGGCCTGGCAACTGGGTTTGGGTGATACAGGCAGGGGATTGAATGGTCACATGAGAGTGAAATAGGTGTGCCATTCTACCACTCAGTGCTTTGTGCGCTGGTTTGGGCATGACAAAAGTGGAGTTTGAACATTGATAGGTGAGTTTTATGTAGTCCCGATTTATTTTATGGAAATGCAGCACAAATGGTGAAGCACCTAAATTGTGACAATCTGGCAAAATATGGTCTAGGTGGCAAGTGGAATACTAGGATTTAGATTGCTAACATACATTTTTCTGAAGAAGACGTGCATACAAAGGCACAATCTCTGGAAAGCACATAAAATATTGTCAAAAGGATGATCTACCGTTCTAATTGAATTTTCTGCCTCTATTAAATTAATAAAACATGACGTAAACATAATTTAAATGAGCATTTAAAGCTCCAGTTATAAAGCTGTGAATGCAGCAAGGCAAGTTAAAGGGATAGTAAATACCTTGAAATTTGTATATAAAATATTAGCTATGCGTAATGAAACAACTTCACCACATATTTTCATTTTTATTTTGCCTGATTTTACATTTATTTTAGCTCTAAAAATTCTCAGAACTTGAATTGCACCCTGTTGACTACTCAAGGCTAACCTTGAAACATATAGCTCCTCAATTGGCTTTAATTTATAACAACTGCAGAACAATGTACTTTATACTAATATGACAGTGGCTAGTCTTGTTGTCTGCAGGCTAATGATACACAGATTAAGGCCTATTTATCAATGTGTCAACTGAAAATACGCTTGAATTCCATGTCGTATTTGTTGCAAGATTGATCCGCCGTAGTTATCAAAGCGTCAAGATCGTCAAATGTTAAAATTTGTGACGTGATATATGATCCCGCGATCGCAATCCGACGCAGATCAATGCTTTTGTCATTACAGATGTTTTGAATTCAGAGTCGACTCTATTTGAGCCTTTTCCAAATTTATCAAACATTTAACAGGTACGCACGCGTGTATTCCGATGCAGCGTACCTAGTTTTCAATCCGCCACCCTTGAGGTCGTGGATGCCCTAGAACTCAATGGGAGTCTGAAAACACAGAAAGCTTATGTTTGATGCTGCAAGAGAACGAAGTATATTACATAATAAAAGTAAATTAGAAACTCTATTAAAATTGTATACCCTTTCTAAATCAAACATTATTGCTCCACATTTGGTGTACTAGTAGATATGCTACAAATTTGTCTCTCATTAAAAAGTAAGGGGACAATATTATTCTACAAATGTGTTGAAAAGTTTTGCCCCAAACTTGTTGCACTAATAGATATATAGAGATAAAAAAAAAAATACAACATAATATAGCTAACTTCCTTTTTATTTTTTGGGGAAAAATCTATCTGCACCATGTTTGAGCCATGTAATACAAGTCCCACTCTCCACTTCGCACCAATTTTGACTCAACACTTTTTGCACCAATTATGACGCAAACTCCTAAACAACCCACACACTAGTGAATTTTTCAACCACTTTTAATTGGAATATGCATAATCACATGATTTATGACATCAGCCAATCTGATTCAAATATACATTTTAAACTATCACTAACAAATTAAATTGCTTGACACTTGTGTCACTGATGATTCATCAGAACTTGTAAGTGCCATTTATTACATTGTGTATTATACTTTGAAAGTATGTATATGTGAAATTAGTGTTAAAGATAAACATTGATGCTGACATTAGGACACACAGTGTAATATTTTAGACAAGGATTTTAAAATTCTAATTGATGTTTGATTCAATATAATCTTGAGCTGATAGCTCAAAGGGATAGCCCACCTAATAAACTATCATGTTTCAGATACAGCAGAAATTGAAATCACCTCTTTACTGTCATGCTATTTTCAGTCGCCTAGATTACGAGTCTTGCGTTAGCCTTAAAAAGCAGCGTTGAGAGGTCCCAACGCTGCTTTTTAACGCCCGCTGGTATTATGAGTCTGGCAGGTACAGGTGTACCGCTCACTTTTCTTCCACGACTTGAGCTTACCGCAAATCCCCTTACGTCAATTGCGTATCCTATCTTATCCCCTATCCTATCTAGTCAATGGGACTTGCCTAACGCCGGTATTATAAGTCTTGGAGAAAGTGAGCGGTACACCCTCTCCTATCAAGACTCCTACCGCATTTAAAACTCAGTAGTTAAGAGTTTTATGGGCTAAAGCCGTAACATAAAGCTCTTAACTAAAGTGCTAAAAAGTACACTAACACCCATAAACTACCTATTAACCCCTAATCCGAGGCCCCCCCCCACATCGCAAACACTTAAATAAAAATTTTAACCCCTAATCTGCCGACCGGACATCGCCGCCACTTTAATAAATGTATTAACCCCTAAACCGCCGCACTCCCGCACTCCCGCCTCGCAAACACTAGTTAAATATTATTAACCCCTAATCTGCCGTCCCTAACATCACCGACACCTACCTACATTTATTAACCCCAACGTCGCCGCAACTATATTAAAAGGTATTATCCCTAAACCTAAGTCTAACCCTAACAAACCCCCATCTTAAATATAATTTAAATAAATCTAAATAAAATTAATACAATTAATTCCTATTTAAAACTAAATACTTACCTGTAAAATAAACCCTAAGCTAGCTACAATATAACTAATAGTTACATTGTAGCTATCTTAGACCTAGATTTGGAGTTTGGCGGTAGCCGTGAAAACCAGCGTTAGAGGCTCCTAACGCTGGTTTTAGGCTACCGCCGGTATTTAGAGTCACTCAAAATAGGGTCTAACGCTCACTTTTCAGCCGCGACTTTTCCATACCGCAGATCCCCTTACGTCAATTGCGTATCCTATCTTTTCAATGGGATCTTCCTAACTCCGGTATTTAGAGTCGTTTCTGAAGTGAGCGTTAGACATCTAACGACAAAACTCCAGCCGCAGGAAAAAAGTCAGTAGTTAAGAGCTTTCTGGGCTAACGCCGGTTCATAAAGCTCTTAACTACTGTGCTCTAAAGTACACTAACACCCATAAACTACCTATGTACCCCTAAACCGAGGTCCCCCCACATCGCCGCCACTCGATTAAAATTTTTTAACCCCTAATCTGCCGACCGCCACCTACGTTATCCTTATGTACCCCTAATCTGCTGCCCCTAACACCGCCGACCCCTGTATTATATTTATTAACCCCTAATCTGCCCCCCACAACGTCGCCTCCACCTGCCTACACTTATTAACCCCTAATCTGCCGTCCGCACGCCGCCGCCAGCTACATTATCCCTATGTACCCCTAATCTGCTGCCCCTAACACCGCCGACCCCTATATTATATTTATTAACCCCTAATCTGCCCCCCACAACGTCGCCTCCACCTGCCTACACTTATTAACCCCTAATCTGCCGAGCGGACCTGAGCGCTACTATAATAAAGTTATTAACCCCTAATCCGCCTCACTAACCCTATCATAAATAGTATTAACCCCTAATCTGCCCTCCCTAACATCGCCGACACCTAACTTCAATTATTAACCCCTAATCTGCCGACCGGAGCTCACCGCTATTCTAATAAATGTATTAACCTCTAAAGCTAAGTCTAACACTAACACCCCCCTAAGTTAAATATAATTTAAATCTAACGAAATTAATTAACTCTTATTAAATTATTCCTATTTAAAGATAAATACTTACCTGTAAAATAAATCCTAATATAGCTACAATATAAATTATAATTATATTATAGCTATTTTAGTATTAATATTTATTTTACAGGTAACTTTGTATTTATTTTAACCAGGTACAATAGCTATTAAATAGTTAAGAACTATTTAATAGCTAAAATAGTTAAAATAATTACAAATTTACCTGTAAAAGAAATCCTAACCTAAGTTACAAATAAACCTAACACTACACTATCAATAAATTAATTAAATAAAGTACCTACAATTACCTACAATTAACCTAACACTACACTATCAATAAATTAATTAAATACAATTGCTACAAATAAATACAATTAAATAAACTAGCTAAAGTACAAAAAATAAAAAAGAACTAAGTTACAAAAAATAAAAAAATATTTACAAACATAATAAAAATATTACAACAATTTTAAACTAATTACACCTACTCTAAGCCCCCTAATAAAATAACAAAGCCCCGCAAAATAAAAAAATGCCCTACCCTATTCTAAATTACTACAGTTCAAAGCTCTTTTACCTTACCAGCCCTGAACAGGGCCCTTTGCGGGGCATGCCCCAAGAAATACAGCTCTTTTGCCTGTAAAAAAAAACATACAATACCCAAGCCCCCCAACATTACAACCCACCACCCACATACCCCTAATCTAACCCAAACCCCCCTTAAATAAACCTAACACTAAGCCCCTGATGATCATCCTACCTTGTCTTCACCATACCAGGTTCACCGATCGGTCCAGAAGAGCTCCTCCGATGTCCTGATCCAAGCCCAAGCGGGGGGCTGAAGAGGTCCATGATCCGGCTGAAGTCTTCATCCAAGCGGGGCAGAAGAGTTCTTCCATCCGATTGAAGTCTTCATCCAAGCGGCATCCATCCGGAGCGAAGCGGCAGCATCCTGAAGACCTCCACCGCGGGAACATCCATCCTGGCCGACGACTGAACGACGAATGACGGTTCCGTTAAATGACGTCATCCAAGATGGCGTCCCTCGAATTCTGATTGGCTGATAGGATTCTATCAGCCAATCGGAATTAAGGTAGGAATATTCTGATTGGCTGATGGAATCAGCCAATCAGAATCAAGTTCAATCCGATTGGCTGATCCAATCAGCCAATCAGATTGAGCTCGCATTCTATTGGCTGATCGGAACAGCCAATAGAATGCAAGCTCAATCTGATTGGCTGATTGGATCAGCCAATCGGATTGAACTTGATTCTGATTGGCTGATTCCATCAGCCAATCAGAATATTCCTACCTTAATTCCGATTGGCTGATAGAATCCTATCAGCCAATCGGAATTCGAGGGACGCCATCTTGGATGACATCATTTAAAGGAACCGTCATTCGTCGTTCAGTCGTCGGCCAGGATGGATGTTCCGCGGTGGAGGTCTTCAGGATGCTGCCGCTTCGCTCCGGATGGATGCCGCTTGGATGAAGACTTCAATCGGATGGAAGAACTCTTCTGCCCCGCTTGGATGAAGACTTCAGCCGGATCATGGACCTCTTCAGCCCCCCGCTTGGGCTTGGATCAGGACATCGGAGGAGCTCTTCTGGACCGATCGGTGAACCTGGTATGGTGAAGACAAGGTAGGATGATCTTCAGGGGCTTAGTGTTAGGTTTATTTAAGGGGGGTTTGGGTTAGATTAGGGGTATGTGGGTGGTGGGTTGTAATGTTGGGGGGCTTGGGTATTGTATGTTTTTTTTTACAGGCAAAAGAGCTGTGTTTCTTGGGGCATGCCCCGCAAAGGGCCCTGTTCAGGGCTGGTAAGGTAAAAGAGCTTTGAACTGTAGTAATTTAGAATAGGGTAGGGCATTTTTTTATTTTGGGGGGCTTTGTTATTTTATTAGGGGGCTTAGAGTAGGTGTAATTAGTTTAAAATTGTTGTAATATTTTTATTATGTTTGTAAATATTTTTTTATTTTTTGTAACTTAGTTCTTTTTTATTTTTTGTACTTTAGCTAGTTTATTTCATTGTATTTATTTGTAGCAATTGCATTTAATTAATTTATTGATAGTGTAGTGTTAGGTTTAATTGTAGGTAATTGTAGGTATTTTATTTAATTAATTTAATGATAGTATAGTGTTAGGTTTAATTGTAACTTAGGTTAGGATTTATTTTACAGGTAATGTAATTATTTTAACTAGGTAACTATTAAATAGTTCTTAACTATTTAATAGCTATTGTACATGGTTAAAATAATTACAAAGTTGCCTGTAAAATAAATATTATTCCTAAAATAGCTACAATGTAATTATAATTTATATTGTAGCTATATTAGGGTTTATTTTACAGGTAAGTATTTAGTTTTAAATAGGAATAATTTATTTAATAAGAGTTAATTAATTTTGTTAGATTAAAATTATATTTAATTTAGGGGGGTGTTAGTGTTAGGGTTAGACTTAGCTTTAGGGGTTAATACATTTATTAGAATAGCGGTGAGCTCCGGTCGGCAGATTAGGGGTTAATAATTGAAGTTAGGTGTCGGGGATGTTAGGGAGGGCAGATTAGGGGTTAATACTATTTATGATAGGGTTAGTGAGGCGGATTAGGGGTTAATAACTTTATTATAGTAGCGCTCAGGTCCGCTCAGCAGATTAGGGGTTAATAAGTGTAGGCAGGTGGAGGCGACGTTGTGGGGGGCAGATTAGGGGTTAATAAATATAATATAGGGGTCGGTGATGTTAGGGCAGCAGATTAGGGGTACATAGGGATAATGTAAGTAGCGGCGGTTTACGGAGTGGCAGATTAGGGGTTAATAATAATATGCAGGGGTCAGCGATAGCGGGGGCGGCAGAATAGGGGTTAATAAGTGTAAGGTTAGGGGTGTTTAGACTCGGGGTACATGTTAGGGTGTTAGGTGCAGACGTAGGAAGTGTTTCCGCATAGCAAACAATGGGGCTGCGTTGGGAGCTGAACGCGGCTTTTTTGCAGGTGTTTGGTTTTTTTTCAGCTCAAACAGCCCCATTGTTTCCTATGGGAGAATCGTGCACGAGCACGTTTTTGAGGCTGGCCGCGTCCGTAAGCAACTCTGGTATCGAGAGTTGAAGCTGCGTTAAAAATGCTCTACGCTCCTTTTTTGGAGCCTAACGCAGCCTTTATGTGGACTCTCGATACCAGAGTTATTTTTATGGTGCGGCCAGTAAAACGCGGGCGTTAGTTTTTCGGGTTGTTACCGACAAAACTCCAAATCTAGCCGTTAGGGTTTATTTTAATTTGACAGGCAAGTTTGTATTTATTTTAAATAGGATTGAGCTCACATTCTATTGGCTGTTCCATTCAGCCAATAGAATGCAAGCTCAATTCTATTGGCTGATTGCATCAGACAATAGGATTTTTCCTATTTTAATTCCGATTGGCTGATAGAATCCTATCAGCCAATCGGAATTGAAGGGACGCCATCTTGGATGACGTCATTTAAAGGAACCTTAATTCTTCAGTTGGACTTCGTTTGAAGAGGATGCTCCGCGTCGGCTGGATTGAAGATGGACCTGCTCCGCTCCGGATGGATGAAAATAGAAGATGCCGTCTGGATGAAGACTTCTGCCCCTCTGGAGGTCCACTTGTGCCCGGCTGGGTGAAGACGTCTCGAGGTAGGGTGATTTTCAATGGGTTAGTGTTAGGTTTTATTAAGGGGGGATTGGGTGGGTTTTAGAGTAGGGTTGGGTGTGTGGGTGGTAAGTTTTAATGTTGGGGGGGCATTGTATTTTTTTTACAGGTAAAAGAGCTGATTACTTTGGGGCAATGCCCTGCAAAAGTCCCTTTTAAGGGTTATTTGTAATTTAGTATAGGGTAGGGAATTTTATTATTTTGGGGGGCTTTTTTATTTTATTAGGGGGATTAGATTAGGTGTAATTAGTTTAAAAAAATAGTAATTATTTTTTATTTTCTGTAATTTAGTGTTTGTTGTTTTTTGTACTTTAGTTTATTTAATTTAATTGTAATTAATTGTAGGTAGTTTAGGTAATTAATTTAATGATAGTGTAGTGTTAGGTGTAATTGTAACTTAGGTTAGGATTTATTTTACAGGTACTTTTGTATTTATTTTAGCTAGGTAGCTATTAAATAGTTAATAACTATTTAATAACTATTCTACCTAGTTAAAATAAATACAAACTTGCCTGTAAAATAAAAATAAACCCTAAGATAGCTGTAACTATTAGTTATATTGTAGCTATCTTAGGGTTTATTTGATAGGTAAGTATTTAGTTTTAAATAGGAATAATTTATTTAATTGTAGTAATTTTATTAAGAATATTTAAAATTATATTTAAATTAGGGGGGGGTGTTAGGGTTAGACTTAGGTTTAGGAGTTAATAACTTTATTATAATGGTGGCGACGTTGGCGGCGGCAGATCAGGGGTTAATAAATTTAATATAGTTGCGGCGACATTGGGGGGGCATAAATATAATGTAGGGTTCAGCGATGTTGGGGGCAGTAGATTAGGGGTTCATAAGTATAATGTAGGTGGCGGCGGTGTCCGGAGCGGCAGATTAGGGGTTAATAATATAATGTAGGTGTCGGCAATGTCGGGGACAGCAGATTAGGGGTTAATAAGTGTAAGATTAGGGGTGTTTAGACTCGGGGTTCATGTTGGGTGCAGACATAAAATGTATTCCCCCATAGGAAACAATGGGGCTGCGTTAGGAGCTGACTGCTGCTTTTTTGCAGCCGACTCAGCCCCATTGTTTCCTATGGGAAAATCGTGCACAAGCACGTTTTGCCAATTCACCGCTACCGTAAGCAGCGCTGGAATTACAGAGAGATGTGGAGCTAAATTTTGCTCAACGCTCACTTTTTTGTGGCTAACGCCGGGTTTAAAAAAACCTGTAATACCAGCGTTGTCTTAAGTGAGTGGTGAGAAAAAAAGGCTCGTTAACACCGCACACCATTACCGACAAAAACTTGTAATCTAGCCGAGTGTATTTCTTCCTTCTCTTGAATTTATTTTTCAGTAAGAAATGCCATCTTATATGCCAGCCCATTTTATAACACCTGTGAAGGGGTGGTTTTTAAAACTAGATTGCAATCAGGAGGGGTTACACAAGTACAGAGAGAAAACTGGCCCAGCTCTTAAAATACCCATTGATTTCAAATACATACATATGATACCCTGATGGCATGCTATATTCACAATTAGTCATGCTAAGAATAATAATATACATTTACACTATACATATAGTGATATAAATAAACACAGAGATATGACAGACAACATTGTTTAGAACAAAAAAAAGGAACTTAGGGACATGTAAATATGTTTGCAAAAGATTTCTGTCATAACACACACACATACTGTGTATATATATATATATACACACACACATATATACATACAAGTATGTGTAAATATATATGTACAAATTCTAGCATTAATAATCATTTATATAAAAAAAAAGAGATAAAAGCATATCATGACTTCTAGAAATACAAATACACATTAATGTATGTGAAAGTATCATACAACAGATTTTTTTTGTATAACAAATAAATATAAATATAACTTTCTATGAGATTGTTTGTTGAGGTATAAATCTATTTATTGGACATTAACAGATGAAAAATAAAAGATTAGCTTTAGAGAAATGTGCTTGTTCATGGACAGTAATGAAATGGTATAAATAAAGTTGGGAAAAACGTGAATAACCGCTTCATCGATGACTGTTAGTTAACAACAGTCCGATACTCAATGCTCCGAACTTGACGCATGTGTTTTTGACCGTTTTTTGTATAAATAAGGGGATCGTACGTGGATTCGTGTCAGTGATGTCTGGCGAGCGTATTGGCGACGGCGAATGCACTCTGAGTTTGACGCTTTGATAAATATGCCCCATTGTGTCTTTCAAATAATGCAAATGCTGGGTTGAATTTGAATATTGAAAAACAATTGCAGTAGACAGGATATTAAAGGGTTATAAAACCCAATGTTTTTCCTTCATGATTTAGATAGAACATACAATTTTAAACAACTTTCCAATTTACTTCTATTATCTAATTTGTTTTCTTTTCTTGGTATTCTATGTTGAAAAGGATACCTAGGTAGGCTTTGGAGCTGCTGATTGGTGGCTGCACATATATGCCTCATGTTATTGACTCATTGGGTGTTCAGTTATCTCCCAGTAGTGCATTGATGATTCTTCAAAAAACAATACCAAGAGAATGAAGCAAATTGGATAATATAACTAAATTGGAAAGTTGTTTCAAATTGAACCCTCTATCTGAATGATGAACGAAAAAAAAATGGGTTTCATGTCCCTTTACATTGTTTTTCAAATGTTCAGTCTTGGCTGATATGTTAATCTACGGCAACACAACAGAAATTACTTCTTAACCTTTATTTACCACCTCAGAGGTGGCAGAGTTAAATCACTCCATAATGATCTGTTGCTTGTGTGAGATCAGGGGTGGGGTGTGCAGTCATAATTTATACTAGCAGATGCAGCATGGACAGACAGACTTTTGCTACTAGTTCTACTCATAGCAAGTAAATAAGTACATAAATGCAAAGGTTAGTATAATAGTATCAACAGATGAATAATATTTCTTCCTTTTTTTGTTTTGCTTTTTTAACAACCAGTTGAACTATTAACCCCTTAAGAACAAGGCCATTTTTCAATTTCTTTCCCTTAAGGACCAGGGCTATTTTTACATTTCTGCGGTGTTTGTGTTTAGCTGTCATTTTCTTTTTACTCATTTACTGTACCCACACATTATATACAGTTTTTTCTTCCATTAAATGGACATTCTAAAGATACCATTATTTTCATCATATCTCATAATTTACTATAAAAAAATATAAAATATGGTCTGCCAGTACCCAGTTTACTAACAAATTTGCTTTTTATTAAAAAATATATATAAAACGTTCATTTTCTGTAGTGTAGCTTCCCCCCCATACCCTACCCTCCTTCCCCTCCCAGATCCCTTTCCAAACATTTTTCCACTTTCCCTCCAAACATTTATCCCCTCCATCGGTAATTGATTACCGTGTGCGTGCACACACATGCACATGCGCACCCCTGAGCCCCACCCCCCGCCTCCTTGCACACTCACGTCTGAAACGTGACTGATCAGGAACATGCATTGGCAATGGGCCGCCCACCCGCATCCCAGCAATGGCTCCCACCCACCAACGATCGTCACCACCGCTGAGTGGCCCTCTCTGCATCGGTAACTCTGCCAACCTATTTCTGCAGTGCCCCACTCATGGGGCATGCAGAAATAGTGCGATGAACAAATAGAACATATTCTTCTATGTGAAGCACATTAGAATGTGAAATACTCATATTTTCATGTCGGTTTTGCGCACTTGAGAATATATGATTGGGTTTGCGTGCGAGTAGGGTTTCGGATTTTTTTCAACTTTTTTTCTCCATTGACTTCTATGAGGGAATAGATTATTGCGCACGTGATATTGTAAGTTTGAGGGTAAAAACATTTTCCTTTCAACTCATAATATTACCATCACCTGACATGCACAAAAATTTACTACAAGCTGAGTTAACGCTCAAGCAGGAGCGGTAAATAGCACTCCACTTGCAATCTGGCCCTTTATTGAGAACAGTACAAAGCAAGGTAGTAATAATTGTTTCCATAACTTAACGGATAGATTCTTGTAGCTTGTGGCAGACGCCCCCCTCACCTTTATTCTCTTACTATTCACAGTTTGTTCGTATTGCCTCTGAATTACCCTGTTTTGCTTTCAGTCTGTTTCTAGATTAAATACTTTGGTGAGGTTTTCCCTATTCAGTTAGGGAATAAAGGATTTTGTTACAACTTGTATAATCATCCTAAACAAACAGTAAATGAAATGTTAAATGTATGTATCCCATCTTATGCCATGCCTTTTTATGGTTGGTCCTTTTCATGGTTTTAACTTGTTACTAGTTTATTGTACATGTGAAATTCAATAAAAACTTAATTAAAAATAAATATATGAATTATTTAAGCTAGAGTCTAGGGAGCTGATTTACTAATGTGCAGGCGGACATGATCTGCTGTAGCGGATCATGACCGCAGCACACCGATAAATGCCGACAGCATACGCTGTCAGCATTTATCATTGCACAAGCATTTCTCGTGAAAT
Source organism: Bombina bombina (assembly GCF_027579735.1). Lineage (NCBI taxonomy): Eukaryota > Metazoa > Chordata > Amphibia > Anura > Bombinatoridae > Bombina > Bombina bombina. The sequence goes on along the minus strand of NC_069504.1, from coordinate 1,013,373,104 downwards.
GCTTGTGCAATTCCACCCCCTGCAGATTCGTGGCCAATTGGCCGCTAGCAGGGGGTGTCAAACAACCCGATCATATCAGAGGTGGCAGACGAGTTAAGGAGCAGCGATCTTACGACCTCTGCTTCTTAACTTCCACTTCAGGCGGACCTGAAGTGGAGTGGGTCGGAAGCAGCATCCACTGCTTCATAAATCGACCCCTATGGCTGCAACTAACTATTATTTTCATAATTGATTAATCGGATAATTATTTTTTAGATTAATCCCTGAAAAAATTCCCTGTATTTAAAATAAAATCCACATACTGAGTGTTACAAATATAAAACTTCAGACTTAAACTGTCTAATTTTTAAGCAGCAGAGCACATTTTTATAATTAAAGGGACAGTCTACCATTGAATTGTTATTGTTTTAAAAGATAGATAATCCCTTTATTACCCATTCCCCAGTTTTGCATAACCAACACAGTTATATTAATGTACTTTTTACCTCTGTGATTACCTTGTATCTAGGAACCTTCTTCCAGCCCCCTGATCACATGACTGTGACTGTTTATTATCTATTGTCTTAAATTTAGCATTGTTTTGTGCTAAATCTTAAATAACCCCCTGTGTCTGAACACAGTGTTATCTATATGGCCCACGTGTACTTTCTGTCTCTTTGTGTTGAAAAGAGATTTAAAAAGCCTGTGATAAGGGGCAGCCCTCAAAGGCTTAGAAATTAGCATATGAGTCTGCCTAGGTTTAGTTTAAACTAAGAATATCAAGAGAAAAAAGCAAATTTGATGATAAAAGTAAATTGGAAAGTTGATTAAAATTAAAAGTCCTATCTGAATAATGAAAGTTTAATTTATACTAGACTGTCCCTTTAAGCAAAACAAAACCACAAACTTTTTGAAAAGAGGTAGAACTAGAAAGAGGTAGACTATCACTGTTTATAACATTTTGTTATTACTCTTTCAGAAATGTCGGATTGAAATGCAAAAATGTCGACAGGTCCACATGCTCCTGGCTGAGGCTGGCTCTATTTTTGCAGCTATTTTGCTTGCAGCAGAGAAGAGGCGCTCAGATGGTGTTGAGGTGCCTGAGATGCATAAGTAGAGTTTTGTTAATTTGGGATATTTTTCTTTGTTATCTCCACCAAAGCAAAGTGTTTCCTCCTTGGCAAGGGGCCTCTCGATAAAGTAAGCCTGGACTTCATTCTCATATAAAAGTATCTTAAAATTCTATTTGAAATGGTAAATAACTGCCTATAAGGTTAGGTAAAAAATATCTAGTCCACTCTTAAAATAAAAATATATATACTTATAGAGGTTGAATCTTGTACAATCACAATTTATTATATATATATATATATATATATATATACAATTTAAAAAAGTCAAAGGTACTAAGGACTATATTTCAATAACAGGACAAAGCCTTACACATTTATCTATACAGTGAATATAATCAGCAATAGCAAGCAATCAGCTAATAATTGTGCAAACAGATAATAGTGCAAATCAATTCAAATAACTCCCATCAATCTAGGGCTAATTGTAAATAATAAGCTTGGCAATATATCAGGCAAAGCATAGTCCCAAATCCCCTGATTTAATATACACAATCCAAATGATGACTCCTATTATTTCTTGGTTGCACATAAGCCAGGAGTAGTTGTAAACTTAAAACGAAACTTATACTGTCCAGAAAAAATGAAAAGTAAACATCTGTAGACATCAACCGATAGGATTTGTTCTACCTTAATTCCGATTGGCTGATAGAATTCTATCAGCCAATCGGAATCTAAGGGACGCCATCTTGGATGACGTCACCTAAAGGTACCTTCATTCAGCAAGAAGACGTCGGCCGATGAGGATGCTCCGCGTTGGATGTCTTGAAGATGGAGCCACTCCGCGCCGGATGGATGAAGATAGAAGATGCCGTCTGGATGAAGACTTCTGCCCATCTGGAGGACCACTTCTGCCCGTCTGGAGGACCACTTCTGCCGTATTCATTGAGGACTTCAGGCCCGGATGGGTTAAGACTTCTCTCGGTAAAGTGATCTTCAAGGGGTTAGTGTTAGGTTTTTTTAAGGGGGTGGGTTTTAGAGTAGGGTTGGTTGTGTGGGTGGTGGGTTTTATTGTTGGGGGGGTTGTTTGTAATTTTTTTTTACAGGTAAAAGAGCTGATAACTTTGGGGCAATGCCCTGCAAAAGGCCCTTTTAGGGGTTATTTGTAATTTAGTGTAGGGTAGGGCTTTTTTAATTTTTTTGGGGGCGGGGTTATTTTGTTAGGGGATTAGATTAGGTGTAATTAGTTTAAAAATCTTGTAATTTGTTTATTATTTTCTGTAATTTAGTGTTTGTTTTTTTTTGTACTTTAGATAATTTTATTTAATTGTATTTAATTGTATTTAATTTAGGGAATTATTTTAATTATAGTATAGTGTTAGGTGTTAGTGTAACTTAGTTTAGGTTTTATTTTACAGGTATATTTGTATTTATTTTAGCTAGGTAGTTATTAAATAGTTAATAACTATTTAATAACTATTCTATCTAGTTAAAATAAATACAAACTTGCCTGTAAAATAAAAATAAACCCTAAGCTAGCTACAATGTAACTATTAGTTATATTGTAGCTAGCTTAGTGTTTATTTTATAGGTAAGTATTTAGTTTTAAATAGGAATAATTTATTTAATGATAGGAATATTTATTTAGATTTATTTAAATTATATTTAAGTTAGGGGGTGTTAGGGTTAGACTTAGGTTTAATAAATTTAATATAGTGGCGGCATTGTAGGGGGTGGCAGATTAGGGGTTAATAAGTATAATGTAGGTGGCGGCGGTGTAGGGGGGGCAGATTAGGGGTTAATAAGTATAATGTAGGTGGCGGTTTAGGGGGGCAGATTAGGGGTTAATAAGTATAATGTAGGTGGCGGCGGTGTAGGGGGGCAGATTAGGGGTTAATAAGTATAATGTAGGTGGTGTCGGTGTAGGGGGGCAGATTAGGGGTTAATAACTTTATGTAGGTGGCGGCTGTGGCGGGGAGGCAGATTAGGGGTTAATAAGTATAATGTAGGTGGCGGTGGTGTAGGGGGCAGCAGATTAGGGGTGTTTAGACTCGGGGTACATGTTAGGGTGTTAGGTGTAAACATTACCATAGGAATCAATGGGATATCTGGCAGCAGCGAACATGAGCTTTCGCAGCTTTCAGACTCCCATTGATTCCTATGGTATCTGCCACCTCCAGGGCAGCGGATTGAAAAACAGGTACGCTGGGCCGGAATAGTGGCGAGCGTACCTGGTAGATATTTGTTAACTAGCAAAAGTAGTCAGATAGTGCCGAATTTGCATTCAGAACATCTGTAATGACATAAGCATCGATCTGTGTCGGACTTTGCCCAGCAGATCATATGTTACGTCACAAAATTCTACTTTTGAAAGTCTGTAGGGTTTGATAACTAAGGGGAATCAGGCTCGCCACAAATACGCTGCGGAATTCCAGCGTATTTGCGGTTGACGGCTTGATAAGTAGATGCCATTATGTTTTCGGAATTCATTGAGTATAGTTTCACCTATGTTTTCCTCAGTTTCGTTCATGAGCATTCCTTTTATTTAAATCTATAGTTGTGTGTATATGCTCAGTAAATGATGATCTAGCATTGAGGAAAAACATTAATTACAACTGGAACATTTAGGAATAACCTCAACCACCAGAAGTATTTCTTTTTTTTTGGTGAGTCAATGTCAAGACAAATAAATGTGTAGCCACAAATCACCAGCTAGCTCCCAGTGGTGCAAGTGAACAAACAACATTTTATAATACAAATACATAAAAAACGTAACCCTAAAAGTTTACTTTTGAATCTCCCCATAACATATTTTTGGATATCTCTATCTGCGCAATTAAAATTAAATAACCTTAATTAACCTGTTTTAAACCAGGAATATCTTTGAATGTTGGCCTGATCACAGATTGTTGTATGATATGGTTAGATTATTTTTGTTTACAACTATATATATTGTTCTGTATAGTAGATGCTTAAAATATTCCTTTGAAATTGCTTGCAACTTCAGAAACATTAATAACAAAAGTGCAGATCACAACAATTCAATCTGATCTACTTTTTCTTTATGCAGCAGGGTCCAGCTGTTTCTGAATGCTACAGTTGTCACATAGATTATACTACTGCAAACAATTCCAGCCCAGTTAACAACATGGATAACCTCTTAGACAGTTGAACAGTTCCCCGTGCCTTGAATCAGCAGGAATATCTGTCACTTATATAGGGTTTTCCTGTTCAGATTTAAGCTTGGGAATAAATATATAAATAAATATATAACTAAATAAATATATGAAACTGAGTAGCTACGGTTATTCCTGAAGCAGGATCCTAGTTCTCGGAAAAAGAAAAAGTTATATATGATAACACAGAAGAACTGATGTATCTTTTATTATCTTATTTATAACAATTCCCTTATTTAGCAAACACATACAAATATCTATATGTTAATATAAAAAGAAAATACCCTATGTTTGCTTTTTATTAAATTACTTGAAATATGAGACATATTCCAATCCATTAGAAGAACTATACAAAATATAAAGTCAAGACATATTAGCAGCACTTCACAATAAGGATAAAACAATTATTCTTTTATTGGGTGCATAATACAACAAGTAGCAATGTTTCAGTCAACATGCCCTTAATTATGATAAACATTGCATTACCAACATATTTAAAGGACAAATAAACTCAAACAGAAGGAGAGTGCTTGATTAGAGCAGATGTTGGCCCTAGTAAAGACATAAGACTAGTGATGTCACAAACCTAAAAATTTGGGTTCGCGAACAGCGAACGAGAACTTCCCCAAAAGTTTGTGAACGGGCGAACCGGGAGAACCACCATTGACTTGGGCAGGCGAATTTTTAAACCCACAGGGACTCTTTCTGGCCACAATAGTGATGGAAAAGTTGTTTCAAGGGGACTAACACCTGGACTGTGGCATACCGGAGGGGGATCCATGGCAAAACTCCCATGGAAAATTACATAGTTAATGCAGAGTCTGGTTTTAAGCCATAAAGGGCATAAATCACCTAACATTCCTAAATTGTTTGGAATAATGTGCTTTAAAACATCAGGTATGATGTTGTATCGATCAGGTAGTGTCACCCCAGTGTCACTGGGGTGACACTGTGCCATGGGAGGCAGGCCCTGAAACGCACACATGTGAAGGAAACTGACTGCTATTATTTAACACAGTCAAAAAAGTGTTGTTTTTTTAAAATCTACACTACTGTTACACCAGATATGAGTTGCACTGGGGTGACACTGTGCCCTGGCAGGCAGGCCCTGAAATGCACACGTGTGAAGGAAACTGACTGCTATTATTTAACACAGTCAAAAAAGTGTTGTTTTTTTAAATCTACACTACTGTTACACCAGATATGAGTTGCACTGGGGTGACACTGTGCCCTGGCAGGCCCTGAAACGCACACGTGTGAAGGAAACTGACTGCTATTATTTAACACAGTCAAAAAAGTGTGTTTTTTTTTAAATCTACACTACTGTTACACCAGATATGAGTTGCACTGGGGTGACACTGTGCCCTGGCAGGCAGGCCCTGAAACGCACACGTGTGAAGGAAACTGACTGCTATTATTTAACACAGTCAAAAAAGTGTTTTTTTTTTAAATCTACACTACTGTTACACCAGATATGAGTTGCACTGGGGTGACACTGTGCCCTGGCAGGCAGGCCCTGAAACGCACACGTGTGAAGGAAACTGACTGCTATTATTTAACACAGTCAAAAAAGTGTTTTTTTTTTTTAAAATCTATACTACTGTTACACCAGATATGAGTGGTGGCACTGGGCAAGTGGGCACAGTATACGCTGTGAGCCTGACACACACGCTGGCAGGCAACTGCAATTAGATTACACAGGAAAAAAAAAAAAAAAGCAGACTGATGTTCTAGCCCTAAAAAGGGCTTTTTGGGGTGCTTTCCTTACAGCAGAGATCAGATGAGTCCTTCAGGACTGTAGTGGACACTGAATACACTAGCCTAGCTATCGATTTCCCTATTAAATCAGCAGCAGCTACTCTGTCCCTCCTCTCACTAAGAATGCAGCTTCCAAATGAATCTAAAATGGATGCTGTCCAGGAGGTAGGAGGGTCTGGGAGGGAGTGTCTGCTGCTGATTGGCTGGAATGTGTCTTCTGACTGTGAGGTACAGGGTCAAAGTATTACTCAATGATGATGAATAGGGGGCGGATCGAACATCGCATATGTTCGCCCGCCGCGGCGAACGCGAACATTCTATGTTCGCCGGGAACTATTCGCCGGCGAACTATTCGCGACATCACTACATAAGACCGGATCATTTAATTTCTTATCTCCTAAAATGTCTATGCAGGGTTATATATATTGTTGAGACTACCCATTGGGTTAGAGACAGGATCAATGAACAGAAGAGCAGTACTAGGAAGGGAATTTGGGAGTCTTGTGGACATTCCTTGTGGATTTCCCCATTTAGGCACGCGCACATGGACATTTTATCATATAAATTATAAAACTGGTTTTACAGGTAAAATCATTTCTACTGGAATATTTCTTACCTGTCAGATAATGAGAGAAAAAAAGCTCCCTTAAAGGGACACTGAACCCACATTTTTTATTTTGTGATTCAGATAGAGCATGCAATTTTAAGCAACTTTCTAATTTACTCCTATTATCAATTTTTCTTCATTCTCTTGCTATCTTTATTTGAAAAAAGAAGGCATCTAAACTTTTTTTTGGTTCAGACCTCTGGACAGCACTTTTTTAATGGTGGATGAATTTATCCACCAATCAGCAAGGACAACCCAGGTTGTTCGCCAAAAATGGGCCGGCATCTAAACTTACATTCTTGCATTTCAAATAAAGATACTAAGAGAATGAAGAAAATTTGATAATAGGAGTAAATTAGAATGTTGCTTAAAATGTCATGCACTATTTGAATCACAAAAGAAAAAAATTGGGTTCAGTGTCCCTTTAATCATATTACTGCTACAGGAGCAATTTAAACATGGAAAACAACCGAGAATATATAATCAGTTTGGAAAGGGGACAAGTTTGGAAAGGAAAAAAAAATAAATTGAGAAAATATTAAATTGTGCGTTTTTTAAAAATTCTATGCTCTATCTGAAATATGAAAGTTTTTATGTTGACTTCCATGTCCCTTTAAGACTAATATAACAACTCTATTTCTGTACTGTGGATATCATGTATCTTTTCAAATCAATTTCCAAGTAAAAAGGATATATTTTCACAAGAGTTTGTGTTAAGTGCTTTTCCAAAGAAATTTCAACATTCTCAAATCCTTTGTTACTCTGTAGATAATTTGGGAAGTGAAGAGGGAAATCCACACAGAGAAAAACCTTGATTAATATCCTTAGACCCACCAAGCATATGCAAATGTCAACCATGGCTACTTGTTTACTTACAAATAATTTATAGGGTGTATATTATAAATGTTTGCAATGTTATGTGATGTGTGCCAAGTTTATAGAGCACTGTTATAGTGACCTCATTTAACAGCAATGTAATGACAATACTTTGGCTTTGAAGGAGTTAATTAAAGGGCAAATGCAGTAAACCTTTAGAAATATAATTTGCCTAACATAAATGTGTATTCACTTTAACACTTTCAAAAGTATTTGTAAGTAAACATGTTAAGTATTAAAACAAACAAGGTTTATGCATTTTTTAAGGTAATTGATGTGTTTTTAAATATGTTTAGCTGTAAAAATCATTTGATATATTAATCAGTTTGATAAATATATTTAATAAAATAACATAACTAACTGCACAATCACAGTAATCACAAATGTAGTTTACTGTGTTACTATTATTCATTTAAAAGAACTGTATTTAAACATGTTGATTTTTTTTTTCCTATCTGAAAAAGGCATTAAACAAAGTTGTTTAATTTTAAGTTGAATCTAATACTGCAGAAAAAGCTCTCTACGTCCTGCAAATGCTAAAGTCAAAATTGAATGTTTATGTTTCAGACAGAGCATTCCAATTAACTTCCATTATCAAAATGCATACATTATTTCTCTATAAACTTTTTGAGGCACCAGCTACTACTGAGTATGTGCAAGAGTTTACAGTTTATATGTATATGAGTCTATAATTGGCTTGCAGCTGTCACATGATACAGGGGGTGGCAAATTGAAGTACATTTTGAAATTTGACAAAAAAAAATACTGCTCATATAAAATTTAGATTGTTATATTGCATTGTCTTTTTATTATGCACGTGTTGATATGCAATACTGCTATTTAAATAGTCTTTTAAATGCTCATTGGCTGATAAGGACACAACCAGAGTGGTAAGGAGCACCCCTCGTCAAGCTTGACAAGAAAATATTGGTGTATTCCATACAGATACAATATACATTTTGAAATGTTCTCTATAAGAAAAGGAAATGCTATAATGTCCCTTTAACCAGGAAAATTTAACTATATATATATTATATATATAGTTACATATTTTTTTACCAGCCACACAGTCCCTTTCGATATATAAAATAGGTTTTTACTAGACATGTGCACGGCATAATTTTTGGTTCTGCTGAATCTGAATTGTTAGAAATATTCAAAAGACTTCTATTTTGAATATTTGTTGCCTGTGCTATGAAAACTTGTTTTCGTTAAGCGAATGTAAATGTTTCCTTGCTCTCCTTTAGCACTCTGGACAGCCGCGCTAATCCTGATTCTTCTTCACACTGCTCCGCAGTGTGCTAACAGGAGACCTAGGGGTCTATTTATGAAGCAGCGGATGCTGCTTCCGACCCTCTCCACTTCAGTTCCGACTGAAGCGGAAGTTAAGAAGCAGCGGTCCAAAAACCCATATTTTTTTCTTTCATAATTCAGATAGAGCATGCAATTTTAAGCAATTTTCTAATTTGCTCCTATTATCATATTTTCTTCGTTCTCTAGGTATCTTTATTTGAAAAGCAGAAATGTACATTTTGGAGCCGGACCATTTTTGCTTCAGCACCTGGGTAGCTCTTGCTGATTGTTAGTTAAATGTAGCCACCAATCAACAAGCGCTATCCAGGGCTCTGAAACAAAAATGCACATGTCTAGTTTTCACTAAAACTGTGCAAATGTTAATTTTATGTGATGGAAAAAAATATACATTTTCATGCATGCTCAGTTTGCTAAAAATATCATGATCTACACTGTAACATTATAGCCATGCAGCCTACTTATATCATTGTGCATGGAAAGCACAGGGCAATTTATTATAGTTCATGCAGGTAATGTTTATAGCATTTCACAGAACAGTGGGTTCTGTATTTATGTGTTTTACTGTATTTTTACTGTACATATTTAACATTCCCATGTTCACTTACAGGATAATGTAATTTGTATTGTAAATACATGTTTATATATATATATATATCTATACCTGCATATCTATTACTATAGATATATAGGTATAGATATTTATTTTACAATAACATTCTTACATATATATAGAAATATATATTTAATAATAAAAATTACATTATTTCTATGTAAAGAATATAGGAATGTAAAATCCGTAATGAGCACCCAGATCATTACCTAACTAACAAAAACCTAAGCTACCCATTGCCCTGAAAAGGGCATTTAGCTCTTTTAAAAAAGCCCAACCCCTAATCTAAAAAAAAAAACACCCAAAAAAAGTAAAAAAAAAACACCTAACACTAACCCCCGACGATCCACTTATAATTTCTGAAGTCCGGACATCCAGGCAGTGAGAAGTCTTCATCCAGGCGGTGAGGTCTTCATCCATCCAGGCGGCATCTTCTATCTATATCCAGGTAGCATCTTCTATCTTCATCCTGGATGCATCTTCTATCTTCATCCCGGTGGCGCGGAGCGGGTCCATCCTTTAAGAAATCCAGCGCGGAGCCTCCTCTTCATACGGTCAACGCCGTACACTGAATTTTCAATGCAAGGGAGCCTTTTCAAAATGGCGTCCCTTGCATTCCTATTGGCTGATTCAAGTCAGCCAATAGAATTTCAGTAGCTCTCATCCTATTGGCTGATTTGAACAGCCAATAGAATTTCAGTAGCTCTCATCCTATTGGTTAATTTGAATTTCAAAAATCAAATCAGCCAATAGGAATGCAAGGGACGGCATTTTGAAAAGGCTCCCTTGCATTGAAGATTCAGTGTACGGCGGCGACCGTATGAAGAGGACGCTCCACGCCAGATGTCTTGAAGGATGGACCCGCTCCGCGCCGCCAGGATGAAGATAGAAGACGCAGCCGGGATGAAGATAGAAGATGCCGTCTGGATGAAGATAGAAGACCTTGCCGTCTGGATGAAGACTTCTCTCCGCCTGAATGTCCGGACTTCAGAAACTGTAAGTGAATCGTCGGGGGTTAGTGGAAGATTTTTTAGATTAGGGTTTGGGCTTTTTAAAAAGAGCTAAATGCCCTTTTAAGGCCAATGCAAAAGAGCTAAATGCCCTTTTAAGGGCAATGCCCATATAAATGCCCTTTTCAATGGGTAGCTACAAAAGGCCATTTTAAAGGCTATTGGTAGTTTATTGTAGGCTAGGGTTTTTTATTTTGAAGGGGCTTTTTAATTTTTATAGGGCTATTAGAATAGGTGTAATTATTTTTATTTTGGATAATTTTATTTGTTATTTTTTGTAATTTAGTATTTCTTATTTTTTGTAATTTAGTATTTTTTATTTTTTGTAATTTTAAATTTAAATTTTTATAGGGATATTGTAATTTTAATTTAAAGTTAGGGGGTTGTTAGGTTTAGGGGTTAATAGTTTAATTTAGTTTTTTGCAATGTAGGGGCTGGCGGTTTAGGGGTTAATAGGTTTATTTAGTGGTGGCAATGTCGGGGAGTGGCGGAATAGGGGTTAATAACTTTTATTAGTGGTGGCGATGTTGGGAGCGGCAAATTAGGGGTTAATAACTTTATTATAGTGTTTGCGATGCGGTAGGGCGGGCGGAATAGGGGTTAATAGGTAGTTTATGGGTGTTAGTGTACTTTGTAACATTTTAGTTATGAGTTTTGTGTAACAGTTTTGTTGCGCAAAACTCATAATTACTAGTCTCAGATAGTGGAACGGATTGTGTTGGTATAGGCTAGAACGCAAGCATTTTAGCCTCACAGCAGAACCTGTAATACTGGCACTATGGAAATCCCACGCAAAAACGTAATTTTTTTGAGTGCGGGATTGGCGTTGCGTTACAGGCTAAAATGCTTGGAGTATAGCTATACCAACACGACTCGTAATGGCTGCGTTACAGTTTTTACGCTGAAATGGCCATTTTTTCAGCGTTAAAACCGTAATGCAAAACTCGAAATCTAGGTGTAAGACAGAAGCAAAAAAAACATTGGTAGAAATAAATATTGAAATGTATTTTTAATTCTGTGGTATTTGTCTGCACAAACTTAATGCTACTTCTATTGACAGGGTAAATTTAAAAAAAATATTTCATGACACATTAAAGTCAGGAGGTTTTTCTATTTTTTTTTTATTTATTTTTTTAAGATTGAATGAATTAGGATAACAATGCATATTTTTACCATATTTCCACATATTTTATTCATATTAGGATAAGCCAACTTCTAAGTATAGTGATTAATATATTTTTGAGGATTTATGCATATGTGACATGAAAAATTGAATGCAAAATCAGTGATTATGTCTACATTAGAAATGTGCACAGAAAAAAAATTTGTTTCTTTTGAATCATTCATCTTTTTTTTAAAATTTTGTTCAAGATTAGTTCCTGGGTCATTGGGTTTGTTTACAACATTATTTCTTAATTTTTTTTCTTTTCTTTTTATTAAAGTGATAGTAAATTCTAGCATTTGTGAAACGCTAGGATTTACCAGTGCAACAAATAAAGGGGACTTTCAGTCATGAAGTATAAAGTGCTTTATGATGAAAGTTCATTTATTTGCCTGCAGCGTATACTAAACTGAGCACCTCAGGCCACCAGCAGCAGAATGCTATTTTTTCAATGAGGTGATGTTTCCACCTCTTAGCCAATAGCCGCGAAGACCAGCTGGCATTATGCTGGATAGCTAGCACTCTATTGGCTATGATCACCTCACTGCAAAATAGCGTTCTGCCGTGGGCAGCCTGAAATGCTCTGCGCAGCATACGCTGCAGACAAATTTTAAACTTCATTAATGGAAGTCCCCTTTATTTGTTGCACTGGTAAAACCTAGTATTTCAAAAACTCTAGGATTTACTATCACTTTGAATAACATTAAAGTAGTAGGTAGTCTTACAAAAGTGGACCTTAGGAGGCCTATTTATTAAAGGTCTTGCGGACCTGATCCGACAGTGCGGATCAGGTCCGCAAGACCTTGCTGAATGCGGAGAACAATATGCTCTCCGTATTCAGCATTGCACCAGCAGCAACGCCGCCCCCTGCAGACTCGCAGCCAATAGGCTGCCAGCAGGGAGGTATCAATCAACCCGATCGTACTTGATCGGGTTGAATTGTAACGATTCCTGTCCGCCTGCTCAGAGCAGGGGACAGGGTTATGGAGCAGCAGTCTTTAGACCGCTGCTTCATAACTGCTGTTTCTGGCGAGTATGAAGACTCGCCAGAAACACGGGCCCACAAGCTCCGTATGGAGCTTGATAAATGGGCCTCTAAATATTTGTTTTCCTACACAGGGATCAAAGGATAATTAAATTAATGGATATATTTATCAAAGTGTGTAAATTTGAACTTCTGAAAAATTTCATTTCTAAACATTGTAAATCTGACCTTTTTAACCCTTTACCACTTTAGCTTCAGAGTAATGATTTTAAAGGGGAAATAAGTAATTTTATTGCTGTATCATCATTTGTTCCTTTGCTTATTTGCTAAATAAACCACTAGTTTTCATTTTTAAATGAACGGAAATTTGTAGTTCATTAATTGCCTCTAGGGACAACCTACTGCATACTGAAGGATTCAGAACTGCACTTTTACAACATTCTACACAGTGATTATTTAGTTAATGTAGGATCTTGTTTATATTTGTCGTGAATTGGACAAAGCAGAGATGATCAAGCAAACATATTCAGGAGGATTTTCAAGAGGTATGTCTATAGGCTGAAAAACAAGGAAATCTGCGCTAACAAAATAAAAATTGCAGTTTTCAATTCATTTATTAATTTATTCTGAATATTTAATGCTTAATTGTTAATATACAGTTTGTGTATATATATATATATATATATATATATATATATATACACATACACACATACACACACACACTTTAATAACCCTTTAATTTCAACATGGACAGTCTAGGTACAAAATTTAATGAAAGTGTTACAAGACAGAAAAATGGATGCAGCGCCATTGATAATAATGTAGCTTAATTTGCAATTCATGGTTTTCATGATGGGTGTGTACACATTTTCACTTGGAATGTTCAAGTTTCTTTCTGCAAGATATTAGTTTTATACAGGGCTGGCTCTATAATTAGACCAGATGGGACCACAGTACCCAGGCTGCACTTGGCAGGGGCAGCGTATAGGTAGAGCATATTCTGGATAACAGTGTTTTTTTTCTAGAGAAATTATATGATGCCTACCTGCATGTTCTCATGTGCATTATCTGCTGAACTAATCTATGAGATGACTGACTAGTAAATAGTGTAATTATTTATATTTGGAGAAAAAATAGAATATAATCATAATTCATAGTTACATTCAAATGTATGTGTATAGTTTTATACAATATTTTCTAAAAAAAAAAAAAAAAAAATAGAAAAAGAATTTGGTAGTAATTTTTTAAAATTATACCATTAGTAAATGATATATTATAGGGAAAAACTTTGGGGGGGGGGGTTATTTAAACATTGTCGGTAAATTAAAAAATGTTTACAGTTGGCAAGCAACAGCCAGAAGATGGAAAACTGGTCAAACTAAGTAAAATTTAAAGTTGTGTTTATCAGGGTATATACTGGCATGCATAGTCCCGGAAGGTATCTTAATGGGATATACCATTCCTGCTTGTAATTATGAGCTGCAGTAATGAGAGTTCTCGTGGTTCCCCAACAGGTTCCAATTCCACGACTTAGCTCCAAATGACTGATTAGGTGTTTCTGCATTTTGTACTCACTCTAGAGGTATACAACTTAATGCAGAAAACAGCTGTTTGCTGGGGCCTTGGTACTTTAACTAAGACCATATACTATTTATATTTTCTTGTTTAAACATCATCTTTATTTATCCATAGTATATAACACTGATTTAGTACTGTGCTGCAAAAGAGCTGCATACAAAATAGGCATTTAAACATGTATTTTGTTAGAGACATGAAAGTCAAAATTATATCATACAATTTTATGTTATTAATTTTACTTCATTCTTTTGTTATCCTTTGTTGAACACCTAAGTAGGTTAAAGAGAAGTAAAATGTTCAGCTAAGTCTCAGTAGTGCTTTGCTGCTCTGTAGTTGACTGTAGTGCCTATTTATTTAGCCTCTTTTCAGAAGTTAAAACATAGTTATATGCAAGAAACGGTGCAATAAAATTTTCTTTTTAATACTTTTGTGTATTCCTTAGACATATCCCTTTAAAAACCTCTTGAATATGCTTATCTTATATACTATGCTGTAATAATTAAAGGACAGATATCAATGAGCACCTGCAATGATCAAGCAATCACTGTTGTGGAGTCAGATATCTGAATGTACTTCAGCCTTTGGGGCTGATTTATTTAGCAGAGGATTCTGCTTATTCCGCGTGATCTTAAAGGGCCAGTAAACCTAAAAAATAACGTTATATAATTCTGCGCATAGTGCAGAATTATATAACATTATATTAGTGCAAGTTTTTTATTATATTACATCTCCAGTATTTTTAATAAAAATAAGAGGGTTTTCCAGACCCGCCCTCTGTGCTCTACTGAGCGGGTCTGGTTTTTCTTCAGAGCGCATCGGGCCAGCTGTTTAGTCACAGCCCGGCCCGTCGAGGAGGATCAAGCTGCTTTCTTTTTGTATTGAGGCAAGCTAAATAATGTGTTTGTACTGGATCGGAGGTTATAGGAGGTGGGAATAGCCGGGGAGAGCATTCTGCTCAGGTAGGGTGGGAGCTTCCCAGAAAGGCTCTTAAACACAAGGCAGGAAAGATGGAGGGTGCGTTTGGATTCCAGCGACAGCCAGTTTAGTTCTTTTAGCATGTCACAATGGTGGGTCCTGTAGTTACATTGTAGCACAAAGTGGCAGAACAAGTTATACAATGTATTAAGTTTATTAAGGTGAGTTTGCGGTACAGGTGCATATACTATGTCCCCATAATCCATGATAGGCATCAGCATTTGCTGTACAATCTTTTCCTTTACTGTGGGGCTGATTAGGGTCAAACAACATACCCAAGTATTTGAAAGAGTGGACTGCAGTAAGCGTGCAATTGGATTTTGTTTTGATGCGTAGGTGGGAATTTTGTAATTTGTGTAATTTAGGACCCATTCCAAAGATCATTGTAACAGTTTTGTCAGTGTTTAGGAAGAGTTTGTTTTTTGAGATCCACTTTTCTACCTCTGTGAACTGGTCTTGGAGCACTGCTTCAAGCTGTGGCAGATCAGAATTGTTTGCATAGATTACCGTGTCGTCTGCGTACATGTGTATAGTTGAAGATTTGCAGACATTAGGCAGATCATTTATAAATAATGTGAATAGTAGGGGGCCAAGAATGGAACCTTGGGGACACCACACGTGACTGGGAGAGGGAGGGAGTCACTGTTAGAAATGGAGACATATTGTGATCGATCCGATACATATGATCTAAACCAGGTTAACGGATGATCAGCAATACCAGAGTTTTTTAGTTTGAGCAGTAGTATGTTGTGGTCCACTGTGTCAAAAGCCTTTGCGAAATCATGGAAAATAGCTCCAGTTAGGTCTCCTTGTTCCATGCCCGTTTGGATGTCGTTGCAAACTTTTAAGAGGGCAGTTGTAGTGGAGTGATTCGGTCGAAAACCAGATTGATCAGGGGTCAGATAGTTAGAAAGTTGGTAATATTCGCATAATTGCGTATGGACGCATTTTTCTAAGATTTTTGATAATACTGGGAGCAATGATATAGGGCGATAGTTAGAAACCAAGGTTAACTCCCCACTTTTATGAATAGGCACTACTCTTGCAGTTTTCCAGAGTTTTGGTATATATCCAGACATCAAGGATTCATTAATTAGGGTTGTGACAGGCTTAGCAATTGCTGGCGCACTGAGCTTCAACAGCATTGCTGGGATTTGATCAGGTCCAGACTGGTTTTTCATTTTTAGATTATTAAGGTGTTTCTTAATGACATTGATGGGTACAGGTCTAAAATTTAACTTCTCTATATTGGGTCATTGCTGTTTTAGTGGGGCCTGATCCACATTTGTAGTTTCAGGATGCATGCCATTAATTAGTTTGTCAATCAGGGTGGTGGAGCATCCATCAAAATAATTGTTAAAGGCATTTGCTACTTCTAAGGGGAGTTGCAGGCTTTGGTTATCCACTTTGATAGTGGAGGGTTGGGAGGGGATTGGTGGATTTTGTAAGTTATTAATGAGTTTCCAAAACTTTCTAGGGTTAGATATGTTATTGTTCAGATTTTCACAGAAATATTGGGCTTTGGCCAATTTTGTTTGTTTAGTACATATATTTCGCCATTGTCTATATACACAGTGATCGTTCATAGAGCCTGTATGTTTGAATTTTGACCACAATGAATCCCGAAATTGGTACATTTGAATGAGGTCAGCTGTGATCCAGTTCAAGTGTGCTCCTTTTACTCTCACCTTACGCAGCGGGGCATGTAAATTCCAAACTTGTAGGAGTTCAGGCACGCAGTACACTAAGCAGTGGTGACTGAAATTGTTAGGGAGAACACCTGCCTCCTGGATTCGGTCGGGAGAAGTGGAGAGAATCCAGTTGAGCAGGGTATGATTATGGCTTTTGATGTTTATGCGAGTTGGGGAGGAGGTTAATTGCGTTAGCTGCAAAGATTTAAACAGCGAGCGACAACTGTTATTTTTTGGATTCAGTCAATCAATATTAAAATCTCCAAAAACCAAAATTTCACTTTTTGGGTTTTGAACTATGGATTCACTAAGGAGATGTGCTATGTCCAAAATGGAATGCACAGGGGAGCTAGGTGGGCGGTAGATTCCTGCAACAATGATTTATTTACTGCACGGGATCTCAATTTTGCCAGAAAGGAAATCAAAGGTGGCAGGAGAGCTAGATTTTTGTATGGGGGTGAATTTTGTGGAATTGTCAACATAGATTACAATGCCACCTCCTCTCTTTGCTCTGTCATTTCTATGGCATGAATACCCATGTATTGCAATGGCAGAGTCAGGTATTTTTGCAGTTAGCCACGATTCAGAGATCACAATGATTTTGGGCTTGTATTGCAAACACCAAGCTTGCAGTGCATCGATTTTTGGTAGTAAGCTGTGGATATTACAGTGCACAAAAGAGAGGCCTTTTTTAGCTGGAAGGCTAGGAATGGAATTTGCTGGGGGACCAGGGTTAGACTCTACATCATTTGCAAGGGCAATTAACATAAGGAATAGGAATTTGGACATAGTTGTTCTTTGACCATATAGTGAATGGCATACTTTATAATTTTGTGAGGTGGGGGTAGAAGGGTTATTTTTTATAACTCTCCACGAGCACTCAGCAGATAAGTTACAGCAACAGAGCAGGCCATGGTGTATGATAATTTGTTTTTCAGTTTGAGGTGTGTGCTTATGGCGGTAATGATGTGAACAAAATTGGAGTGAGAAAAGGGTTGTCATGAATATCAGTATGGTCATATTTGGATTCATGTTAGTGCTATGAGGTGTGTAGATGAAACTAAACAAAAATAGTACAATATAAAAAGAATATATATATATATATATATATATATATATATATAATATATAATAATAATAATAAAAGTCACATTTGTGTATCTGTAATTATATTGTAATTATTGTAATTATATTAGTATAATAATAATATTGGTATAATACTCAGGGCTCTATGAATAGCCCCCTGACTATAAGATATTATGCTTTGACACGTAACTTTCAGTGTCATTTCCCTGCCATCATCTTATAGCTCTTAACTACTTTGTGTTAAATTGTGCTCAAATACTTAGAGTGAATTAAATAATGTAGCAGTAGTTTAGTATTAAGATGAATTATGTATATTATTAATTTGCTGCTGCTGATCTATTGTGTTAACATATGCTAAATATGAGATCAATCTCCGCCCTTAGAATAATAGCTCAAGCTGTTAGGCATTATATGTTCTGATGTGCAAATTCTTATCCATAAATCACTAATATTAGGTGTAGGTTGCTTATAGTGGACCACTTGGTTAAGGTAGATATGCACTATTAAAGTTCTAATATTATTGGACGCTCTGAATACTTACATTAGTTAAAATAACTAAGAAGTATAAATATTTCTTATTATGCTTTAATTGTTGAGCAGTATCCCCTGCCTAATCTCCAGTATTGAATCCGCATAGACTAAAAGGACTTAAATAATGAGATCACACATTCCCAGCTACTCATATACCTACCTTGGGAAGTAATTGTAGCACAATACATATAGCATATGCTGTCAGCAGTATAGGCAGTACGGGGCTCATAATACTTTTGAGAACCTGCACTTTATGGATCACAATTACCTAGATTAGTGTACATAACCGCTTGAAGCTAGATACCCTGACTATACTCTAAATACACTAAATTTTTGCAGTAAATAATACTGTGTTGCAATCGGTGTAATTGTATGAAAACATAGCGCTATTACACACGGCTGTTGCCACAATCTCCCTTAAGATGGCTACCCAATAATATAAGAACTTTAATAGTGCATATCTACCTTAACTAAGTGGCCCACTATAAGCAACCTACAATTCAACTATGCGAAGCACCCCTCCCTATTACACAATTAAAAGATATATCAGGTTTATAAACCTTATTATTGTAACTACAATAGGGAGTGTGTCCGCCAGTGGTGCCATTGCTCTATCCATCCCAAATAAAACAAGATGTAGAGGTGCCTGATGTTAAAGTAAAAAATAACTGTTTTAAAATAAAAGGCGGGCCGTAGACTCACTGTATCTGGAAAGAAAGAAATTTATCAGGTAAGCATACATTTTTTTTTCTTTCCTAAGATTCGGTGAGTCCACGGAATCATCAATTACTGTTGGGAACCAATACCCAAGCTAGAGAACACAGATGATTAGGGAGGGACAAGACAGGTAACTTAAACAGAAGGCACCACTGCTTGAAGAACCTTTCTCACAAAAGAACCTCAGTCGAGGCAAAATAATCCAATTTGTAAAATTTGGACAGGGTACACAGAGAAGACCAAGTCCCAGCCTTGCAAATCTGTTCCACAGAAGCTTCATTTTTGAAAACCCAAGAAGAAGAGACAGCCCTAGTGGAATAAGCTGTAATTCTCTCAGGAGACTGCTGCCCAGCAGTCTCATAAGCAAAACCAATTATACTTCTCAACCAGAGAGAAAGAGAAGTAGCAGAAACTTTCTGACCCTTACGTTTCCCAAAGAAAGTCGCCTGTAATTAAAAATGTTAAGCACGCACAACCACCAAGTTGTGCAACAAACGTTCTTCAGAAAAAAAGAACTACAACAAAGAAAAGGAACAACAATTTCCTGATTAAAATTTCTGTCCAAAACCACTTTAGGAAGGAACCTAACAGTACAAAGAACTGCCTCATCGGCATGAAAGATAAGATAAGGTGAATCATACTGCAACGCTGATAGTTCAGACACTTTCTGAGCAGAAGAGATAGCAATAAGAAACAAACACCTTCCAAGATAAAAACTTAATATCTATGAAATGCAATGGCTCAAACGGAGCTTACTGCAAAACTTTAAGAAAAAAAGTTAAGGCTCCCAGGAGGAGCAACAGACTTTAACACAGGCCTGATTCTGACCAAGGCCTCACAAAAAAAAATTGCACATCTGGCACGTCCGCCAGACGCTTATGCAGGAGGCGGAGGATCCCATAGGAATCAATGGGAGTCTGACCATAGCGAAAGTACAAGTTCGCTGCTGACAGACATCCCATTCATTCCTATCGGAGCTGTCTACACCTAACACCCTAACATGTACCCCGAGTCTAAACACCACTAATCTGTCCCCCCTACACCGTACCCCCTAAACCGCCGCTCCCGGAGCCCACCGCAAGCTACTCTATACATATTAACCCCTAAACCGCCGCTCCTGGAGCCCACCGCAACTATAATAAATGTATTAACCCCTAAACCGCCGCTCCCTGAACCCGCCGCAACCTATATTGAATGTATTAACCCCTATCTGCCCCCCCTACACCGTCGCCACCTATAATAAATTTAATAACCCCTAATCTGCCCCCCCTACACCGTCGCCACCTATAATAAATTTAATAACCCCTAATCTGCCCCCCCTACACCGTCGCCACCTATAATAAATTTATTAACCCCTATCCTGCCCCCCACTACACCGCCGCCACTGTAATAAAATTATTAACCCCTAAACCTAAGTCTAACCCTAACCCTAACGCCCCCCTAACTTAAATATTAATTAAATAAATCTAAATAAATTAACTCTTATTAACTAAATGAATCCTATTTAAAACTAAATACTTACCTTTAAAATATACCCTAATATAGCTACAATATAAATAATAATTATATTGTAGCTATCTTAGGATTTATTTTTATTTTACAGGCACCTTTCAATTTATTTTAACTAGGTACAATAGCTATTAAATAGTTATTAACTATTTAATAGCTTACCTAGCTAAAATAAAGAGAAATTTACCTGTAAAATAAAAACTAACCTAAGTTACAATTACACCTAACACTACACTATACTTTAATAAATTATTCCTATTTAAAACTAAATACTTACCTGTAAAATAAACCCTAAGATAGCTACAATATAATTAATAATTATATTGTAGCTATCTTAGGATTTATCTTTATTTTACAGGTAACTTTGTATTTATTTTAGCTAGTTAGAATAGTTATTAAATAGTTATTAACTATTTAATAACTACCTAGCTAAAAGAAATACAAAATTACCTGTAAAATAAATCCTAACTTAAGTTACAATTAAACCTAATACTACACTATCATTAAATTAATTAAATAAACTACCTACAAATAACTACAATTAAATACAATTACATAAACTAACTAAAGTACAAAAAATAAAAAAAGCTAAGTTACAAAAAATAAAAAAATAAGTTACAAACATGTTAAAAATATTACAACAATTTTAAGCTACTTACACCTAATCTAAGCCCCCTAATAAAATAACAAACCCCCCCAAAATAAAAAAATGCCCTACCCTATTCTAAATTAAATAAACTTCAAAGCTCTTTTACCTTACCAGCCCTTAAAAGGGCCATTAGTGGGGGCATGCCCCAAAGAAAACAGCTCTTTTGCCTGCAAAAGAAAAATACAACCCCCCCCCAACATTAAAACCCACCACCCACATACCCCTAATCTAACCCAAACCCCCCTTACAAAAACCTAACACTAATCCCCTGAAGATCATCCTACCTTGTCTTCACTCAGCCGAGCAGCGATGGAACCGAAGTGGACATCCGGAGCGGAAGAAGTTAATCCTCCAAGTGGCGCTGAAGAAATCTTCCATCCGATGAAGTCATCATCCAGGCGGCTCTGAAGAAAAGTCTTCGATCCGGCCGATGTCATCTTCAAAGAGGCGCTGAAGAGGTCTTCTATCCGGGCGATGTCATCTTCCAAGCCGGGTCTTGAATCTTCCTTCCGCCGGCGCGGAACCTCCTTCTTCACCGACGGACTACGATGAATGAAGGCTCCTTTAAGGGACGTCATCCAAGATGGCGTCCCCTCAATTCCGATTGGCTGATAGGATTCTATCAGCCAATCGGAATTAAGGTAGGAAAAATCTGATTGGCTGATGGAATCAGCCAATCAGTTTGAGCTCGCATTCTATTGGCTGTTCCGATCAGCCAATAAAATGCGAGCTCAATCTGATTGGCTGATTGGATCAGCCAATCGGATTGAACTTGAATCTGATTGGCTGATTCCATCAGCCAATCAGAATTTTCCTACCTTAATTCCGATTGGCTGATAGAATCCTATCAGCCAATCGGAATTGAGGGGACGCCATCTTGGATGACGTCCCTTAAAGGAGCCTTCATTCGTCGTAGTCCATCGGTGAAGAAGGAGGTTCCGCGATGGCGGAAGGAAGATTCAAGACCCGGCTTGGAAGATGACTTCGCCCGGATAGAAGACCTCTTCAGCGCCTCTTTGAAGATGACATCGGTCGGATCGAAGACTTTTCTTCAGCGCCGCCTGGATGATGACTTCATCGGATGGAAGATTTCTTCAGCGCCGCTTGGAGGATTAACTTCTTCCGCTCCGGATGTCCACTTCGGTTCCA
The DNA here is from genome assembly GCF_027579735.1 of Bombina bombina. Classification (NCBI taxonomy): domain Eukaryota; kingdom Metazoa; phylum Chordata; class Amphibia; order Anura; family Bombinatoridae; genus Bombina; species Bombina bombina. The sequence continues at coordinate 1,013,350,669 of NC_069504.1, read as the reverse complement.
TCGCTGCTCGGCTGAGTGAAGACAAGGTAGGATGATCTTCAGGGGATTAGTGTTAGGTTTTTGTAAGGGGGGTTTGGGTTAGATTAGGGGTATGTGGGTGGTGGGTTTTAATGTTGGGGGGGGGGTTGTATTTTTCTTTTACAGGCAAAAGAGCTGTTTTCTTTGGGGCATGCCCCCACAAATGGCCCTTTTAAGGGCTGGTAAGGTAAAAGAGCTTTGACGTTTATTTAATTTAGAATAGGGTAGGGCATTTTTTATTTTGGGGGGGTTTGTTATTTTATTAGGGGGCTTAGATTAGGTGTAAGTAGCTTAAAATTGTTGTAATATTTTTAACATGTTTGTAACTTATTTTTTTATTTTTGTAACTTAGCTTTTTTTATTTTTTGTACTTTAGTTAGTTTATGTAATTGTATTTAATTGTAGTTATTTGTAGGTAGTTTATTTAATTAATTTAATGATAGTGTAGTATTAGGTTTAATTGTAACTTAGGTTAGGATTTATTTTACAGGTAATTTTGTATTTCTTTTAGCTAGGTAGTTATTAAATAGTTAATAACTATTTAATAACTATTCTAACTAGCTAAAATAAATACAAAGTTACCTGTAAAATAAATATAAATCCTAAGATAGCTACAATATAATTATTATTTATATTGTAGCTATATTAGGGTTTATTTTACAGGTAAGTATTTAGTTTTAAATAGGAATAATTTATTAAAGTATAGTGTAGTGTTAGGTGTAATTGTAACTTAGGTTAGGATTTATTTTACAGGTAAATTTCAGTTTATTTTAGCTAGGTAAGCTATTAAATAGTTAATAACTATTTAATAGCTATTGTACCTAGTTAAAATAAATTGAAAGGTACCTGTAAAATAAAAATAAATCCTAATATAGCTAGAATATAATTATTATTTATATTGTAGCTATATTAGGGTTTATTTTATAGGTAAGTATTTAGTTTTAAATAGGATTCATTTAGTTAATAATAAAAATATTATTTAGATTAATTTAATTAATATTTAAGTTAGGGGGGCGTTAGGGTTAGGGTTAGACTTAGGTTTAGGGGTTAATAATTTTATTACAGTGGCGGCGGCGTAGTGGGGGGCAGGATAGGGGTTAATACATTTATTATAGGGGGCGACGGTGTAGGGGAGGCAGATTAGGGGTTAATAAATTTATTATAGGTGACGACGGTGTAGGGGGGGTAGGATAGGGGTTAATAGGTTTAATATAGGTTGCGGCGGGTTCAGGGAGTGGCGGTTTAGGGGTTAAACTATTTATTTAGTTGCGGAGAGGTGCGGGATCAGCAGGATAGGGGTTAATAACTTTATAATAGAGGGCGACGGTGTAGGGGGGGCAGGATAGGGGTTACTAGGTATACTGTAGGTGGCAGCGGTGTCCGGGAGCGGCGGTTTAGGGGTTAATACATTTATAAGAGTTGCGGCAGGGTCTAGGAGCGGCGGTTTAGGGGTTAGTAACTTTATTGAGTTGCGGGAGGCTCCGGGGGCGCCGGTATAGGGATAGAACAGTGTAGTTTAGTGTGAGTGCTTAGTGACAGGCTAGCAATAAAACTGGGAAAAAGCCGAAGGGCAGCGAGATCGGATGAGTGATAACTCTCACAGTCCGCTGCTCATCGCCCCGCGGCTTTTTGACAGCTTTATTTGATAACTTAGGAGTATTTTTTCAGGTCCGCGGCGGCGATGTGAGGCGAGCTTAGGCGGGCGTATTGGGCCGGCAAAGCCAGAAAAGAAGACGGCTTGATAACTAGCCCCCATGGTCTCAATGACCGACTCAGAATCCCCACGATTAAACCAAACTAAGCGTTCAATCTCCAAGCAGTCAGCTTCCGAGAAATTATATTTGGGTGAAAGAAAAGACCCTGTATTAGAAGGTCCTTCCTCAGAGAAAATTTCCAAGGTGAGAGAGATGATATCACCACTAGGTCTGCATACCCAATCCTGCAAGTTCATGCAGGAGCTATCAGAATTACTGATGCTCTCTCACACGAGCAATGACTCATGGAAGGAAGCAAACAGAGGAAACAGGGATGCGAGATTGAAATCCCAGGAAAAGCCAGCAGAACATTTATGAGAAAGGTCTGCGGATCACTAGACCTTGAACCGTATTCTGGAAGCTTGGGGTTCTGCCGAAACGCCCTCAAAAGCCAACTCCATTAATCCCCAATTTGAGGGTTTACCCGGAGAACACCTCCGGATGGAGAGTCCCACTCCCCGGAGGAAATATCTGTCTGTTCAGAAATCCGATTCCCAGTTGTCCACCCCTGGACAGTGGATGACAAACAGCAATCGTGAGCTTCCGCCTACAGACAATCCAAGTCACCTCCTCTGACTAAGGAACTCCGAGTTCCTCTGGATTAAATAATGTCCATGCACCGCATAGGTTAACTGGATTCTGGAGTGGTGGGATCCAAACCTACCCCTCCAAGGAGACTGGAAGCTTAATCCAGTGCCTTAGACAGCACGGCCAATGATGTAAGCCACTGAGTTGACCTTGTCCGACTGGAACCAAGCTAAGGACAACTGAGGACAAGCCCTCAGAACATTGAGAATCTCTTTCAACTCCAAGATCTTAAAGAGGAAAACAGACACTTCCATGCCTTAAATAAGTACCATACTGCTTCCCAGCCCAGCAAGTTGGCATCCATGGTCACATCACCCAGGAATGTCTCCAGAAGCATGCGCCCTGAGACAGATACTCCTGAAAAAACACCACGGGAGAAAGTCTCTAGATGACTGATCTAGATCTATCTCCTGAGACAGATCCATATGATCTCCATTGTATGGAAAATAGCAAAAAGGGAATGATGTCCATGAAAACCATCAGTGAAGGGAAAATCAACTGCAGCTAGATTCAAAATCTCAACCCTCTGGTTGAAAGATGGTTTATCAACTGGACTATTGGAGCTTGCTGTTGGCCGGACAGTAGACAGCAGAGAGAAGAAAATGAATAAATCCTTGATTAGCTGACCTCTGATAGAATCTTCTCCTAGATAGAGAATCTATTAAGGTCCCCCCCAAAAAATCACCCTTATGGATGGAACAAGGGAACTCTGCTCCAGATTAATTTCCCATCCATGGGAAAGTAGCTTGGACAAGATCTCCTGAAAGAGTTTGCTCGAAGGAAGGATGACACCTGAACCATATATTGTCCAGAAAGCCCCCTTTCAATACCCCAAGACATAAAAATAATTCTAAGAAGACTTGGGAAGATCCCGATCATGTGAACAAAAAATTCACATCATTCAGGTCTATGTTCGTTATGAACAGGTCCACTTGCAGCAATGGAGAATGGATACTACTTTGAAGGGCAGTACCTTGGATTAGGAGGAAACATAAAATAAGAACCTGCAACTGCATAACTAGAAAACCTAGACTGCACCACTAAGCCGCAGGTAAGCTTCTCAGCTGATTTCCAAGATTTCAGCCACAAGCCCGACTGGCTAGCACAGCAAGTCTAATAAGACAAGGCATTGCTCTAAATGAACAATTAAACCTCCAGCTTCTTATCATGGAACCGTAAAGGAGCAGCTACCCTCCATCGGGATTGAAGTTCTCTGAGCCATAGTAGAAAAGCTCCCTTCTACTTAAGGGAGATTGGTATCCCTACCTTCTCCTATTCCTTTAAAAACATCCAAGGCATGTCTAGAAAACACCTCCTCATAGGAAGGAACATCATAGAAATGATAAAGTTCACAAAACTTTCAAAGGTTGACAACGACAGGGAATTGATGTCTTCCAAGTAGCAAAACCCTCCTTTAACAGTACACAAGGTGTGCAAGCATACATCTGAAGAAGATGACTTCAGCATCAGATGAAGGAATTATACTGTCCAAATCTTAGATTTCACCCTCAGAAATTACCGGTGAATCTTCCTCACCAGACAGAGGAGAGAGAAAAAAACTGTGTAGCAGAAAGTGGAGCAGAAACCTTACTATCTGAACCTTAAATGTCCTCTTGCATTTTCCCTATAGGAAGGAAAAAAACAGACCAAGCCGCAGAAACCACATAGGAGACCTGAGGCTAATTCTGTATGCAAATACACTCCGCCTGGAGATTGTGAGGAACCGCAGGGCACTGCATGTGACACCATAGAAGCTTGGGACGTTTAAGGAGAAACTGTGACATAGCCAGAACAGTATCATCCTGGGAGACATAAGGCTCATAGGGCAACATCTATGTACTATTCAATCACTGTTGCTAAACATACAGCACAGAAACATAAATATTTTAATCTCAAAAAGATCTAAATGTGATGGACAGATCTTACAGAACCACAATAGTTCCTCCAGAGTCTTAATTTTGAACATAGGAACAGGCTTTTGTCCAAACTGAACATAAGCCCCACAAAAATAAATGATAACTCTTGCATATATATCAGGGATAAGTATCATATCTCAAAATATATAGCTCTTAAGAGGTTCAAATCTCTAACCTATCCCAGGCAAGAGAGTTACTATTAGGCTAGGAAAGAATTTATAACAAATTCATTAAGACAGGGATGAGAAGAAAAAATGTGCTATTCCCATCAGAAAAACATCAATAGTATGCTTACTAAGCTGTTACATAAGTTTAAATAAAAAAGAAACTTTAAACATTTATTAAATCCTGCTACTGTCGCTTTAAGAATGCTATCGTATTCTCAGTTTTCTATCCAACGCACTAAGAAAACTCAGGGACCTCAGCACTCTAACCAATGTGACTAAGCAATAACTTAAAAAGGCTATCTCCTGTATACAACTCCTAGGAGATGTCAGCAGAGAAAAGACACTGCTCCGCTTTAGAAACTGCAGGCAGAGAAGCGGGTCACATGACCTCCCACAGGAATGGCGCAGTAGAAAATAAATGCGCGCTCTAACTCCCCTGTTAAGGAAAACAATAAAAGTTTACAACGGATCGTATAACCGATCTTGTATCAATTATTTTTTTTTCAAAGTTGAAAAATAGCGAGTACACTATTTAGAAGCCAAATTAACAGCATTTGCTTAGAAAACATAAAGGAAATGCTTTATTACTAAAGAGCCTAACCAGACCCTAAACAAAGTGAACACACTCATTTTAACATCTAGACGTCACACAGGAAACAATAAAGAGCCCAAAAATGTTGTAACCCCTTCACCTGAAGAGATTAAACAGTCTCAGTCACAAAGTGCAGTGCCTGCTCCATGCCCAATTGAACCCTCAATAAGGATTATCTTGTCCCTTAATATTTTCAGTTATGCAGTATCAATTTCTTAAAGTGCATAATCTCCCCACCTGGAAGAAAAAAGCACTTACCTGCTACATCTGCTTCCCGGCATGTAGACAGCTCACTAGGTATGCAAGGACACAGTTCCTCACAGAGACCTGTGTAAAATAAAGTACAGAGTCACCTACTCTGACTTTCTATACCAGGGCAGCAGAATGTTAGGAAAAATATAGTAAGGCCCACATTACAAGTTCCTAACTGCTTAAAAGCTACTACAATCCTTACTGAAGAGATTGACGTGGAATAAAGCTAGACCCAAAAACTTGCTTGTAGGAAATTCAGTTTTTCTTCAGACACCAAAAACTTCACCTCCTCCATGAATGGAGGCAAAGAGAATGACTTGGGATTGTGGGAAGGGAAATGACATATAACAGCTTTGCTGTGGTGCTCTTTTCCTCCTCCTGCTAGCCAGAAGTGATATTCCCAACAGTAATTGATGATTTCGTGGACTCACCGTATCTTATCTATATGTGTGTATGTGTGTCTAAATATGTGTATATACATACATAGATAGATAGATACACACTTTTGAGACCTTTCCACTTAAATATATTAATATTTAATAATGTTTTATTCTTCTGTCTACTGTATATTTTACATTCCAATGTTCTTCACATATATAAACCTGTATATATTCATTTAGATATATGGGTATAGATATATATTTTACAAAATAATAATCATATATTATATATTTTTAAAAATAAAAATAAAATTTTCCTCTATGTGAAGAACATTGGAATGTAAAATATGCATAACTATCTTGGGGTTTGCACTGTAAGTCTAATGAGATGCTGAGTTAGCGCACAAGTGTAAGGTTTTTTTCCTTTTTGTTTTAACAGGGACCTTCATTAAAGTCTATGAGGAGAAGAAAATAATGCGGCAGCAATATCTGAAGTCCTGAAGTTAGCGTAAGGTTTTGCTCAAGTGCAAACAGTTTACTTTCAACTTGTAGTAACAAGTTTACTTCCAGCTGTGTTTGGGCGAAAGTGTTAAAAGCACACCACTTGTAATTTGGCCCTATGTAGGGAGTTATATTTAAAGTCAAATGCCCCATTCAAATTAACAATTGTGAATTGAATACATAAAAATAAATCCATATGTTGAAATTATAAACAGTTCAGTAAACAGAGGACACTGATAAACTAAAGGGTTGCCATAATACAGTTTTTGATATTATTTTTATAGTAGAGATGTGCATTTGTTTTGTCACAAAATTAATATCTAAATGAATACACCAACGGAAATGAAAGAAAATAAAATACTGACAAAATTCATCAGTATTCATTATTTTTCTTTAAATTACCTTTAAGGGGTTAAATACTTACCTCTAACAAGCTGAAAAGCCACACTAACCAATTCCTCTTCTTCACAGAGCCCCGGACATGGTGGCTCCCAGGGCCTGCACTAAAAGAGAAGTTAAAGGGACAGTAAAGTCAATTTTTTTCTGTCATGATTTGGGTAGAGCATGCAATTTCAAACAACTTTCCAATTGGCTTCTGTTCTTTTTTTATCTTTTATTGAAGAGTAAAACTAGGTAGACTCATAAGAGCCCAGGAGTGTGCACGTGTCTTTAGTACTCTATGGCAGCAGTTTTTTCAACATTATTTGTAGCTTTGTGATACAATGTTGCAAAACACTGCTGCCATAGAGTACTAAAGACACATGCACACTCCTGAGCCTACCTAGTTTTATTCTTCAATAAAAGATACCAAGAGAACAAAGCAAATTTGATAACAGAAATAAATTTGAAAGTTGTTTAAAATTGCACGCTCTATCTGAATCATGAAAGAAAATGTTTGACTTTACTGTCCCTTTAAGTATAAAGCTACAGGTGAACTTTTTCACCTGTAACTTTGGAACAAAAATATAATGAAGGAAATAATATTCATGTTAACAAATTCCTGTATTTACAGCTTATCAGGCTCATTTTGTTGTGGCATACATTTTAACATTTTCTTTGTGACATTTCACTGTTGTCCTATATCTGGCACATGTATACCTGTTACAATTTTTAATAGTGCTATGTACTCTACCTTGTACTTTTCCTGTTACAAACTGGATATTAGGAATTATCAGCTCCAGTCTTTAAATATCTATACGTGGACAGAATCTAAGGATTTTCCTACCTGAGTACAGGTCAGTTACAGTGAGCCAACCAGCCCAAGCACTGAATAAGAATCTGGCCTGTTAATGGAACATGAGGTAACTTATTTCTACGATACATTGAGGGCTACATTACAAGTGAGGCGCAAATATTTTTGTGCAAGCGATATCATGTTTCCGTAATCATTTTTAATTGCACTAATATTACAAGTTGAGAAAAATCACTTTTTACGCTTCAATCCATACTGTGACCTCAGAGCTGTGGTTAACTGTTTTCCAAAACTAAAAAGTTGCACAACACACCTCAAAAATACATTACAATGTACAGTTACACTCTAACACCACCTAATAGAAATTATAAAAAAAAAATATTGCACAAAAAGTTATAAGGGCTCAAAGATATGAGATCTTGTGAAAAAAAGCAGCCAAAGGACTTTAACATTGAGATACATACAGATGCATTCCTAAAGGTGTATTTGTATGTATATAGTAGCGCTGCACGATTAATCGTATATGCGATTTAAAACCGCAATTAATCGCTGCGATTTAAAAACCGCAATTTTAAAAACATAATTTATGTAAGAACTTACCTGATAAATTCATTTCTTTCATATTAGCAAGAGTCCATGAGCTAGTGACGTATGGGATATACATTCCTACCAGGAGGGGCAAAGTTTCCCAAACCTCAAAATGCCTACAAATACACCCCTCACCACACCCACAAATCAGTTTAACGAATAGCCAAGAAGTGGGGTGATAAGAAAAAAGTGTGAAGCATAAATATAAGGAATTGGAATAATTGTGCTTTATACAAAAAAATCATAACCACCACAAAAAAGGGTGGGCCTCATGGACTCTTGCTAATATGAAAGAAATGAATTTATCAGGTAAGTTCTTACATAAATTATGTTTTCTTTCATGTAATTAGCAAGAGTCCATGAGCTAGTGACGTATGGGATAATGACTACCCAAGATGTGGATCTTCCACGCAAGAGTCACTAGAGAGGGAGGGATAAAATAAAGACAGCCAATTCCGCTGAAAAAAATCCACACCCAAAAATAAAGTTTAAATCTCATAAAGAAAAAAAACTGAAAATATAAGCAGAAGATTCAAACTGAAACAGCTGCCTGAAGTACTTTTCTACCAAAGACAGCTTCAGAAGAAGAAAACACATCAAAATGGTAGAATTTAGTAAAAGTATGCAAAGAAGACCAAGTTGCTGCTTTGCAAATCTGATCAACTGAAGCATCATTCCTAAACGCCCAGGAAGTAGAAACTGACCTAGTAGAATGAGCTGTAATCCTTTGAGGCGGAGTTTTACCCGACTCGACATAAGCATGATGAATTAAAGATTTCAACCAAGATGCCAAAGAAATGGCAGAGGCCTTCTGACCTTTCCTAGAACCGGAAAAGATAACAAATAGACTAGAAGTCTTTCGGAAATTCTTAGTAGCTTCAACATAATATTTCAAAGCTCTAACTACATCCAAAGAATGCAATGATTTCTCCTTAGAATTCTTAGGATTAGGACATAATGAAGGAACCACAATTTCTCTACTAATGTTGTTAGAATTCACAACCTTAGGTAAAAATTTAAAAGAAGTTCGCAACACCGCCTTACCCTGGTGAAAAATCAGAAAAGGAGACTCACAAGAAAGAGCAGATAATTCAGAAACTCTTCTGGCAGAAGAGATGGCCAAAAGGAACAAAACTTTCCAAGAAAGTAATTTAATGTCCAATGAATGCATAGGTTCAAACGGAGGAGCTTGAAGAGCCCCCAGAACCAAATTCAAACTCCAAGGAGGAGAAATTGACTTAATGACAGGTTTTATACGAACCAAAGCTTGTACAAAACAATGAATATCAGGAAGATTAGCAATCTTTCTGTGAAAAAGAACAGAAAGAGCAGAGATTTGTCCTTTCAAGGAACTTGCAGACAAACCTTTATCCAAACCATCCTGAAGAAACTGCAAAATTCTCGGAATTCTAAAAGAATGCCAGGAAAAATGATGAGAAAGACACCAAGAAATGTAAGTCTTCCAGACTCTATAATATATATCCCTAGATACAGATTTACGAGCCTGTAACATAGTATTAATCACAGAGTCAGAGAAACCTCTTTGACTAAGAATCAAGTGTTCAATCTCCATACCTTTAAATTTAAGGATTTGAGATCCTGATGGAAAAAAGGACCTTGCGACAGAAGGTCTGGTCTTAACGGAAGAGTCCACGGTTGGCAAGAGGCCATCCGGACAAGATCCGCATACCAAAACCTGTGAGGCCATGCTGGAGCTACCAGCAGAACAAACAAGCATTCCTTCAGAATCTTGGAGATTACTCTTGGAAGAAGAACTAGAGGCGGAAAGATATAGGCAGGATGATACTTCCAAGGAAGTGACAATGCATCCACTGCTTCCGCTTGAGGATCCCTGGATCTGGACAGATACCTGGGAAGTTTCTTGTTTAGATGAGAGGCCATCAGATCTATTTCTGGAAGTCCCCACATTTGAACAATCTGAAGAAATATCTCTGGGTGAAGAGACCATTCGCCCGGATGTAACGTTTGGCGACTGAGATAATCCGCTTCCCAATTGTCTATACCTGGGATATGAACCGCAGAAACTAGACAGGAGCTGGATTCCGCCCAAACCAGAATTCGAGATACTTCTTTCATAGCCAGAGGACTGTGAGTCCCTCCTTGATGATTGATGTATGCCACAGTTGTGACATTGTCTGTCTGAAAACAAATGAACGATTCTCTCTTTAAAAGAGGCCAAGACTGAAGAGCTCTGAAAATTGCATGGAGTTCCAAAATATTGATCGGTAATCTCACCTCCTGAGATTCCCAAACCCCTTGTGCTGTCAGAGACCCCCACACAGCTCCCCAACCTGTAAGACTTGCATCTGTTGAAATTACAGTCCAGGTCGGAAGAACAAAAGAAGCCCCCTGAACTAAACGATGGTGATCTGTCCACCACATCAGAGAGTGTCGTACAATCGGTTTTAAAGATATTAATTGAGATATCTTTGTGTAATCCCTGCACCACTGGTTCAGCATACAGAGCTGAAGAGGTTGCATGAGCAAAGGGGATCGCGTCCGATGCAGCAGTCATAAGACCTAGAATTTCCATGCATAAGGCTACCGAAGGGAATGATTGTGACTGAAGGTTTTGACAAGCTAATATCAATTTTAGACGCCTCTTGTCTGTCAAAGATAGAGTCATGGACACTGAATCTATCTGGAAACCTAAAAAGGTTACCCTTGTCTGAGGAATCAATGAACTTTTTGGTAAATTGATCCTCCAACCATGTTGATCTTGAAGAAACAACACAATTTGTCAATTTGTATGAGATTCTGCTAAATGTGAAGACTGAGCAAGTACCAAGATATCGTCCAAATAAGGAAATACCACAATACCCTGTTCTCTGATTACAGACAGAAGGGCACCGAGAACCTTTGTAAAAATTCTTGGAGCTGTTGCTAGGCCAAACGGCAGAGCCACAAACTGGTAATGCTTGTCTAGGAAAGAGAATCTCAGAAACTGATAGTGAATTGGATGAATCGGAATATGCAGATATGCATCCTGTAAATCTATTGTAGACATATAATGCCCTTGCTGAACAAAAGGCAGGATAGTCCTTACAGTTACCATTTTGAATGTTGGTATCCTTACATAACGATTCAATATTTTTAGATCCAGAACTGGTCTGAAGGAATTTTCCTTCTTTGGTACAATGAAGAGATTTGAATAAAACCCCAGCCCCTGTTCCAGAACTGGAACTGGCATAATTACTCCAGCCAACTCTAGATCTGAAACACATTTCAGAAATGCTTGAGCCTTCGCTGGGTTTACTGGGACACGGGAAAGAAAAAATCTCTTTGCAGGAGGCCTTATCTTGAAGCCAATTCTGTACCCTTCTGAAACAATGTTCTGAATCCAAAGATTGTGAACGGAATTGATCCAAATTTCTTTGAAAAAATGTAATCTGCCCCCTACCAGCTGAGCTGGAATGAGGGCCGCACCTTCATGTGGACTTAGGAGCTGGGTTTGATTTTCTAAAAGGCTTGGATTTATTCCAGACTGGAGATGGTTTCCAAACTGATACCGCTCCTGAGGCTGAAGGATCAGGCTTTTGTTCCTTGTTGTGACGAAAGGAACGAAAACGATTATTAGACCTAAATTTACCTTTAGATTTTTTATCCTGTGGTAAAAAAGTTCCTTTCCCTCCAGTAACAGTTGAGATAATAGAATCCAACTGAGAACCAAATAATTTATTACCCTGGAAAGAAAGGGAAAGCAGAGTAGACTTAGAAGACATATCAGCATTCCAAGTTTTAAGCCATAAAGCTCTTCTAGCTAAAATAGCTAGAGACATATACCTGACATCAACTCTAATGATATCAAAGATGGCATCACAAATAAAATTATTAGCATGTTGAAGAAGAATAATAATGCTATGAGAATTATGATCTGTTACTTGTTGCGCTAAAGCTTCTAACCAAAAAGTTGAAGCTGCAGCAACATCTGCTAAAGATATAGCAGGTCTAAGAAGATTACCTGAACACAAGTAAGCTTTTCTTAGAAAGGATTCAATTTTCCTATCTAAAGGATCCTTAAAAGAAGTACCATCTGCCGTAGGAATAATAGTACGCTTAGCAAGAGTAGAGACAGCCCCATCAACCTTAGGGATTTTGTCCCAAAACTCTAATCTGTCAGCTGGCACAGGATATAATTGCTTAAAACGTTTAGAAGGAGTAAATGAATTACCCAAATTATTCCATTCCCTGGAAAATACTTCAGAAAAAGCACCAGGGACAGGAAAAACTTCTGGAATAACTACAGGAGATTTAAAAACCTTATCTAAACGTTTAGATTTAGTATCAAGAGGACCAGAATCCTCAATTTCTAATGCAATTAGGACTTCTTTAAGTAAAGAACAAATAAATTCCATTTTAAATAAATATGAAGATTTATCAGCATCAACCTCTGAGACAGAATCCTCTGAACCAGAAGAACCATTATCAGAATCAGAATGATGATGTTCATTTAAAAATTCATCTGAAAAATGAGAAGTTTTAAAAGACTTTTTACGTTTACTAGAAGGAGGAATAACAGACATAGCCTTCTTAATGGATTTAGAAACAAAATCTCTTATGTTATCAGGAACACTCTGAGTATTAGATGTTGACGGAACAGCAACAGGTAATGTAACAGTACTAAAGGAAATATTATCTGCATTAACAAGTTTGTCATGACAATCAATACAAACAACAGCTGGAGGAACAGATACCATAAGTTTACAGCAGATACACTTAGCTTTGGTAGCTCCAGCACCAGGCAGCGATTTTCCAGAAGTATCTTCTGACTCAGTTTCAACGTGGGACATCTTGCAATATGTAATAGAAAAAACAACATATAAAGCAAAATTGATCAAATTCCTTAAATGACAGTTTCAGGAATGGGAAAAAATGCCAGTGAACAAGCTTCTAGCAACCAGAAGCAATAAATAATGAGACTTAAATAATGTGGAGACAATAGTGACGCCCATATTTTTTTAGCGCCAAAAAAAAAGACGCCCACATTATTTGGCGCCTAAACGCTTTTGGCGGCAAAAATGACGCCACATCCGGAACGCTGACACTTTTGGCGCAAAAAAACGTCAAAAAATGACGCAACTTCCGGCGACACGTATGACGCCGGAAACAGAAATTTTTTTTTGCAGCAAAAAAGTCAGCGCCAAGAATGACGCAATAAAATGAAGCATTTTCAGCCCCCGCGAGCCTAACAGCCCACAGGGAAAATGTCAAATTTTAAGGTAAGAAAAAATGATTTATTCATATGCATTATCCCAAATATGAAACTGACTGTCTGAAATAAGGAACGTTGAACATCCTGAGTCAAGGCAAATAAATGTTTGAATACATATATTTAGAACTTTATAAAAAAGTGCCCAACCATAGCTTAGAGTGTCACAGAAAATAAGACTTACTTACCCCAGGACACTCATCTACATGTTGTAGAAAGCCAAACCAGTACTGAAACGAAAATCAGTAGAGGTAATGGTATATATATAAGAGTATATCGTCGATCTGAAAAGGGAGGTAAGAGATGAATCTCTACGACCGATAACAGAGAACCTATGAAATAGACCCCGTAGAAGGAGATCATTGAATTCAAATAGGCAATACTCTCCTCACATCCCTCTGACATTCACTGCACGCTGAGAGGAAAACCGGGCTCCAACCTGCTGCGGAGCGCATATCAACGTAGAATCTAGCACAAACTTACTTCACCACCTCCATAGGAGGCAAAGTTTGTAAAACTGATTTGTGGGTGTGGTGAGGGGTGTATTTGTAGGCATTTTGAGGTTTGGGAAACTTTGCCCCTCCTGGTAGGAATGTATATCCCATAAGTCACTAGCTCATGGACTCTTGCTAATTACATGAAAGAAATATTTTTTTAAAATTTCTCTGTTCATCATAAAAACTGAGAGACTGCAGACTGTGTGGGAACAACATGCCTTCATCTGGGAGTGTTGTGGCAGTGGTCAAGCGGTGGTGTGGCGGTGGGCCATGCGCTCAATGTTGTGAGCAAAAAAGTGAGTAGTGTACAAAAACTTTGTGCCTTTTTTTTTTAATTTAACTTCTGTGACGCAAAGCATTGATTACATTCCCAGTCTGGGTCAATTTTAAAATATATTTTAATTATATATGTTCAGTAAGTTGCTTGTAGGATGTTCGAATTGTAAATAATATATTTTTAATAATATAAATAAATACTAGATGGATGATAGATGATGATATAGAGATAGATACTTAGATATTAAGATAGATGATAATTATTATATATTTAATATATAATTGAGTTGAGTGTAGAAGATAGATCATCAATCATCATACACAATGGTGCAGTGCCCAACAAGATCTTAAGTTTTTTTTCTTTTTTTTTTCTTAGTGTTCATTTTTAAATTACACTTACCATTACACTTATTATACCAGTTTGTAGCCCAGTAGTGTTCCATACCACAAATATGATCTATTCTGTTCCCAAAAAAGTAATTTTGGTTAAATAAAATTTTGATGTTGTCGATCTTTATGGTGGATGGATGCTGCTGTAATGCAAGTCAGTTTTAAAAATATTTTTTTGCAATAAAATAAATATTTTAGTATTTTTTATTGTAAGCTGCAATCAATGCAATTCAGTTTGTTTTCTTTATCATTGCTGCTAGGCTAGTACTGCAACAATAAAAAAAAGAGTCATTAATGCTTTTTGGTGAGGCAAAATATCCCAAATAGCAGGAGGCTTAAATGTGCAATGCATTCATGGAGCTTGATGCCCCGTGTTTCTGGCGAGTCTTCAGACTCGCCAGAAACAGAAGTTATGAAGCAGCGGTCACAAAGACCGCTGCTCCATAACCTGTCCGCCTGCTCTGAGCAGGTTGATTGACACCCCCCTGCTGGCGGCCTATTAGCCGCGAGTCTGCAGGGGCAGGCGTTGCACCAGCAGCTCTTGTGAGCTGCTGGTGCAATGCTGAATATGGCGAGCGTATTGCTCACCATATTCAGTGAGGTCTGGTGGACCTGATCCGCAGTGTCGGATCAGGTCCGCCAGACCTTGATACATATGCCCCATTGTGTCAGGTGTGCAATGCCCTATTAACCTGTGCATGTTCAGCCACAAAATAGCAGCCCTGAGTAGGCCTAACCAATTGTGTTGTTTAAGATTGCATGCTCTATTGCTCTTGATTAAGGACAGAAATTAAATAAATTAATTTAAAGAAGAAAAAAAATGTTTTTTTACGTTTTAGGATGTCCCTCCCAGTCCCTTTTTCTGTGTGTGTTTGTTATCTTTCCAAAAAGTAGAACTTGTCTCCCCTGACCCCCCTACCATTCTATGTCTATTTTTTCCTCCCTCCCACCACCTTATTCTATAACTCTTTTATGTTCAACTAACAGCAAAGACTGCCTGTGTGTTGTCTCCTAGTATCAAGTTCAACAAAGTCATCTAACAGCTGTGGCTCCAGATTGAAGCCTGTTTCTTCTACCACAGCAAAGGACATCCACATCCTGCTGCCTGTTTCTTCTTCTTCTACAACAGCAAAGTCATCCACATACTGCAGCCTGTTTCTTCTTCTACAACAGCAAGGTCATCCATATCCTGCAGCCTGTATCTTCTTCTACAACAGCAAGGTCATCCACATCCTGCAACCTGTGTCTTCTACAACAGCAACGTCATCCTGCAAGTGCACTGCAAACCTGTTTCTTCTACAACAGCAAGGTCATCCACATCCTGCAGCCTGTTTCTTCTTCTACAACAGCAAGGTCATCCACATCCTGCAGCCTGTGTCTTCTACAACATCAAGGTCAGTCATCCAAAGCCAGTGTCTTCTACAACAGCAAGGTCAGTCATCCAAAGCCAGTATCTTCTACAACAGCAAGGTCAGTCATCCAAAGCCAGTGTCTTCTACAACAGCAAGGTCAGTCATCCAAAGCCAGTGTCTTCTACAACAGCAAGGTCAGTCATCCAAAGCCAGTGTCTTCTACAACAGCAAGGTCAGTCATCCAAAGCCAGTGTCTTCTACAACAGCAAGGTCAGTTCTCCTGAGCCAGTGTATTCTACAACTGCAAGGTTAGTCTCCTCCAGTGAAGGCCAGTGTTGCCTCAGTCAGTCAAATAAACATGATGATGAGCAAGCCCATTGTTGTCTTCTTTATATTTAATTAATTTCAAAAGCCTGTTGTCTCTTGTATCTCAATCAAGATGACTGAATCATCAAGCCCATTGTTGTCTTCTTTATAGTCAAGTGCAAGCCTGTGGTCTCTTCAATCAAGGTGACTGCATCAACAATCAGCCCATTGTTGTCTTCTCTATATTCAAGTGCAAGCCTGTGGTCTCCTTAATCCAGGTGACTGCATCATCAAGTAACCTATTGTTGTCTTCTGTATATTCAAATGCAAGCCTGTGGTCTCTTCAATCAAGGTGACTGCATCATCAAGCAGCCCAATGTTGTCTTTATATTCAAGTGCAAGCCTGTGGTCTCTTAAATCCAGGTGACTGCATCATCTAGCCCATTGTTGTCTTCTTTATATTCAAGTGCAAGCCTGTGGTCTCTTGTCTTAATAGCAGCAGAAGCAGATCATCCTCCTTCTTGATTTAAAAAAATAGAAAATCGAAAATCTTTAGGAAGCTTTTTCAAGACTGCTTCCACTGGGTCTTTTCTGCAACTTGAAGAAACTATACTAGCATTATCAGGGCAAAGCTAACAGCTAACTGCATCATCAAGCCCATTCAATTGTTGTCTTTCTATTCAAGTGCAAGCCTGTGGTCTCTTGTCTCTCATTGTGCCACCCTACTGATCCAGGCAGTGTGTGCAGTAGTATAAATCTCCTCATTTTTTGCTAGCTGGTAGTGTGTGCAGCAGATACAATTCAAGATGAGTTCTGAAGAGCTGTCTGTGTCCAACAATAACAATGATGACTGGTTGATGCCAAAGAAAAATTCAACATCAGTTGTTTGAGAATATTTTGGATTCAGAAAAGATGATGTGAAGCAAGTAATCTGCAAGATTTGTGGAATGAGCATTGCAGCAAAACAAAGTTACACAAAAAACCTGTTCCAGCACCTTAAACAGCGGCATAAGGAAATCTTTGAACAATGTAAGGCAAAAAAAACCCAGACAGAGAAAAGACAACACAAAAAAGCTGTGAAGGTAAAGTTGAGCAGCAATTATTAATCATAAAGGCATTTGAAAGCACATAACCCTATGTGAAGACCTCCAAAAGGCATATAGAAATAACCAATGCTATTGCATATTATATTATATGCAAATACATGGTGCCTGCATACAAGGTTAGTAAAGAAAGCTTCGACAAGAGATACTAACTGCCATCTCGCAATTACTTCTCAGTAGTTGCAATCCAAGAAATGTATGCAACATGCAAAGAGGTAGTTGAATTGGAGATAAAATAATTGAACTACTATATGCAACAACAACAGATATGTGGTCAAGCCAAACAATGGAGCCATATATTATGAGTTTAACCGTGCACTTCATCAATTATGATTTTGAGATAAAAAGTCTATGCTTGATTCTGACCACACTGGAGTGAAGAGAATGCGGGCCAAGGTTTGAGAGAGGCATTGGCCTCATGGGAACTCCATGAGGAGCAACAAATATCAATCACCACCACAGACAATGGCACAAATATTGTCAAGGCTGTCGCTCTGAATAAACGGACAAGACTACAGTGTTTTGGGCACAGGTTGCATCTTGCAATTGAAAATGCAGTGAAAGATGAGCCTCACATTTCTAGAGCCACAGGCTTGTGCAAGAATTTTTTTGACATTTCTCATACAGCTGGAAAAAGAAGATGGGATTAACTCAAGCCCAGGAAGAACTTCAACTGCCAAAGCATTCACTTATAACAGAGTGCCCAACAAGGTGGATTTCAAGACAACAGATGATATAGAGAGTTTTAGAGCAACAGAGATCATTGACTCAGGTTCTCTCTGCAGACAGAAAAAACAGACATATGGTCCCACAATGGCAGGACACTAATGTTCTTGAATCTGTGAGTAAGGCACTGGGTCAAGTTCAAGATTTTACTGATGCCCTTTCTGGAGAGAACTACGTCAATGTATCATATCTGAAACCAGTTCTGCATCTATTAAACACAAAGATTCTGGCTCTGAAGGAAGATGATTCTGATCTGACCAAGACACTGAAATAAAAAATTCTTGAATATATGGATAGAAATTATGAAGAAGATACTCAAAATCTGCTGGACCTTGATCCATGATTCAAGACAAGCTACATAAATGTGGATTAAATTCCAAGCATCAAGGGGGAGGATGATGTCTGATATTGCCATCATGTCTGAGCAGCAAGTCGTGCAGGAGCCAAGTCAAGCAATCAGCAGTACCCCATGCAAAGTAATTGTAAATGTAGAAGATGTAGAAGACACAGTGCCAGCAACTGCAGCAGATGGTCCTCCCGCAAAGAAATCAAGAAAGTCTTAGAAAGCTTTTTTAAGACTGAGTCCGCTGTGCCATCTCTGCAACTTGAAGAAGCCATAGCATCAGAGCTGAACAGCAATCCTGCTTTCTCCCTCCATTGATAGTGAGACAAATTCTATGCAATGGTGGAAATTGGAAACTACATCAGATTAACTTTCCAAAATTGAGCAAGCTTGCACAAAAATATCTTTGTGTTCCTGCAACAACTTCATCATCAGAGAGGATGTTTAGCACAGCAGGAAATGTGGTGACCTGTCAATATTATGTATTACCATTTTAGATTTCAAACATTAACCTTCACTAGTCCACCACCAGCAGTAATGCTTGAAATCCAAAATGGTACTACATAATCAAAAGTTGATTTTTTATCCAAGAACCTAACCAATCAGTAAACAATGCAAATGTTTAAAGTTATATATTATTTATGTTATTTTCAGATTTTAAATATATAATATTTAGTAAATATTAACAGTATATATTATGTTATTACATATTATTACTAAATTATTTACTAGTACTACAAATTACAAATCATCAAAATTTCTTCCTGGGCCCTCCTGTTACAAGCTCTACATCTTTAAGTTTATATTTAATGTGTCACTCACTATGACTAAATAACCCATTGTGATAGTCAGCTCAAAATTGATTCACATTTTGTTCCTGTGTGAAACTGCGCATGCACTTTGTGCACTGACTGCAGTCTGGCTGTAGGGATGGCCAATGCCATAACCAGGGAAGGTTCCACTTCCAAATTTCAATGTTTGGTATTGTATTCTCTGTTTTATTTTTGAAAAAATGTAATCTTACTGTACTATGCTGCAGTGCTGCTGCTATTAGTTGATGCAAGAATGTTAAAAACAATTTGCAGGATTGACCTTCTCATTGACACATTCCTCATGTTTTCCTGGACAGTCACTCAGCTAAATGACTAACACATGAATCAGTGTGCATTGAACTTACCTTTACTGTACTTAGAAACACAAATCATGTTGCTGACCAGTCAGCACTTTTCAGGTTTCTCCATGCACACACTGCTTTATATGTTACTCATACCACAGCTAGTCTGACTTCCCAAGAAGACATGGACAATGTGGTAAGAACTTACTGGACACTGCCAGCTAATTTCATTTCAATTATCTGTGTGGTTGAGTTCACTTGTTTGTTTATGTATTCTAACTATAACTGTTCTTAGTGTTCTGTTCTGTGCTACAGCTATAAATACATGTAATATGACAGGCTGCAGGATGCCAGGATTGATCTTGTCAATGACACATCCCCCATGTTTTCCTGGACAGTCACTCAGATAAATGACCTACTACCTTTACTGCATTTAGAAACACAAATCATGCTGCTGGACAGTCAGTACTTTTCAGGTTTCTCCATGCACTCTGCTTTATATGTTACTCTTACCACAGCAAGACTGACTGCCCAAGAAAATGTGGACAATGTGGTAAGAACTGGTCAGCTAATTTCATCTCAATTAGCTTTGTATGTGTTGATTTCACTTGTTTGTATTATGTACTCTAACTATAACTATTCTTAGTGTTCTGTTATGTACTGCAGAATAACTGTGTGATGTAATATGACAGGCTGCAGGATGTCAGGATTGACCTTGTCAATGCCACATCCATCATGTTTGCCTGGACAGTCACTCATCTAAATGAATAACAAATGCAGCAGTGTGTGCATTGTACTACCTTTACTGCACTACTTATACACAAATCATACTGCTGTAACGTCAGAACTTTTCAGGTTTTCTCCATGCTTACACCGCTTCATATGTTAATCGTACCACAGCTATACTGACTGCCCAAGAAAACACGACAATGTTGTGTCAGAAGACCTAAGAACTGGCTAGTGTCTACTATATAACCAAAGCACAGGCAGCTAATTTTATTTTAACTATTTTGTGGTTTGCATTTTTATGATCCCAGAGTGTACTGGACATTGAGAAACATGTACATTAAGATTCTGTAGTGTTAAATACATTTTTTATTGAAAAATTAAGGTGTTAAAGTCATTTCTAAGAAAATCGTGATTAAAATTGCAATCGTGATTTTTTGGGTCCATTAATTTATTTTTGCCCATATCGACCAGCCCTAGTATATAGATATGTTTAAATATGAATTTACTGTAAATATTTCACATTCTAATGTTCTGCACATAGCAGAATATGTTCTTCTAAATAGATATTCCTATATATATCTGTATATATCTATACGGTATAGATATATACTGATATATATATATATATATAGGAATTTTTATTTATACCTATATATAATCATCTATACATCTAGACTATACCTATATATAATCATCTGTATATATAGGTATACATATATATTTGTGCATAAAAAGATCAGATATATGTAGAAATATTTATTTATGAATATATAGAACATATTCCATTATATTAAGAACATTTGAATATGAAATATTCATATTTTCATTTCGGGTTGCGAAAATGCTACAGTGTTTGCGTGAGAGAGTGAATGGTAGTTTATTTTCTACTTTTTTTTCTCCATTGTCTTCTAAGGGGGAATGCGAAAACATGATCACAATTTTCAATCTTCAAGCGCAATTTCGGTTTTTGGAGAAAAAAAACAGTTTACTTTCAACTTGTAATACTAGCGCAACCTGGTTAGCGCAAAAATTAAAATCTTAGTGTAGTTTTCACTATAGTGAACACATGAAATACCGCTCCACTTGTAATCTAGCCTTGAATGTTTACATCAGTTGAATCAGGGCTAAAAATAACGAAATGGCAAGTGCTGGGGTACCCCTTGCCAATGCTCCAAATATCCTCTGGGGTACACAAACCATAGATTAAGAAACCAGGAAGTACACTAAACCAAACTTGTTTAAAGTTCTAATGCAAATCTCATTTGTTACATATCAAATAGTTATACAAATGACTAAAAAGCGCCTCCAAATGTGATACAATATATAAAATATTTTGCAAAATATATAAAAAACATACACTCTTAAAAGTGTGTCAAAAACAATCCCCTGTATACATAAAGGATATATATATAACATGCACGGATGTTTCTTTAAATCGTGTCTTATTCTGCTGCTTCACAGATCATCACCGGTTGGATATAGTTGATGCTAATAAAATATTTAAAACAAACAGACAGAAGCGCAAGAACAGATCTAAATGTAGTAAAAATAAATAAAAAATCTAATCTTTTAGATGTGACACCTGCAAAGTAAAAACAAGGGGAAGTCTCCAGCTGGTCAATCAAATACACATCCATACACATCCTGGTATTGAATTGATTGAATGAACAACCCTGTTAAGTTCACTAACCTTTCCAGTAATTTAATTCATAAAATTGTAGTGTTTGGAGTACATGCTGCACATACTCCAAATTCTCCAAACACTTCCCCTTTTTTTACTGTGGCATGTGACATACCTCATAATCGTTTGAGGTTTGAAAGTGTGACATCTAAAAGATTAGATTATTATTATTATTTTTTACTACATGTAGATCTGTTCTTGTGCTTTTGTCTGTTTGTTTTATATCTCATTTGTTAGGCCATGTAATTTTTGCATTACTGACACTAGTTAACCCCCCTCAGCAGACATTAAATACATAATGTCCCATGTGGTAGGCATAAACATTGCAGCTACAAAGCAGCAAACCAATGATGAGTAGTAGTTACATAGTTCTTAGCTCTGACTTTACTTTATTTGTGCATTATTCATGAACCTTCTTGTGCTCTACTCTTTATTAGGCATCTACCAGCCATTCTTCACACCTGTATATTGGACAGCATTTCTATTCTTGGTTGCTCTCCAAGTTGGCTTCTGAATACTGCTGCCAAGCCTGTCTTTATTAACTACTCTTGTGCTGACTTGATGCCTTTCTGATCTGAATCTTCTATTGCTGATCATGTTTCCTGGACTATGGGGCCGATTTAACAATGTGTGGACGGATATGATCTGCTGTAGCAGATCATGTCTGCTGCACATCGATAAATGCCAACAGCATTTATCATTGCACAAGCATTTCTAATAAAGCTAGCAGGGGTGTCAATCAACATGATCGTATCCGGTCGGGCTGATTGCTGTCCGCCGCCTCAGAGGTGGCGGACGAGTTAAGGAGCAGCGGTCTTAAGACCGCTGCTTCTTAACTCTTGTTTCCAGTGAGCCTGAAGGCTCGGGGGGAAACAGATGTATTGGGGTCAAAAACCGGCTTGATAATTCGGCCCCTAAGTCTGATCTACTATAACTGCCCCTTGCTAGGACCGACCTAAATTTTGCATTCTGCTTCTGTTTTGTTGCTATCAGACTTTTCTCTTTGTTGATCTTGCAGCTACCATAGCCTTCACCTTAAGGTAATATCTTTGTGTTTTCCTATATTTATTTGACTGTCATGTTTGGCTGCACTATTTTTAGTGGAAGGGGCCCAGATACAGAGATATCTATAGTTGCAGGGGAGTAACTACTGGGGATGCAGAGGTTGCGACTGAGAGTGAGCCCTGTAGGCCCCCCTCACTGGGGGCCCAGCTGTCTTCAGTACAAACTTAGCTATAGATCTCATTGGGTCTTTGGCATGCACATTGGCTCATGACTGCACATGTAGTCTCAGCAAAGGCTAAAAAATTCCTGAGCTCCCATAAAAGTGTTGACGGCTGAGCTCTTAATTGATTGACGGCTTTCTCAGGATTTCCCATTAACTCTCTGCACTCTGACATCACTGAGGAAAGCAGCCACGGAACTATCCATTGTGGCACTAGGGAGAACTTAACCCTGTGAAAGACACAAGGCTTCAATTCACAGTCTGCTAGATTACGAGTCTTGCATTAGCCTTAAAAAGCAGCGTTGAGAGGTCTCAACACTGCTTTTTAACACCCGCTGGTGTTACGAGTCTGGCAGGTACAGGTGTACCGCTCATTTTTATTCCGCGACTCGAACATACCGCAAATCCCCTTACGTCAATTGCGTATCCTATCTTTTTAATGGGATTTTCCTAACGCCGGTATTACGAGTCTTGTAGAAAGTGAGCGGTACACCCTCTCCTGTCAAGACTCCTACCGCATTTAAAAGTCAGTAGTTAAGAGTTTTATGGGCTAACGCCGTAACATAAAACTTTTAACTAAAGTGCTAAAAAGTATACTAACACCCATAAACTACCTATTAACCCCTAAATCGAGGCCCCCACACACATCGCAAACATTTAAATACATTTTATAACCCCTAATCTGCCGACCGGACATCACCGCCACTGTAATAAATATATTAACCCCTAAATGGGTGGGTTTTAGAGTAGGGTTGGGTGTGTGGGTGGTGGGTTTTAATGTTGGGGGGTATTGTATTTTTTCCAGGTAAAAGAGCTGATTACTTTGGGGCAATTCCCCGCAAAAGGCCCATTTAAGGGCTATTTGTAATTTAGTATAGGGTAGGGATTTTTTTTTATTTTGGGGAGCTTTTTTTTATTTTATTAGGGGGATTAGAGTAGGTGTAATTAGTTTACAATTCTTGTAATTATTTTATTTTTTTCTGTAATTTGGTGGGGGGGGGTTTGTACTTTAGTTTATTTAATTTAATTGTATTTTATAGTGTAGTGTTAGATGTTAGTGTAACTTACGTTAGGGTTTATTTTACAGGTAAATTTGTACTTATTTTAGCTAGGTAGTTATTAAATAGTTAATAACTATTTAATAACTATTGTACCTAGCTAAAATAAATACAAAGTTGCCTTTCAATTTATTTAATTGTAGTTATTTTATTTAGATTTATTTAA